>NW_027361677.1:12302500-12730000 GCF_039654945.1 Dendrobates tinctorius
TATTTTATCAAGCAACTTACAAATCTGCAGGCTGTTCTTAATCCTCCAAGTGAACGGTATATGATAAACAATATACAAACTATTGAACATCTGACGAGAAGAGATACCAATCTAATCAAATTTGACAGTATTTTGATCATGTTCTCATGACAGCAGCTCAAATAAACTGGAATTCTGAGAGACACAAAATGTGAAAAGAGTGAACTAGGAAAAAGATAAAGAAGGCAACATTGAATCTGAATAGAAGCATGAAATATATATATCTAATATATAAAGCTCAATGTGTGTATGTGTGTATGTATGTATGTGTGTGTGTGTATGTATGTATGTATGTCCGGGATTGGCATCTGCACCGTCGCAGCTACAGCCACAAAATTTGGCACAGTCACACGTCAGGACCCCAAGAGCGTCATAGGCTATGTTGTGAGGCAAAATTTTAACCCCGCGCGTTCCAATTCACTAAACAATTTTGCCCCTATCTACATACTGGGGGAAAAAGTGAAAGAAAAAGTGTTGGAGGCAAATTGACAGCTGCCAGATGTGAACAAGGGGGACTGAAAGAATGAGAGCGATGGCGCCAAAGAGTATATACCGTACAGTTGCTAAGGTGGGGCCCTGACATGGGATACTCACCACACACGGGGATATGAACACACACACAAAATGCACCACACACTACCACATGCTTCAACACATATACCACCCTCAGCACACATTCCACCACACATACACCAACCTCGCCACATAAAAGTCGAAACACAAAAGTCGCCACTCAAAACTCGCCACTCTGTCCCAGAGCTGTTTAAAAGATGAAAAATGAGCTGTGATTGGTTGCTATCAGCAACAGTTTTCTTTGTAGACAGTTGTGGTAACTGAGGTCTATTATTCTTATTTCTATGGTGTTATCGTCCTTCTGTAAAGCTGGAAATAACACAATTTATTACTGTGCCAACACAGACCACCCTCTGACACAGACTGCAGGGGGAGCCCAGTATCACACAGGATAGGATTAGATACACGGCTCAGCAGTCAGTATCACACAGGAGAGGATTAGATACACAGCACAGCAGTCAGTATCACACAGGATAGGATTAGATACACAGCTCAGCAGTCAGTATCACACAGGAGAGGATTAGACACATGGCTCAGCAGTCAGTATCACACAGGATAGGATTAGATACACGGCTCAGCAGTAAGTATCACACAGGATAGGATTAGATACACAGCTCAGCAGTCAGAATCACACAGGAGAGGATTAGATACACGGCTCAGCAGTCAGTATCACACAAGATAGGATTAGATACACAGCTAAGCAGTCAGTTTCACACAGGAGAGGATTGGATACACAGCTCAGCAGTCAGTATCACACAGGAGAGGATTAGATACACAGCTCAGCAGTCAGTATCACACAGAATAGGATTAGATACACAGCTCAGCAGTCAGTATCACACAGTAGAGGATTAGATACACGGCTCAGCAGTCAGCATCACACAGGATAGGATTAGATACGCAGCACAGCACACAGTATCACACAGAATAAATATTAGATACACGACTCAGCAGTCAGTATCACACAGGATAGGATTAAATACATGGCTCAGCAGTCAGTACACAGGATAGGATTAGATACATGGCTCAGCAGGCAGTATCACACATGATAGGATTAGATACATGGCTCAGCAGTAAGTATCACACAGGATAGGATTAGATACACAGCTCAGCAGTCAGTATCACACAGGAGAGGATTAGATACACGGCTCAGCAGTCAGTATCACACAAGATAGGATTAGATACACAGCTCAGCAGTCAGTTTCACACAGGAGAGGATTGGATACACAGCTCAGCAGTCAGTATCACACAGGAGAGGATTAGATACACAGCTCAGCAGTCAGTATCACACAGAATAGGATTAGATACACAGCTCAGCAGTCAGTATCACACAGTAGAGGATTAGATACACGGCACAGCAGACAGTATCACACAGGATAGGATTAGATACGCAGCACAGCACACAGTATCACACAGAATAAATATTAGATACACGGCTCAGCAGTCAGTATCACACAGGATAGGATTAGATACATGGCTCAGCAGTCAGTACACAGGATAGGATTAGATACATGGCTCAGCAGTCAGTATCACACAGGAGAGGATTAGATACACAGCTCAGCAGACAGTATCACACAGGATAGGATTAGATACGCAGCTCAGCACACAGTATCACACAGAATAGTATTAGATACACGGCTCAGCAGTCAGTATCACACAGGATAGGATTAGATACACAGCTCAGCAGTCAGTATCACACAGAATAGGATTAGATACACAGCTCAGCAGTCAGTATCACACAGTAGAGGATTAGATACACGGCTCAGCAGACAGTATCACACAGGATAGGATTAGATACGCAGCTCAGCACACAGTATCACACAGAATAGTATTAGATACACAGCTCAGCAGTCAGTATCACACAGGATAGGATTAGATACACGGCTCAGCAGTCAGTACACAGGATAGGATTAGATACACAGCTCAGCAGTCAGTATCACACAGAAGAGGATTAGATACATGGCTCATCAGTCAGTACCACACAGGAGAGGA
The DNA here is from genome assembly GCF_039654945.1 of Dendrobates tinctorius. Taxonomy (NCBI): domain Eukaryota; kingdom Metazoa; phylum Chordata; class Amphibia; order Anura; family Dendrobatidae; genus Dendrobates; species Dendrobates tinctorius. The sequence continues at coordinate 12,305,102 of NW_027361677.1, forward strand.
TTAGATACACAGCTCAGCAGTCAGTATCACACAGAATAGGAATAGATACATGGCTCAGCAGACAGTATCACACAGGATAGGATTAGATGCACAGCTAAGCAGACACTATCACACAGGATAGGATTAGATACACAGCCCAGCACACAGTATCACACAGGAGAGGATTAGATACACGGCTCAGCAGTCAGTATCACACAGGATAGGATTAGATACATAGCTCAGCAGACAGTATCACACAGAATAGGATTAGACACAAGGCTCAGCAGTCAGTATCACACAGGACAGGATTAGATACACGGCTCAGCAGACAGTATCACACAGAATAGGATTAGACACACGGCTCAGCCGTCAGTATCACACAGGATAGGGTTAGATGCACGGTTTTTATGTGCAATATAATCATTATAATTTGTTATAACTAACCACAGTTGGTTACTATGCCCAGGCAACGCCGGGCTCTTCAGATAGCATATATATACATATATATACAGTGGGGAAAAAAAGTATTTAGTCAGTCAGCAATAGTGCAAGTTCCACCACTTAAAAAGATGAGAGGCGTCTGTAATTTACATCATAGGTAGACCTCAACTATGGGAGACAAACTGAGAAAAAAAAATCCAGAAAATCACATTGTCTGTTTTTTTTTTTTCATTTTATTTGCATATTATGGTGGAAAATAAGTATTTGGTCAGAAACAAGCAATCGAGATTTCTGGCTCTCACAGACCTGTAACTTCTTCTTTAAGAGTCTCCTCTTTCCTCCACTCATTACCTGTAGTAATGGCACCTGTTTAAACTTGTTATCAGTATAAAAAGACACCTGTGCACACCCTCAAACAGTCTGACTCCAAACTCCACTATGGTGAAGACCAAAGAGCTGTCAAAGGACACCAGAAACAAAATTGTAGCCCTGCACCAGGCTGGGAAGACTGAATCTGCAATAGCCAACCAGCTTGGAGTGAAGAAATCAACTGTGGGAGCAATAATTAGAAAATGGAAGACATACAAGACCAGTGATAATCTCCCTCGATCTGGTGCTCCACGCAAAATCCCACCCCGTGGGGTCAGAATGATCACAAGAACGGTGAGCAAAAATCCCAGAACCACGCGGGGGGACCTAGTGAATGAACTGCAGAGAGCTGGGACCAATGTAACAAGGCCTACCATAAGTAACACACTACGCCACCATGGACTCAGATCCTGCAGTGCCAGACGTGTCCCACTGCTTAAGCCTGTACATGTCCGGGCCCGTCTGAAGTTTGCTAGAGAGCATTTGGATGATCCAGAGGAGTTTTGGGAGAATGTCCTATGGTCTGATGAAACCAAACTGGAACTGTTTGGTAGAAACACAACTTGTCGTGTTTGGAGGAAAAAGAATACTGAGTTGCATCCATCAAACACCATACCTACTGTAAAGCATGGTGGTGGAAACATCATGCTTTGGGGCTGTTTCTCTGCAAAGGGGCCAGGACGACTGATCCGGGTACATGAAAGAATGAATGGGGCCATGTATCGGGAGATTTTGAGTGCAAACCTCCTTCCATCAGCAAGGGCATTGAAGATGAAACGTGGCTGGGTCTTTCAACATGACAATGATCCAAAGCACACCGCCAGGGCAACGAAGGAGTGACTTCGTAAGAAGCATTTCAAGGTCCTGGAGTGGCCTAGCCAGTCTCCAGATCTCAACCCTATAGAAAACCTTTGGAGGGAGTTGAAAGTCCGTGTTGCCAAGTGAAAAGCCAAAAACATCACTGCTCTAGAGGAGATCTGCATGGAGGAATGGGCCAACATACCAACAACAGTGTGTGGCAACCTTGTGAAGACTTACAGAAAACGTTTGACCTCTGCCATTGCCAACAAAGGATATATCACAAAGTATTGAGATGAAATTTTGTTTCTGACCAAATACTTATTTTCCACCATAATATGCAAATAAAATGAAAAAAAAACAGACAATGTGATTTTCTGGATTTTTTTTTCTCAGTTTGTCTCCCATAGTTGAGGTCTACCTATGACGTAAATTACAGACGCCTCTCATCTTTTTAAGTGGTGGAACTTGCACTATTGCTGACTGACTAAATACTTTTTTGCCCCACTGTATATACTAGCTGAAGAGCTCGGCGCTGCCCGGGCATAGTAACTAACTACGGTCAGTTATAACAAATTATAATGATTATATATCTATATACATATATATATATATATATATATATATATATATATAGCTGAGTGTAGAGCCCCGCCCACTCCGCATAGCCACATTCACTATAATATCCCACATCATCCCGTCAGTCAGAGCCACCGAACTACTACCCCTAATATCTCTCATCCCGTCAGCCTGGGGTCAGAACCAGAGCACTGAGTGGATTTGCCCTGACTTCCATACCAATGATCCCTTTAATAGAAGCCTGGGATGAGAATCAAAGCGCTGAGGGATTTGCACTAAGTGGAACGGTCCTAACTTCCATATTGGACATCCCTTTAAGAGAGGCCTGGGGTCAGTACCAAAGTGCAGAGTGGATTTGCCCTGACTTCCATACCGGGGATCCCTTTAAAAGGGGCCTTGGGTCAGAACCAGAGCACTGAGAGGATTTGCCCTGACCTGACTTGCATACCAATGATCCCTTTAATAGAACCCTGGGGTCAGAATCAGAGCACTGAGGGATTTGCCCTAACTTTCATACAGGAGATCCCTTTAAGATAGCCTGGGGTCAGTACCAGAGCATTTGAAGGCAATTGCCCTGACTTCCATACTGGGGATCCCCTTAAGAGAGCCTGGGGTCAGAACCAGAATGCTCAGTGGAATTGCCCTAACTTCCATACTAGGGATCCCTTTAAGAGAGACCTGGCGTCAGAACCAGAGTGCTTAGTGGAATGGTCCTAACTTCCATACTGGGCATCCCTTTAAGAGAGGCCTGGCGTCAGAACCAGAGAGCTGAGGGATTTACCATAACTTCCATACCGGAGATCCCTTTAAAAGAGGCCTGGGGTCAGTACCAAAGCACAGAGTAGATTTGCCCTCACTTCCATACCGGGGATCCCTTTAAGAGGGGCCTTGGGTCAGAACCAGAGCACTGAGTGGATTTGCCCTAACTTCCATACTAATGATCGCTTTAAGAGAGCCTGGGGTCAGAACCAGAGCGCTGAGTGGATTTGCCCTGACTTCCATATAGGAGATCCCTTTAAGAGAGCCTGGGTCAGTACCAGAGCATTTGAATGCAATTGCCCAGACTTCCATATCGGAGATCCATTTAAGAAAGGCCTGGGGTCAGTACCAAAGCGCAGAATGGATTTGCCCTAAATTCCATACCAGTGATTTCTTTAAAAGAAACTGGGGTCAGAACCACAGAGCTGAGTGGAACGGTCCTAACTTCCATACCGGAGATCCCTTTAAGAGAGGCCTGGGATTAAAACCAAAGTGCTGGATGGATTTGCTCTGACTTCCATACCAATGATCCATTTAAGAGGGAAGATGTGCCTATGGGATGAAAGATGTGTGATGTGTATATGGACATAGGAGGGGGATTCATTTCTGTCTCCTTTCAGGGGGCAGACAATGGCTGGGAGCTTATGTTCCCAGGGATGCTAGATTTCTCCCACCATGTCAGTGTCTGCTGAGGTGTTGTCAAGTGGGAAAATTTGCTCCTAGCAACCAATCACAGCTCAGCTACTTTTAACCAGCTCTGGTGAAATGAGAGATGCTTAGGCTGGTTTCACACTTGCGTTTTTTCGCGCTGGATTTTAGCGCTAAAAAACGCATGCGTTTTTTTTCCCTATAATTTGCATGGGATGCGCTTATGTGCGCACATACATGCGTTTGTATGCGTTTTTCCGCGCATGCGTTTTTTTGCGGTATGCGCTCGGGCGCACAAAATGCATCCTGTTGCATTTTTTGGGCGTCCGACTTGCCTCAAAAAAACGCATGCGCGCGCAATGCGTTTTTTTACAGCAAGACACCCATTATAAGTCTATGGGTGCACATATGTGCGCATTGGCATGCTTATGTATGCGTTTTTTTGCGCATGCATTTTTTTTTTACCATTAGTTGGACAATGGAATTTAGGGGTTTGGGTTAGAGTTAGGGTTAGTTAAGGGGGTTTAAGGCTAGGGTTAGGGTTAGCTAGGGTTTAGGGTTAGGGTTAGGGTTTGGGTTAGGGTTAGTAGGGTTTGGTTAAGGGTTAGGGTTAGGGTTAGTATGGTTTGGTTAAGGGTTAGGGTCAGGGTTAGGGTCAGGGTTAGGGTCAGGGTTAGGGCTAGGATCAGGGTATGGTTTGGTTAAGGGTTAGGGTTAGGGTCAGGGTTAGGGTTAGGGTCAGGGTTAGGGTCAGGGTTAGGATTGGGGTATGGTTTGGTTAAGGGTTAGGGTTAGGGTCAGGGTTAGGGTTAGGGTCAGGGTTAGGGTTAGGATCGGGGTATGGTTTGGTTAAGGGTTAGGGTTAGGGTCAGGTTTAGGGTCAGGGTTAGGGTTAGTAAATTCATGGTTTGGGTTAGTGTGAGGGGCCACCTAATGTTGGAAAAAAACGCAAACGCGGTAAAAATGCACTAAAAACGCATACAAACGCATAAAAACGCTGCGTTTTTTTCATGCATGCTCATAAAAATGCTTGAAAAAAACGCAGCATTTGTATGCGTTTGTATGCGTTTTTTCAATGCGTTTTTTTGCGGGAAAAACGCGCTGCAAAAAAAAGCAAGTGTGAAATTAGCCTTAGTGATTGGTTGCAAGGAAAACTGTTGCTCTTAGCAACCAATCATAGCTCAGCTTCTTTTGAACAGCCCGGTTGAAATGAAAGATGCTTCGTGATTAGTTTTTTGATACACACACACATTCAGTTTTATATATATATATATATATATATATATATATATATATATATTGGGATAAGTAGCATTTTGGAGATTTGGAATCAAATTAGTAACATTAAAGTGATCATTATCATTGGGAAAACGTCTTAATAAATGTATAGACCTTCACGAGTCACGACCAACTTTTGATTTTACACAGTCTTGCCAGGAGGTACTCTTCTAGATGATCCACTGTGACCATCTCAGCTGGACCCTGGCCAATGCTTTTGGAGAAGCAAGGCAGGACCAGTAATCTGCATTTAGAACAAAATTGACAAAGGAGGCAAACTATTTTAGGCTCCATCAAATGGAGAATAAGAATATTGGAAATGAAAAATAAGAAAAAAACTTGGAGACCAAAGATGGTGAAGTTAAATATAGAAAGAAAATGAAAAAGAAAACACTGAATACTCGATCATGAAGGAAGTAAAGCAAGAAGAACAAAAAGAAAATTAAGAAGATGTCAAGAATTAGGGGGAAGAAGACTAGGAAGGTTATTAAGAATAGACGGGCAAGCAAGAGGAGGAGGAAGAGGTGAAAAAGTAGAATAACGAGGAGAATAAAGAGGAGAAAAATTATGGCAAAAAAAGAGATTGAAATTGAGGATAGGAGCGAGGAGTGCGATGGATCCCAGGTGCTGCCGCTGACAATAGTTAAACCAGGCGATGAGTATAAAAATCTTCTAATTTATTGCAAGACATTTCGGAGTAGAACTTATTCCCTTATATATATAAGACTGGATGAAAAGTTTATATATATGCCTGAGTATAAGAAGGCAAAAAAGGCAGAAAGGGAGGAAGAAGAATGACAAAGAAGAAGAGAATGATGAAGAGGATGAGAAGGTGAAGGCAGAAAAAGAAGAGAAGAAAGAATAGGAAGTTAAGGAAGAGCATAAGATGGAGGATGGGCATGTGAAGAGGAATAAGAGAAAAAAGATTTGAATTGGATGGTAGCAAAACTATAAAAGAGGACATGGATAAGGAGGAAGAAGATGAGAATGGGAAGAAAAAAGCACCAGATTATGAAGAGGAGGAAAAAAGAGAAAATAGAAGGAGAGAATATAGAGGAGGGAGGGGATAAAATTAGTGTTGGTATATGCAACAGTTGTGGACTTCTTTGTTTGTGTGAAAGAGGACTTTGTGCTGATCTGACAAAAGATGGCGATGTTGTGTAAAGTTTCCTTGCTTAATGTATTGTAAAAGAAAAAGTCTCTCTTGTACTTTCAGCTTTGTTATTTCTTCCTGATGCAGCACTGAATGACTGTGCATTTTTCCTTTACCTCATGTTCTGAGAAGTAAAAGCTTGTTATCCCATGTAATCTGCTCTGTGAAGTTTTCTTCTGCAACTGTGGGTATCCAGAAGCTGTGCCACAATGATAATATAGAAAGATGAATCATAGAATCATAGAATGGTAGAGTTGGAAGAGACCTCCTAGGTCATCTGGTCCAACCCCCTGCTCAAAGCAGGATTCGCTAAATCATCCCATGAAGAAAGATGTTTTTCAAAGCCGAAACCTGATGGATAAGTACAGTGAAATCAAATAAGCTGTCCAATTGCATAAAAATGAGATTTTTTTTTTCATTAAAAATTTCTACAGTTGAATCAGTTTCAATTAACCACCAGAAAACCATAGATAAACCATGGGAGCGTTTCCGAAAAGTTAGAACTTTTTTTTTCTGATCTCAGACTGTTCCTTTTAGCTTTGTTGATACGACTGGACAAACCCAAAAAGTTACAAGAGAAGTTAGAAACTATTGAGCTATTGGAAATCTCGGGGCATATTTCATTTGGTTTAGTGTACATCCTCTGTTATGTACAAGACATGCAAAAATTGAGTTTCTTAGAGTATGCCAAGTTCCCAAACTGAAAAATGAAACATTTTTTTTTTTACTCGCACTCAGCGCAAACTACTCCTTGGTTTGACAGTTATTGAGACAAAGTGTTTCTGAGAGTTGCGAGTGTGAAGTGTAGTTCATTGTGTTGTGTTTGATGCTGGCAGCGGTAACCCATTTGTAATGTAGTTCTGATACAGAAATGTCTGGTGTATTTCTACAGGAATACTTCCTTCCAGTTTGGAACACAAGGTACATACTGTGATTTTGTACCGAGACTAAAAAAAGTTCACTGTGTGCATATATGACAGGTGTCATTCAGTCACGGTAAGAAAACATTAATTTTAAAACCTTCCAAGCTACAGTACATAGTACATAAATTCTTTACTTCACAGTCATTAAAACTAATATACTCTCAAACATATTTTGAACCTATAATTACTGGAGTTTTGCATTTTTCCCCTTTGACATTGGAAAAATGGTGTTATTACAATGCCAACGTCACTGGGTCCTGTGTGGGTGACAGAGTTTCAGGGCTGATCTTAGACTGGAATATGCTGGGCTTAGACTGGAATGTCCCTCAGAATCACTTATCATGTTAAAGGGAATCTGTCACCGGAAGTTGCAGGCCTATGTAAATGGTCTGGGTCCTGTCCGATGGGCGGTGTTTCTTCTTTTTTCTTCACCCCATCTGTGGAACTCGTCCACGCTCTTCTCCGGTAATCTTCTCCATCATTTGTGCATGCGCAAAGCAATCTTTCTTCGCGCACACGCAGTATGCTTTGCCCAACTGCGGGCAAAGTCGAAAATCATTACTGCGCATGCGCCAGTACACTATGTCCCAGAGGTATATCGCTGTGTTCCTGGACATAGTGTACCAGCGCATGCGCAATAATGATTTTTGGCTTTGCCCACAGTTGGGCAAAGCATACTGCGCGTGCGTGAAGCAAGATCGGACCGGACCCAGGCCATTTACATAGGCCTGCAACTTCCGGTGACTGATTCCCTTTAAGTGGTTACTTTTACAGATGAGAAAAACCATTAAATACAAGTTTAATTCAAGTTTAAATTTTAGAAATTAGCTGGGCTAAACAAATGAGTGAAACAAATCTCACCAAAAATGTCCACTGCCATTTTACACAAAGCAGAAGATTTCATGACACAGAGAAGGTTCACGTGACCACATGCATTTTCCAATATTGCCTTGTAGCTATCACATCACATGGTATAGCCCAACAAATCAGGAGGGACTATCATAGCCTGTATAAAAGCAGAGGCAGGGAATGCAGCAGCCATTCCATAGTGAATTTAGACAGTGAGAGGATGTCAAAGCTCACAGCTCAGCCATGTATATAGGAAGAGAAACTGTTAAACCACTGAATAAGCATAACAGATAAATTAAAAGGAGAATCACTTTGCCAAACAATTGAATTGCTGAAGTCCATTGGAGAAAATACTGACCTGTAAGAGGAGAAAATAGATTTATTATATAGATCTGGACCAAGGAGTTAGAGAGAGATCTGACAAGGCCTGTCATCGTAACATAACTGCACTGCAGTTTATCATTATTCAGCTAATCTGCTACTGCTATGTAATGTTTATACCAACAGAATATGTAGCCACTAAGCATCGTGGATTAGAAATAAATGTAAGTTTAACTGCCCTCTCCTGTTTTTCTTTTTCAACATCTGGGAAGACAATACTACACCAGTAAAGGAAAAAGTATAGACCGGTGTCACCCTACATTTCTATTTTAAATTGTCGTCAGTAGCATGAGGACATGGACACAGCCACTACCAGAGACAATCCCCAAACCTTGTCATTAACCTTATTATTGTGGAGCAGATTGAGATAAATATGGTCACTCAGACCTGTTCTGTCCATTTTTCTCACCCAAGAGATGGATTCACAGCTACACTCCTTAGTACTACTGTCTTCCATGTGTATTTATTTATTTTTATTTATTTATTTTACTCACTTATATAGTGCCATCATATTCTTCAGCGTTTTAGCACTTTCCCTCCTTTGGCTCAAATTCCCTATTAATTCCCTATCAGTATGTCTTTGGAATGTGAGAGGATACCGGAGAATACGGGGAGAGCTTACAAACTGCTTGCAAATTTTGTTTTTGGCGGGATTGAAGGCTGATCAGATGAATGCGGATATGCCCAGTGGGCTGCTTTGTAATTAAACCTTTTTTTTTTACCCAGTTGACCCCTGACTTCATGTCTTAACTCCTCGGATATTAATTTTTGAAGCAAAGCGCAACAAACCTCTGAAGATATAGTTATTTCTGTTGTATGTTGATATTGATGCTTGCTTTTCAGTCTTGGATAAACCTGCCTAGTTATATGTATGTAATAAGTACATTGCTCAATATCTCTGATACTTTATTGGCATCCAAAGCATAAACATTTCATCCCATAAAAAACACCTGGGATGGAAAGGATAGTAAAATAAAAAAAATCTGAGATATTACACCGAGGATGCAATACCTTTAAATAAGTGTAGGTATCAGGATTCTTTACAGCTGTACACTAAAAGTTGCATCGCTTCGAAAATAAGAATTTATGGCTGCAATTAAAAACCATTTCCACTAAGGTCTCAACTTGTCTATGTGTACGGGATATATTGCAGATGACTAAAAGCCAAGGGCTGGCCAAGATAAGAAAAATAAAAAATTCTAGAAAAACAATAGCATAAGAAAATGGAACGTAAAAAATAACAACGATTGACGAGAGTATAATTTTGGTGGGAAAGGTCTTGTGGGGCAGAAGGGGTTGGTTCATTATTAGGACAACCCCATCTTTAACTAAATGTTTGACCTCGATAAAATAATAAAGCTTATACTCATCTGCAGTGCCGGCTCCTTTTCGTGCTGTTGACGCTCGCAGTGTTGTGACACTTGATGCCGGCGCCCAATCATCACTGGCGTCACTGTCTCCGCCTTCGAACAAACTGAACAGCCGCAGCCTGGACTTCCTCTTCATGTTCAGTTTGTCAGTGATGCCAGTGCTGATTGGACGCCGGGCATCATGCGTCATTCCACCGCATCACAGCCTAAGGACCGTGAGTGCCGTCACCGCTAGAAAGGGCGGAGTATAGGCTTTATGATTTTATCAGGGCCGAACATTTAGTTTAAGAAGAGGTTGTCCTAGTTGTAGACAACCCCTTTAAGCCAAAATGTTATTTTCTAGCTCAAGGCAAAAAAAAAAAACTGAGCCAGGAAAAAGTAAAGTCTATCTCTACCTCGAAGAGAGTCGGGATTAGAACGATAATATAATTTAATTTGCGGGGAATAAATATAACAACATGATGGGCAGATTGCAAAGCAGCAATGAATCTGAACAAGACTTAGGGGAGAAAGCTAAAAGGATTACAAAGAAATAATCATTACGACTGTGTATGAACTAGAAATAAAATTTATATGAGCGCAATATATATAAAAAAAATTCATCAGGTACTAATTTCAGAGTCATTTCTTCTTTGGATGCTATGATAAAATCCAGGTTGCGGCCAGGTCTCCTATAAAACTAAATATGAGAGGTTGGGAAAATGTCAACGCTTTTTGCATTTGTAAGTTAATATGCTAATATTGTTTATTTATCTATTGAAGTCAGGTAATTATAGGCTTATGAGGGAGGCATGTCGAGCATGCCGAGAAATGTCAGGCTGGGAGGTAAAATTTTAATAGTTATTTGCACAATTAAATTAGAAATGGGGTCACTTCCTTTATAAACTAATGCATTCACTGCAACAAAGATAAAGTAAATATCTCTAAACATTTATGTTATAATTCTTTATATCTTTTTATCTTTATTTATTATTGGCATGGTCTTTTTGCCATTTTTTGCTTTACTGTAAATATTTTTTTAGCCAGATGATGACTTACAGGTAGAGATGGGCGGATCCCTGGATGTTCTGGTCTAACGGGTTCGGGAGAAAAGTTAAAAAGGTTTGGGTTCTGTACCAGAACAGTACCTGGACCCGAACACAGAGCACATTCACTTGAATGAGGGGCCCGAACATCCTTTGTTTCCCACGCTGTCATGTGCATGTCAAATTACAGCATGAGCATGCAGCTGTGATCAGAGGTAAAAAGTTTACCTCAGGTCACTGACGTCAATTTCTGGGACTACTACTCCCATCATACAATAACACAAAAAGAAAACACAGAATGACTAATCTGCAAAAAATACCCTGCAGTAAAAAATATGACAATAATCAGCAAGTGCTGGTAAAAAGATGTCAACAAATACAGGGTATTTAGTCGATACTTTTTTTTGCAAAAAAGTGTATACCAAGCCACTCCACCTCGTCAAGGTAACCCTTATTGGAGCAGTCCCAATCTAATGTATTTAAACCTGAACATATGAACAGTGTCTAAATGAACAGGATTCAGACAGGCGCTTCCTAGTATGGGCACACGGTGTAAGACAATGCCTGCTGCCGCTAATAATATTGAGAGCAGGAAGCGGCTGACGGGAGCAATCATCAGCCGGCACCTGCACTCTGAATAAATAATTTACAAAAAAACGATGTGTGTTCCCCTGTATTTTTGATAACTAGCCCGGCAATACTCACAGCTAAGGGGCTGTAGCCCTCAGCTGTCAGCTTTAGCAGGGTTGGTTATCAAGAATAGAGGGGTCCGCATGATCTTTTAAAATTATTTAAATAAAAAAATAATTTAAAAAAAATGGCGTAGGGTCCTCCCATTTTTTACAACCAACTAAAGCAGACAAATGGGGGCTGGTATTCTCAGGCTTATAAGGGGCCATGGATATTGACCCTACCAGCCTAAAAAATGTGGCTTTTTGATAACCAGCCAGGAAAGACTCACAGCTAGGGGCTGCAACCCTCAGCTGTCTGCTTTAGCAGGGTTGGTTATCAAGAACAGAGGGGTCTGCAGGCTGTTTTTTTAATTATTTAAATAAAAAATAATAAAACAAAATGTCTTGGGGTCCCCCCCATTTTTTACAACCAGCCTTGCTAAAGCAGACAAATGGGGGCTGGTATTCTTAGGCTTGTAAGGGGCCATGGATATTTACCCTACCAGCGTAAAAAATGTGGCCCTCAGCCACCCAGAAAAGGCACATTTATTAGATGAGCCAATTCTGGCACTTTGCCTGGCTTTTTCCATTTGCCCTGTAGAGGTGGCAAGTGGAGTTAATATTTGTGGGGTTGATTTCTCTCGCTGCAGCTCAATCATCAGTCGTTCTCAGCCTGTACATTCACATTTTGGCACCGTCCAGATTGAAAACTAATGATCCCCAGACAGGGATTACGATGTGGGACAGAATGCAGGAGAGGTGAGGTATATTTTTGTTTTGAATTTTTGTTTTATTACAGGAGATGTTGGCTTCAATGGAATGGGTGTTAGGTGAGTATAACTGTGTTTGTTATCTTTAAATTAAAAAAGGAAAAACTGTCATGTCGGCGGTCACGGCTGCACCCGCTCCCGCCCCTCCTCCAGCGGCGACCGCCGCCACCTCCTCCTACCGGCGTCCTCGCCGCGGCGCGCTCCCACGCTCTGCCTCCCCTCCTGTGACGGCACCGCGCTCCTTCCTTAGGGCGCGCCCGCACCAGCGTCCCCTCTTCCGCCTACGGGGAGTGGCGCTGGGGGCGGCGCGTACCGCCCGCTTCCGGACCCTAGGGTATTTCTGGCACGCTCTCTATTGAGAGGGCGCCTGAGAGTTGCTGTGCGCTCGCCACGCTGCGCTTTGGCCCCCTTCCGGTTCCTATAGTGCCGCCTGTTTCCCGTCTGTCTTCCCCTTGGCTTCCAGCCCTCGCTCTGCATCCTTGTTCCCAGTGTTCGTTCACCCTGCATGACCGCTCTGTTCTCCCTTCTGGTACCCCCTAGTGTGCTTCCTCCCGGTCCTCTCCCCTCTAGTACCTGCTCCCTGTCTGTCTACCCATCCAGTAGTCCTGTTAGGTCCTCTACCTCTCAGTCCAGTACTCCTGTCTACGGGTGTCTCTTGTCCTTGAGCCGCCCCTCCTGGTACCGGCTGTCGCGGTTCTGTCCTCGGTGGTCTTGCCCCAAACGATCCCTGTATAGGGGTCGGTCTTCACCTGGAGCGCTCGACCCCCGGGGCTCCAGATCCGCGACCCAGAGGGTCCACTCTCGGACGTCCTTTTCCGAAAAACGTCACAGTACTCTCAGGCCATGGACCCCGCCGGTGCCACGGCTGCCACGCAGAAGGAACTGTTGTTCCTGCGTGAAAATCAGGCCCGAATCATGGCTTTTATGAAGTCCATGGACACCCGTTTGTCCGCTATGCAGACCTCTGACCCCGGGCATGCTCCCCTCCTAGCCAGCCTGCAGCAGGAGCTCGCGCAGCAGCGCGATGCCCAGTCCCACGTTTTGGGGTATATGGCATCCATCGATGACCGACTGCTTGCCTTGCAGTCCGCTGCGGTCGTCTCTAACCCTCCCAGGGACGCCGTCTCCTCCCCGCCCCCCCGCCTGGGTAAGCCTCCCAGATATGGTGGAGATCCTAAACTTTGTCGGGGCTTTTTAAACCAGTGCAGACTGCACTTCGAGCTGTTGCCCCAACAATATCCCACGGATCGCGCCAAGGTGGCGTTCATAGTATCCCACCTCGAGGAAGAAGCCCTGTCCTGGGTGAACCCTCTTTGGGAGAGGGATGATCCCGTCGTAGCGAATATCCAGAACTTCCTGGAAACATTTCGTAGGGTGTTTGACGAACCCGGCCGCTTGGCTTCTACCACAGAAGCTCTCTTTAATCTCCGCCAAGGGTCGCTTACTGTGGGGCAGTACGCCATCCGTTTTCGGACGTTGTCGTCTGAACTCGGATGGAATAATGAGGCACTTGTGGGTGCCTTCTGGAGAGGCCTTTCTAGCAAGATTAAAGACGAGCTAGCCGGTCGGGATACCCCCACCTCTCTGGAGGACCTTATAGCCCTGGCTACGCGCATAGACCTCCGTTTTTTGGAGCGCTCGCGGGAATCGGTTAGAGAACGCAGACCCTTCAGGCTATATCAAGCGCCCATTCCACGCTGTGCTGCTTCCTCTACTAGCAGCGTCCCCGAGCCCATGCAGGTTGATCGGGTCAGGTTGACTGAGCAGCGTCGCAGAGAGAGGATGACTAACGGGCTCTGCCTGTACTGTGGTGGGGCTAATCATTTCATCCGCACTTGTCCTGAGAGGCCGGGAAACGCCTCCACCTAGGTCAGGTAAGAGAGGTCTCCCTAGGTGATCATAATTCCTCTCTGCCTCTTACCCTTTCAGCCTTAATTATTTCAGGACGGGAGCGCAGATCTGTGGAGGCGTATGTGGACTCGGGTGCGGCTGGCAATTTCATCCGGCAGCAAGAGGTGGACCAACTTCAGATTCCGGTGGTTATCCTAAAAGACCCACGGGCTATCACCTCCGTCGATGGAACACCCCTTCCCGGGCTCATTACCAGGATCACGACCGAAGTGGACTTACAAATTGGAGCGCTTCATTTTGAAAAGATAGCCTTCTATGTGCTGCCTAAATTGTCTCACGCTGTCCTCCTCGGATTACCCTGGCTTCGGCTGCACGAGCCAGTTGTCGACTGGCGCTCAGGGGAGATCCTCCGCTGGGGTCAATCCTGCCACACTCGTTGTTTGCAATCCGTCCTCCATCCTCGTCTCCTGCCTACGCCGACCAATCTCACGGGTCTCCCCGCACCGTACTACGCGTACGCCGACGTTTTCAGTAAAAAAGAAGCGGAGTCTCTGCCTCCGCATCGGACCTATGACTGCCCTATCAACTTGCTTCCTGGAGCCACTCCGCCCAGGGGGAGGACGTATCCCCTATCTCCAGCAGAGACCTCGGCCATGACTGAATACATCCGGGAGAACTTGGCGAAGGGGTTCATCCGAAAGTCCTCGTCCCCAGCTGGTGCAGGCTTCTTCTTTGTTCGGAAGAAAGACGGATCTCTTAGACCATGTATCGACTACCGGGGCCTGAACAATATTACAGTTAAGAATCGATACCCACTTCCACTTATCCCAGAACTCTTTGACCGGCTGAGAGGGGCTCGAATCTTCACGAAGCTGGACCTGCGGGGAGCCTACAATTTGATCCGGATTCGCGCAGGCGACGAATGGAAGACGGTCTTCAATACCCGTGATGGTCATTATGAGTATTTAGTCATGCCGTTTGGTCTCTGCAATGCTCCAGCTGTCTTCCAGGAGTTCGTTAATGAGGTGTTTCGGGACCTTCTGTACACTTGCGTAATAGTGTATTTAGACGATATCCTCATCTTCTCGCCTGACCTTCCCTCCCATCGGAGAAGCGTACGCATGGTCCTGCACCGTCTCCGGGAGAATCACCTCTACGCCAAGATTGAGAAG
Organism: Dendrobates tinctorius; assembly: GCF_039654945.1. NCBI lineage: Eukaryota > Metazoa > Chordata > Amphibia > Anura > Dendrobatidae > Dendrobates > Dendrobates tinctorius. The sequence goes on from NW_027361677.1 coordinate 12,320,118, forward strand.
TGTCTCTTCGAGCAGACCCCGTTACCCTTCTTGGGGCATGTCATCACAGATTCCGGTCTGAAGATGGATCCGGAGAAACTCTCGGCGGTACTCAAGTGGCCCCGTCCTGTCGGAATCAAAGCCATCCAGCGTTTCCTCGGATTCGCGAATTATTACCGACAGTTCGTGCCGCATTTTTCCTCGTTGACCAAACCTATCTCGGCCTTGACCCGCAAAGGAACTAAGCCTGATCACTGGTCCTCCGAGGCGGAAGATGCCTTTCTGGCGCTGAAACGCTCCTTTGCAGCAGCACCGGTCCTACATCGGCCGGTGGCCAGTAGGCCTTTTGTTCTTGAAGTGGACGCCTCCTCCACCGGAGCTGGGGCGGTCCTCTCCCAGCGAGTTCCCCCTGGACGTCTGGTCCCCTGCGGGTTCTTTTCCAAGTCCTTTTCGCCAGCAGAGTGCAACTACTCCATCGGTGATCGGGAGTTGCTGGCCATCAAGATGGCTCTGGAAGAGTGGCGGTACCTGCTCGAGGGGGCTGTGCACCCCTTTACCATCTTCACGGACCACAAGAATTTGGCCTATCTGCAGTCCGCCCAAAGGCTCAATTCCAGACAAGCCAGATGGGCCTTGTATTTTTCTCGATTCGACTTCCAGCTTCACTTCCGGCCCGGTAATAAGAACACCAAAGCAGATGCACTTTCCAGATCTCTACAGTCGCCAGAAGAGGACGAGAGCCCCTCGTATATTATCGAGCCTGCCAAAGTGATCACCGTGGCCCCGGTGAACTTTTCTACTCCTCCACCAGGCAAGACCTTCGTGCCTCAGAATAAACGTCTGGAGGTGTTGCGCTGGGGGCACTCCTCCAAGGTTGCGGGGCACGTGGGGTCCAAGAAGACTCTATCGCTTCTCTCACGTTATTACTGGTGGGCCACCCTTCGCCAAGACGTGGCAGATTTTGTTGCCTCTTGCTCAACCTGTGCGCAGAACAAGGTTCCAAGGACTTTGCCCTCCGGTCTTCTCCATCCGTTGCCGGTGCAGGAGGGCCCTTGGCAGCAAATTGCCATGGACTTTATAACCGACTTGCCCTGCTCAGCTGGTTGCACCACCATTTTAGTCGTGGCGGACCGCTTCTCTAAGATGGCTCATTTTATCCCCCTGGCCGGGCTGCCCTCCGCTCCGAAGTTGGCCGAGATCTTCATCCATCAGATCTTCAGGTTGCATGGTCTTCCCCTACGGATTGTGTCTGATCGAGGGGTCCAATTTACTTCTCGCTTCTGGAGGGCTCTATGTCAGCTTATGGGTACGACCCTCAACTTCTCCTCCGCCTATCACCCGCAGACCAATGGGCAGGTAGAACGGATTAACCAGGACCTAACGACTTACCTGCGCCACTTCTCCAACGTCCACCAGGATAATTGGGTCTCTCTTCTACCCTGGGCTGAATTCGCCCATAATAACCACCCCAGTGAGTCAACCACCAAAACTCCGTTCTTTGTGGTTTCTGGTCGCAATCCTGGTGTTCCACTACCCTTTGTCGCCTCTTCAGGAGTTCCCGCAGCTGATGCCCTCGCCACAGAATTTTCGAATATTTGGAAGGAGACCAGAGAGGCTCTGGTGAAGACCAGTGCCCGAATCAAAAGACATGCAGACAAGAGACGGAGGGACCTTCCCCCGTACCACCCTGGTGATAAGGTCTGGCTCTCAACCAAGCACATCCGCCTGAAAGTTCCTTCCTATAAGCTGTGTCCTCGTTACATCGGTCCCTTCGAGGTACTAAAACGCATCAATGAAGTGTCTTACAAACTGAGGTTGCCGGCTTCACTCCGGGTCCCTAACGCCTTTCACGTCTCGCTCTTGAAACCTGTAGTTCTGAATCGGTTCCAACCGGTTTTCGTTGCCCCTCCTTTACCTATTGGGTCGGATGACATCTTTGAAGTAAAAGATATTTTAGCCATGAAGAGAGTCAGGGGGAAGACTTTCTTCCTCATTGAGTGGAAGGGATTTGGTCCTGAGGAAAGGTCTTGGGAGCCTCAAAAGAATATCAACGCTCCTCTAATACTAAAAAAGTTTCTGGCCAATCTCAGAAAGGGGGGATGTAAAGAGGGGGGTACTGTCATGTCGGCGGTCACGGCTGCACCCGCTCCCGCCCCTCCTCCAGCGGCGACCGCCGCCACCTCCTCCTACCGGCGTCCTCGCCGCGGCGCGCTCCCACGCTCTGCCTCCCCTCCTGTGACGGCACCGCGCTCCTTCCTTAGGGCGCGCGCGCACCAGCGTCCCCTCTTCCGCCTACGGGAGGTGGCGCCGGGGGCGGCACGTACCTCCCGCTTCCGGACCCTAGGGTATTTCTGGCGCGCTCTCTATTGAGAGGGCGCCTGAGAGTTGCTGTGCACTCGCCACGCTGCGCTTTGGCCCCCTTCCGGTTCCTATAGTGCCGCCTGTTTCCCGTCTGTCTTCCCCTTGGCTTCCAGCCCTCGCTCTGCATCCTTGCTCCCAGTGTTCGTTCACCCTGCATGACCGCTCTGTTCTCCCTTCTGGTACCCCCTTGTGTGCTTCCTCCCGGTCCTCTCCCCTCTAGTACCTGCTCCCTGTCTGTCTACCCATCCAGTAGTCCTGTTAGGTCCTCTACCTCTCAGTCCAGTACTCCTGTCTACGGGCGCCTCTTGTCCTTGAGCCGCCCCTCCTGGTACCGGCTGTCGCGGTTCTGTCCTCGGTGGTCTTGCCCCAAACGATCCCTGTATAGGGGTCGGTCTTCACCTGGAGCGCTCGACCCCCGGGGCTCCAGATCCGCGACCCAGAGGGTCCACTCTCGGACGTCCTTTTCCGAAAAACGTCACAAAAGTGTGGTTTGTTTTTATTTCAAATAAAGTACTTTATTCTGGCTGTGTGTTTATTTACCATACAACTATAGGATTAGTAAAGGATAGGTGTCTTATTAGGTATTCATTAGTATTCCATGGGCTTGATGTCACAAGACAATGCAAATGTGACAGCAACCCCCCAATATCATGGCCTTTTACCAGCCTGAGAATACCAGCTCCCAGCTGTCTGCTTTAACAAGGCTGGTTGTTATAAATGAGGGACCACCATGCCGTTTTTTCCAATTATTTATTTAAATACTTAAACAACAGCATGGGACCCCTCTAATCTTGATAACCAGCCTTGCTAATGCTGACAGCTGAGAGTTGCAGTCCACAGCTGTCAGTTTTGTCTGGCTGGCTATCAAAAATACAGGGGAACCCAAGCTGTTTTTTCTTATTATTATTTATTTAGAGCGCAGGTGCCTGATGACTACTCCTTTCAGCCACCACCTCCTCCTTTCACTGTTATTAGCGGTAGCAAGTGTAGGCTGTTTGGAGCTGTAGTCCCTTCAGCCAACACCAGTGAACGGAGGTAAACTTTTTACCTCCGATCACGGCGGCAGGCTCATGTTGTCATTTGACATTGTGTGAACTGCATCTGTCTGACCAGCAGTAATGATTTTACTGCCAATCAGAAACAGTGTTTTCTGCACTGTCCAGCACATGACAGTGCGACAAACACCTGGTGTTCGGGGGGCTGAACCCGAGCAGTAACACAGACTTCCTGGTTAAGTCTGTGTTCGGTGTCTTTGCCCGAACAGTACTATGTACTGCCGGGTTCGCCCATCTCTACTTACAGGGTAATTACCTTCAAGTTGCTAGTAATATAATGTTCTTTTTCTACAGAAAAGCACTAATTTGCACTATTTTCCGTAAGACTGCTTACTTACTTGGTCTCTTGTAGGTTGTTAGCCAATCACAAAGCTGTGTCAAGGGCAGTTTATAAAGTCGGTAAATCATTTCTCAAGACTGATGAGAGAGGTCAATAGATTTAGACTGAAGCTTTTGGCTGACACTGAGATGAATGCCAGGTGCATTACCAGCTATCCCTATTCTTTAATGACATGTGGTCTTATCTTGTTAAAGAAGTACTTCTATCACAGTTTTTATCCTCTTAATATATTACAGTCATCATATTATACAGCACTGTGTATTTACAATTGCTCATTTTGCCTTTCTATGCAGTTAATTAGGGGCTCTATTGTGTACATTGGTTCACAATCCTTAGTGGATGTAATTAGAAGCTTCTCCATTAGTGGTATTATTTGCAGGACAGTGTACCCAGCATTTATTTACTTAATCATAGAATCGTAGAGTTGGAAGGGACCTCCTGGGCCATCTGGTCCAACCCACCTTCGTGGTATTTGTTCCTTGCTGGGGGGGTTTCTACCTCAAAACCCTTTTATTGGATTAGTGAATGTTTGTCTTGCTTCTATCTTTTTATTAATAGCTCCATTAGTGGTTCTTTATAGCAAATATTATTGTGCATGTATGAGTATAATCATCAATCTGGTATTTATACCATTATTGTGAGCTGTGCTTGCATAGCAGCATATTTTCATGTAGGGCAAGGTATTGGTTGGATAGCTACACAATGACTATTTGTTACATATTTATGGGACATTTATTATATAGATTAATTACTGTTTCTTGATTGTACATTCAATCACAGTATCTGTATATTCCTTTGTCCTATTTAGGGGAGTTTGTCTGGCTTTATTATAAGCCCGAAGGGCTCATTCTATGTGTCATTTTTATGACTTTTTAATTGTTTTTATATGGTTATGTCTGTGCTGCACTTAATAAAATTTGTATTTTTGTGGTGATCCCTGTTGTGGTCAGTAGCTTTTTCTCCTCCTTTATGATTTACTTCTTTGCTGATTTCAGGTGTATCCCCTATGCTATTTTGTGGTGCCCTCCCAGTTTTTGCTATTACATTCAATTTATAATATTTACAAAAGGTATTAAATTTAGACCAGGTTGCGGCCTTGCATATCTGGTCCACGGATGCTCCCGCACTCTCTGCCCATGAGGCAGAAACAGCTCTTAGAGAATGGGCACTAAGGTTTTCTGGTGGAGTCTCCCCCGCTGACATATATGCTGCACTGATAGTTGACTTCAACTATCTAGCCAGGGTAGCTTTCGATGCCTTCTTCCCTCTGTTTTTGCCTGCCATTTGGATAAAGAGGTTAGAGTCTACTCTCCAGTCTTTTGTTAGTTCTAAGTAATGGAGGACGGCTCTTTTAAAGTCCAAGAGGCGGAGAGAGCGTTCTTTCTCGTTGTTGTAAATCTGGCAGAAAGCAGGTAGTACTAGAGTTGAGCGACTTTTGGTTTTTTAGGGTCGCGTTTCGTTTCGTGAAACCCGACTTTTCCAAAAGTCGGGTCGAGCAAGATCGTCCGATTATAGGGAAAAGTCGGGGTCGTCCCGGAACACGAAACCCAATGTAAGTCAATGGGGAATAAAAGTCGGCAGTGAGAGGAGGACAGGAAACACACCTACAGTGCCCATTTGAATGCCAAAAGCATCAATTCTTCTTTCTTAAGCTTGTCAACCTTAATTAACTTCATAATACAAGTTACGCACTGAAAAATGGGGGTTATTTGGCTACAAACTGTGGGGGGGAGGGCTGGCTCCAGGTTTTCATGTGCCCTGGGCGAAAGAGCGCCCCTTTAACACATACCACAACTCATGATGCTCCGATACGGCAGAGAAATAGCGGTATAGTCCAATGAAAAATACCTCACTTTTTACATCTCATGACGAGGCCCATCTATTTCTCCATACAGAATCATTGGTCCCATATAATGTTTGAAACAGTATATGATGAGCTCCACATAATGCTACAGTATATGTTGGTCCCCATGGATGAAGCTCCACTGTCTTATGGGCCCAAATAATGCTCCAAACATAATGGGCCCCATTTCTAATGCTCTAGTGTATAATGGGCCCTGTAAATGCTGCTCCAGTGTCTGATGTCCACCTTTGGAATGTTCCAGTGTATGGTGGGCCCCATCTATCATTCTCCAGAGTATAGTGCTCCCCAAAAATTGCTGTCCCAACATTGAAAACAATCAAATAAGTCTCCTCGCTAGGGAATCCCTGTACTTGTCTGGACTGGTGCTATAGCTTGCTTAACAGCTCGCCAGCCGTTCTCACGCCCAGTATGGATTACACGTGATTGCACAAAGGTGAGAAAGGGTACCGTATCCCCAGATAACATGTATGGATAGCGTACACATTCAAAATATATGTCTCAGGAGGCAGGCTCAGACGGTGTTAGGCCCAGTATGGATTGCACGTGATTGCACAAAGGTTAGAAAGGGTACCGTATCACCGGATAACATGTATGGATAGCGTACACATTCAAAATATATGTCTATACAGCATGAGGCAGGCTCAGACGGTGTTAGGCCCAGTATGGATTGCACGTGATTGCACAAAGGTTAGAAAGGGTACCGTATCACCGGATAACATGTATGGATAGCGTACACATTCAAAATATATGTCTATACAGCATGAGGCAGGCTCAGACGGTGTTAGGCCCAGTATGGATTGCACGTGATTGCACAAAGGTTAGAAAGGGTACCGTATCACCGGATAACATGTATGGATAGTGTACACATTCAAAATATATGTCTATACAGCATGAGGCAGGCTCAGACGGTGTTAGGCCCAGTATGGATTGCACATGATTGCACAAAGGTTAGAAAGGGTACCGTATCCCCGGATAACATGTATGGATAGCGTACACATTCAAAATATATGTCTATACATCAGGAGGCAGGCTCAGACGGTGTCAGGCACGGTATGGATTTGACGGCCCAGATTACACAGCGGAGGAGCAGGGAGAGGTAAAGATTGCAAATGCTGGGGCCCTGCCCAAGCAAGGGGGGCCCACTCGTGGGCATCGGTACTGGCACTGGGCCCCTCATAGTACAGCGGTGTGTCTGACGGCGGGTGTGCACCACCACCGTCAGAGACACTTGATTGCACTATGAGGGACCCTGTGCCAGTGCCCGCGCCCAAGAGTCGGTCTACCCACCTGTCCAGGGCAACGGCACTCGCACGGTGTCGTGCGCTAGGTGGTGACCCCGGCCATGGGGGGGAGGCAGCACAGTTAGGGAGTTTTAGAAAGTGGCATATGTTGATGTTGGACATTCAGCTGATGCAAAAGGCGAAATAGGTGAAGTACCAGGAAGAGGTGGACCAAAGCAAGCCATTTTTCTGTCACCCTATGTGTCATCAGGGGAAGGTGGGACAAAATCCTTGGAAACCCATGCGTGGTTCATTTTAATGAAGGTTAGATCATCCACATTTTGGGTTGACAGACGGGTCCTTTTTTCTGTCAGGATTGATCCAGCTGCACTGAAGACTCTTACCGATAGCACACTTGCAGCTGGGCAAGCGAGCTCCTGTAAGGCATATTGGGCCAATTCAGGCCAGGTGTCCAGTTTAGCGGCCCAATAGTCAAAGGGGAATGACCTGTGTGGGAGAACATCGATATGGGAGGAAAAGTAGTTTGTAACCATAGTTGACAACTGCTGTCTCCTGTCACTTTCCATCGATGCAGTATTACCAGTTGTGTGAGCGGTACTTGAAAAATCAGTCCACAACATTGTCATGAAACCCCTGTCTCCAACGCCACTTCTGCTGTGTGCACCACGAACACCTCTGCCAAGCTGCCCCGGCCCGTACGGCTCGTGTGAGAACCATCACCGCTGCTGTGTGCTGGGAATGCCTCAAGCAACCGATTTACCAGAGTTGCTTGTTTATTAGCCAATATTAGGTCAAGGTTCTCCTGTGGCATGATGTTTTGTAATTTGCCTTTATAGCGTGGATCAAGGATGCTGGCCAACCAGTAGTCGTCATCGTTCATCATTTTGGCAATGCGGGGGTCCCTTTTTAGGATCCGCAAGGCATAATCTGACATGTGGGCCAATGTTCCCGGTGTCAATGATGCACTGCGAGTGCTGGGTGGAGGAGCACTTTCTGGCAAATCCACATCCCTCCAGTCACGCACAAACCCTGTACCAGACCTTGCCACGCCAACATTTTCACTTGCCCCACGAGATGCATCCTCCTCCCATAAGTAATCATCCCCATCATCATCCTCCTCCTCCTCTTCTTCCTCCACCTCGTCCAGGAGAGGTCCCTGAGCAGACAATGGCTGAATGTCATCAAGGATTCCCTCCTCCTCTTCCTCCTCATCAACATTGGCTGCAGACGCCTGCTCCTTAAGGTGCGTCAAAGTTTGCATGAGCAGACGCATAAGTGGGATGCTCATGCTTAGGATGGCGTCGTCTGCGCTTACCAGCCATGTGCATTCCTCAAAACACTGAAGGACTTTACAAAGGTCTTTCAGCTTCGACCACTGCACACCTGTCAACTCCATGTCTGCTCTCAAAGTGCCTGGCCGTGTATCCTCCCACAAATGCATTATGGCCTGCCTCTGCTCGCACAGCCGCTCCACCATGTGCAGGGTGGAGTTCCACCTTGTTGCAATGTCGATAATGAGGCGGTGGTTGGGAAGGTGGAGCAATCGCTGCAGCTTCTGCATACGAACGGAGTGTACAGGCGACCGGCGGATGTGCGCGCACAGTCTTCGCACCTTCTGGAGCAGGGCTGTTAACTCCGGATAATTTTTGAGGAAGCACTGCACCACCAGGTTCAAGGTGTGAGCCAAGCAAGGTATGTGGCTGAGTTTTGAAAGGGCTATGGCTGCCACAAAATTACGGCCGTTATCACTAACTACCTTGCCTGCCTCAAGATGTACACTGCCCAGCCATGACTCAGTTTGTCGTTTCAAGTACTCGGCCAGCACCTCGGCGGTGTGTCTGTCGCCCAAACACATCATCTGCAACACAGCCTGCTGACGCTTTCCACTAGCTGCTCGATAGGGGGACACATCGTGTGCAACAGTGGCAGCTGCAGATGGAGTGCTCGAACGACTGCGCTCTGTGGACGAGCTTTCGCTTCTGGAGGAGGAGGAGGAGGAGGGTCGAACGCCTACAGCCAACTGTTTCCTATACCGTGGGCTAGGCAGCACTGTCCCACCACCGCTGTCCCCTGTGGACCCTGCATCCACCACATTAACCCAGTGCGCAGTGATGGACACGTAACGGCCCTGGCCATGCCGACTGGACAATGCATCAGTTGTGAGGTGCACCTTTCCGCTCACTGACTGCTTGAGTGCATGGACAATGCGGTCTTTCACATGATGGTGGAGGGCTGGGATGGCTTTGCGAGAGAAGAAGTGGCGACTGGGTAGGTCATAGCGTGGTACTGCATAGGCCATGAGTTCGCGGAAAGCTGTGCTTTCCACCAACCGAAAGGGCATCATCTCAAACGAGATTAGTTTGGCAATGTGGGCGTTCAAACCCAGTGTACGCGGATGAGAGACTGAGTACTTTCTTGACCTACTCATAGTGTCTGGGAGGGTGAGCTGGACTTGAGAGCTGCATATGGTGGAAGTAGCGGTGGACAGGGCGGACTGAGAGAGGGTTGATGATGGTGATGGAGTTGGTGTTCTTTCTGATGGCCTAGAATCAGTCTTTCGTTGATATAACAGTGGGATTCCCTGACTGCTGTGGTCTTGCAACGACACCTCAACATTTGCTGCTGTGCTAACCGGTGGGCTTACAGTGGGGGAAACAATGTAGCGTTGCTGACTACCTTCGTTGTGATCAGTTGCACATGTGGCACTTGAGGTTTGGTGTTGTGTCCACGCTTGCAAGTGCATGCTGGTTAAATGTCTAAGCATGCAACTGGTATTCAAATTTTTCAGATTTTTCCCTCGGCTAAAGGTCTTTGCGCACTTCTTACAGATAACCTTGGCCTGATCATGAGGATTTTGTTCAAAAAAGTGCCACACTGCACTCTTCCTACTTTGGCAGACATTTTGCGGCCTAGCACGCTGTGATCTTTTGACCCTCTGGACAAGCTGTCCAGCAACTCTTTTGATGTTTGGAACCTGTCTTTGGAGTGCTCCGGGCCTGCCAGATAACAGCTGTTGCGATGTCGATGTCTGCTGTGGATGCTCCTCATCTGAGCTATTGGAAGCAGCACCCTCTTCCCCCAATGGATGCCAATCTGGGTCAACAACTGGGTCATCCATCACCTCCTCTTCTATGTCATGTGCACCTTCCTCTGTGTCACCGTGTATGGTGGTATAGTGTGCGGGAAGGGGCACCTGAGTCTCATCAGGGTCAGAATCTGGCTCTGTACACTGCGAGGACAATGTAGTGCTCTGAGTGAATGTACCAGCAGAATCATCCATCAGCGGCTGTGCATCAGTGCACTCCATGTCAGATTCATCTTGGCCTGGGTAATTCACCATTTCACTTGATAATCCAGGCATGGTATGTGAAAACAGCTCCATGGAGTAATCAGTAGTATGGCCTGCGTCATCCTTCAATCTTGGTTGGGGTGAAGGACACAAGGAAAGGTGTGGTTCATGAACATGAGCCTCCAATGACGACTCAGTGCTTTTACTTTTTACAACTTCAGAAGAGGAGGCGATAGAGCTGGAGGCTGAGTCAGCAATGTAAGACAAAACTTTTTCCTGATGCTCTGGCTTTAAAAGCGGTTTGCCAACTCCTAGAAAACTAAGCGTTCGAGGCCTTATGTAGCCAGACGATGACGCAGGGTCAGCACCTCCTGCATTCGGTCCTATTTTGCTCTTGCCACTACCATCAGATCCACCACCAACACCATCATTACCAGCTGCCAACCCCCGCCCAATTCCACGGCCTCTTCCACCAGCCTTCCTCATTTTTGGTAGAAATGTAGACAAAATCCAACAAACTATATAGTAATGTAAAACAAGGTACAAGGTGTCTATAGGACAGGGGAGATTTTGAATATCTGCACACATTTTTGGACACTGGACACTTTTGGATTGTGTGAGGCCCACTGATATCTCAGCGCTATGTGACAGGCTCGATGGCACTGCTGTGACAAAAGTGACTAGAGGATAAGGGAGATTTTGAATCTCTGCACACACTTTTGGACACTGGACACTTTTGGATTGTGTGAGGCCCACTGATATCTCAGCGCTATGTGACAGGCTCGATGGCACTGCTGTGACAAAAGTGACTAGAGGATAAGGGAGATTTTGAATATCTGCACACACTTTTGGACAGTGGACACTTTTGGATTGTGTGAGGCCCACTGATATCTCAGCGCTATGTGACAGGCTCGATGGCACTGCTGTGACAAAAGTGACTAGAGGATAAGGGAGATTTTGAATATCTGCACACACTTTTGGACACTGGACACTTTTGGATTGTGTGAGGCCCACTGATATCTCAGCGCTATGTGACAGGCTCGATGGCACTGCTGTGACAAAAGTGACTAGAGGATAAGGGAGATTTTGAATATCTGCACACACTTTTGGACACTGGACACTTTTGGATTGTGTGAGGCCCACTGATATCTCAGCGCTATGTGACAGGCTCGATGGCACTGCTGTGACAAAAGTGACTAGAGGATAAGGGAGATTTTGAATATCTGCACACACTTTTGGACACTGGACACTTTTGGATTGTGTGAGGCCCACTGATATCTCAGCGCTATGTGACAGGCTCGATGGCACTGCTGTGACAAAAGTGACTAGAGAATAAGGGAGATTTTGAATATCTCCACACACTTTTGGACACTGGACACTTTTGGATTGTGTGAGGCCCACTGATATCTCAGCGCTATGTGACAGGCTCGATGGCACTGTTGTGACAAAAGTGACTAGCGGATAAGGGAGATTTTGAATATCTGCACACACTTTTGGACACTGGACACTTTTGGATTGTGTGAGGCCCAATGAATATCTGAGCGCTATGTGACAGGCTCGATGGCACAGCTGTGACCAAAGTGACTAGAGGATAAGGGAGATTTTGAATATCTGCATACACTTTTGGACACTGGACACTTTTGGATTGTGTGAGGCCCAATGAATATCTGAGCTCTATGTGACAGGCTCGATGGCACAGCTGTGACCAAAGTGACTAGAGTATAAGGGAGATTGGATTGCTTTTAAAAAAGCAGTTTGCGGAGCAGTGGGTAAACAGCAATGCCAGCCTGTCAGGAAGCCTTAAAAGGCAGCCCAACAACCAACACCACTGATACACCACTATATAGCCTCCCCTTGCACTGCACACACAGTGACTGGTGTGTTGTGCAGGCCAAATTGCTATCAGCAGCAGAAGCAGTTTTTTTTCTTCTCAGCAGGACAAAAAAAAAAATTGGGATTGCTTAAGCAGTTTGAGGCCCAATGAATATCTGAGCGCTATGTGACAGGCTCGATGGCGCAGCTGTCACCAAAGTGACTAGAGGATAAGGGAGATTGGATTGCTTTTAAAAAAGCAGTTTGCGGAGCAGTGGGTAAACAGCAATGCCAGCCTGTCAGGAAGCCTTAGAAGGCAGCCCAACAACCAACACCACTGATACACCACTATATAGCCTCCCCTTGCACTGCACACACAGTGACTGGTGTGTTGTGCAGGCCAAATCGCTAGCAGCAGAAGCAGTTTTTTTGTCTTCTTCCCTGCCTAACGCTCTCCCTACAGAATCAGCAGCAACCTCTCCCTATGCTAAGATCGGCAGAAGTAAGATGGCGGTCGGCGTGCACGCCCTTTTATACCCCCTGTGACGCCCACCAAAGCAAGCCAATCACTTGCATGCCCTTCTGAAAGATGGTGGTGACCCGTGCCTATGTCATCACGTTGCCCACAGTGTCCGTGGATCCTGATTGGCTGAAAAAGAGCGCAAAACAAACTTTTGAAACGCGACTTTGGCGCGTAAGTCGCCGACCTCGTGGCCGACCTCATCCTAGGGTCGGGTTTCGTTTCATGAAACCCGACTTTGCCAAAAGTCGGCGACTTTTGAATTTTTTCGACCCGTTTCGCTCAACTCTAGGTAGTACTATTTCCTGACTCTGGTGGAAATCTGTAACCACCTTGGGAAGAAAGGCCGGATTTAATTTTAAGGCGATGCAGTATTCCTGGATCTTTAGATATGGATGCTCTATAGACAGGGCCTGAATCTCCTCTATGCATCTAGCAGTAGTTATTGCTACTAGGAAGAGGGCTTTGAATGTCACTGATCTTAAGAGGGCCTTCTCTAGAGATTCATATGGATTCTTGTGTAGCTCTTTTAGGATCAAGCTGAGATCCCAAGGTGGTATCGAGCTATGGATTGTGGGTCTCATACGCTGTGAGGCTTTAATGAACCTCACTACCCGGGGATGATTGGCTAGGGGGAAGTCAAAGTATGAACCTAAGGTTGACACTTGTCCTTTCAGCGTACTAGGCCTTAGTCCTCTGTCAAAGCCCGCCTGGACAAAATCGAGAATATGAGGAATATTTGGACCCTGGGTGACTGATACTGGCACTTTACATTGAGAACAGAATGTTTTCCAGATTTTCCGGTATATGGCTGAGGTTACCGGCTTCCTACTATTCTGCATAGTAGATATTACTGGGTTGGAGAGTCCCTTTGATTTCAGGATCTCCGCCTCAGGATCCAGGCCGATAGCTGTAGCATTTCTGTTCTGATGTACTAGGGGTCCTTGAGTTAAAAGGTCCCGTCTCGCTGGTAGTAGTATCGGATCTTCCCGTGCAATCCATCTTAGTAGGGAGAACCAGCTTCTTTTGGGCTAGTAAGGAACAATCAATATTACTGATGCTCTGCTTTCCTGGTTCTTTATTAAGACCCTTGGTATAAGATGGAGTGGTAGGAAGGCGTAAGCAAGCTCCATGTTCCATTCCTGAGCCAAAGCGTCTACTCCTGTTGGGTTTTCCGCCAGGTTGAGAGAAAAGAATTTCTTTGTTTTTGAATTTTTCTTTGTGGCAAATAAATCAATCTCTGGTGTCCCCCAATGTTGGCATAGCTGTCTGAAGACTTCTTCGCTTAGTGACCATTATGAAAGTTGGACCTTCTGTCTGCTCAGGAAGTCCGCTACCTGATTTCTGGATGCCTTCAGGTGGACTGCCGTAATTGATGTTATCGTCTGTTTTGCCCAGCAAAAGATTTTGTGTGCTAGGTCCTGTAGGTGACGATATCTGGGGCCTCCTTGATGTTGAAGGAAGGCAACTGTAGTTGAGTTGTCCTAGAAGATCTTGACATTTTGATCCCTCAGTTCTTTTTGGCATGTCTTTAGTGCCTCCCAGACCGCTCTGAGCTCTCTGTAATTCGAGGAGCAGTTGCGTATTGATGGGCCCCATGTCCCTTGGAGATATCGACCTCCCATGTGAGCCCCCCAACCTCTGAGACTGGCGTCGGTAGTGATGTTTGTACATGGCAACAGTCTCCAGGGTCTTCCTTTTCCGATGTTTTGTGTGTTCGTCCACCAACCTAGGGACTGCTTTCCTTCCTCGGAGAGTCTCATGTTTGTGTCCAGTGATGCTTCTCTGCCGTCCCAGGGCTTCAAGGCTTCTTTTTTCAAGATCCTTGAATTAAATTGGCTCCACTGTACACTGGATATGCATGAAGTCATGAGACCCAGAACTCTCATGGCCTTCTTTATGGAGACCTACTTGCGTTTCGGCACCTTCTGGACCTCTTGTTTGATTACCTGCTGTTTGCGCAGGGGAAGGAAGGAACATTCTTTTCCTGAGTTTAGTATGACTCCAAGAAACACTTTCTCTCTTTCTGGCTTTAGACTTGACTTCTTCCAGATTATTACCAATCCTAGGCTCTGTAGGATTGATATGGTGGATGTAAGGTCCTGCTCCATCTGTCGTGGAGAGTTTGCCACTTGCAGTAGGTCATTCAAGTACGGTATGATGAGGGTATTTCTTTCCCTTAGATGGGCCATGATCTCTGCTATAAGTTTTGTGAAGACCCGGGGCGCAGAGGCGAGTTCGGAAGGTAAGCAACGGAAATGGTAGTGTTATATCCTCCCATTATCTTTTATCGTGAACCTGTTTTTTTTATGGAAAATAATGTGAGTAGTGACCCTGAAATCTCTGAGCATGGGGAACCCGAGTTATGGCCCCTATCTCTATTAGGTCTCGTACATCCTTTAACAGTCTTTGGTGGGTCACTTGAGACTGGGATTGGGTTACACAGTATTTCCTGAGCGGTCGCTCGGTGAACTCGATTTTGTAACCGTCTGCGACCATATTCCGAATCCACGGGTTTTGGGTAATATCCTGCCAGTTGTTTTGGAAGCAACGGTGTCTCCCTCCTATCTTCCTGGTGTTATTCTCTGTTAGGTCTTGCCTTCTGCTCTTGAGGAGAACTTCTCCCTCTTCCTCCTTTTGGGTAGCTCCACCTACCAGACTTTCCCTTTCCCCTATAGTCCTGTCTGGGATGGGAGCGGGTCCTCCGAAAAAAAGGTATTCTTTTAGGATTTTCCTCCGGGAAAGCCCTTCTTTTTGTCAGAAGCTTTCTCGAGTAGCTCGTCCAATACAGGCCCGAAAATGTGGAGTCCTGAGAATGGTATAGCGCACAGTTTGTTTTTCGACTGAGTGTCTCCTGTCCAAGATCTCAGCCACAGCACTCGAATTGCTGCATTAGACAGGGCATTATTCCTTGCGGCAAAATGGACAGATTCCACCGAGGCTTCTGCCATGAAGTCGGTAGCCATTCTCAGGAGAGGCAGTAATTTTAGGATTTCCTCTCTGGGGGTTTTGTCCCTAATTTGGTCTTCTAGCTCATTCACCCAAAAGCTCATCAATCTGGCTATCGAGGTGGCTGCTATGCTAGCCTTCATAACGGCTGCTGATGCTTCCCAGGCTTTCTTGAGGAGGTCCTCTGATCTCTTATCCATCGGATCTTTCAAACCAGATAAATCCTCGAAGGGGATAGCCGTTTTCTTCGACACTCTGGCTATGGGTATGTCGATCTTCGGAACTGTCTCCCACACTTTTGTCTCTTCTGGAACAAAAGGAAGACGGTACCTGAAGTCCTTTGAGACTATCAGTTTCTTCCCCAATTCTTCCCATTCTTCCAATATCATCGTGGTTATATGTTTATTAACAGGAAACACTGCATTTCTGCGGGCTCTCAGCCCTCCAAACATCTCATCATGGGTTGTTCGTGCTTCTGTAGAATCTTCTACATTCATTGTATTTCGGACCAGGACAGTGCAACACCACTGCCGCATTCCCCTGGAAAGCCTGCTTTCCGACTATAAGATGCTCTCCACATTTTCCTCCCACATTTTTTTGGAAAAAAGTGCATCCTTTAAGTCCAAAAAATATGGTATATTGATGCCCGGAACAGTTCTGTCATGACATGGTGATGTTTAGCACACTTGTGCGGAACCTTCCCAGGCCTCATCAGAATTGGAAGTCCTGGCGATGTGCAAGCTGATGATAGTGAGGAGTGAAGGGGCACTAGAAGTGATTTATGAGTTAGGCAAAATAATTTGTTCTTGTTTTTACATGTTATGTTTAGTAAGCCTTGAGGTCTGGAGAAACATTAAATTCAAGGTGTATCAAATTTCCTAGGGGAAAAAAAATACATGCGAACAGGCTAAATCAATTTAGAGATTAATATGAATTAAAATAATTACAACTGGAGATTAATTTGAACAAAAATATTGATTTCTAAATAAAAGTAGAATCAAATTCAATTATAGAACAAAATGTGTAGTTACATTGTTGTGCATTGCGTTATACTGATGTTTTAACGGTGTTAGACGACTAAGATGTCGCACCATGAGCATATGTTTACTTTGATAAATTCCATTTTTCAATTAACTGTCACCCAAATGAAACAGGAGATTATTACTGTGATGTGACAACATCATTGGAATTAATTAATTTAGCCCACAAAGAGACATTCAAATGTCACATGAAGCACAGGCTCACAGCGCAACGGAATAATCTGTTTTGGCATATGAAGTAGGAGGTAGTCATCAAGTGAGTTAGTTGGACTTCAGGCAAGTAAAGTAAGTAAGCAAGGAAAAAAACCATGTAATGTGATGTTAATCCATTTGTAATGTTTTGCAGATTTTGTAGTCAGCTGACCTTTACATACGTGATCGAAACAAACCTGCAGGAATATGGAGTCAACATAAATCATGGGCGCGGTATGAAGGGATGACAAAGCTGAAATGTGTTGGGGCTAATATAAGTAATAAGGAATTATTTCATTCATAAGTAGAGAAGAGCAAATCAGCGAAAATTCACAGTGGCAGTGTGAATTCACATTGTAAAAATTTGAAAAATATAGGACATGGGAGACTTTTAAAATATTATTGCATAACTCCATTCATGTTCATCGTCATTTACACCCAGGATTAATTTTATGAAATGTAAAGTGCTGCAGAATATATTGGCGCTATAGAAATCTCTCTTTTCTTGCTAACCTCTCTTTAATTCATTCATTTTGTTTTAGCTTAATTGCAGAAAAAAAAATCATTTAAATAACCTTTAAAGGCGGTGTCCTCAGAAAATGACCTCTCGTTTAAGTTTTTATATTGAATGTAAGGTATTTTTTTATTAATTGGGCATTTTTTTACTCTTTTTTACAAATCACGATATGTATTAAAAAAAAGAATAATCTTGAAATGTTCATGCTGGTCACTGGGTCTGTTTAAGACTCCTATTTCCTGTCTTTTCAACAAAAGTTTTCAGTAGGCTCTTTATCATCACAGGCAGGATTACACCGACAGATTACACAGATAATAAATTAGGATCCTCAGATCTCAGTAGATAATATCACAGCTCCTCCTGCTCCCTCTTCATGTAGACAAATACAGATGACAGCGTGAGCCCGCTGTGATAGGAGGTATAAAGCTTACAACAGCGAGAGCAGGAGTGGTGGATTAGAGTATTCATCAACCGGCACCTGTGCTCTAAATAAAGCATTTAAAAAATGGCATTGGTTCCCCTGTATTTTTAATAACCAGCCAGACAAAACTCACAGCTGGAGACTGCAACCCCCAGCTTTCAGTGTTAGCAAGTTTGGTTATCCAGAATAGAGAGGTCTCCAAGTTGTTTTTTAAAATTATTTAAATAAATAATTTAAAAAATGATGTGGGGTTCCCTCCCATTTTTGACAACCAGCCTGTTAGGAGTGGCGGAAGACACTAAAATAAAAATATAAATAAAGTGCCTTCGCCACTCGGGGTCCACCGTGCGGTAGATGGAAAGACCGCTGCTAGGTGGTGGCAGAGCTATATGGCGGTAGAGTGCACCGGTTTAAATGCGTCACCAGGTGCACTGAACAAACTGTTGAGCTCACAGAGCTGTAATAATAAACGGTAACACAAAAGACGATGATTCTGTTCAGGACACAGAATCTCAGCGCAACACACGCGGTATGCGGTCACCGGAGAATCACAAGATGGCGGTACAAACTCTGTAGGGATCTACCAGGAAACGTGTGCAAGGCGTCGCAACCGCAAACGCACCAAGGAGCTGCAACTGCAGGGTGGCGATAACTGAGCCGCTGCAAAGACCCTGCTAACTAGCAGACACAATGCTGACGCTTAAGCTGCTGTGGTATAGAGCATAGCGCGCTGGCACTTGGCACTGAGTACTGGCACTAACACAAACACTCACACATGCATAGTGTCAGAGGGTAGGGTTTTCAAATAAGTCAGTCACCAGTCCATGCATCCATCAACAATCATACAGCAGCAGTATGGCTATACTAGCACATGGCGGAACGGCCATGCGCACTTTTTATAGCAAGCGGGACCTGCCAGAAATCTCCAGGTCTCCAAAAGGAGCCAATAGGATCCGGAGCAGGACCTGAGCACCTGACTCCCGAACTCCAATGGGAGCTCGTCCCGTGGGCATGCTCAGAATCTGGAACAAAGGACTTAGCCTCTGGAGATAAATGTGAAAATCTGGATTCCTGCATAGGCATAGTAGAAACCAGATTCCTAACATAGCCTTTCTAAAGCAGACAGTGGGGGGCTTGTATTCTCAAGCTGGCAATGGGCCATTGATATTGGTCCCCCCAGCCTAAAAATAGCAGCTCGCAGCCGCCTTAGAAAAGGAGCATCTATTAGATGTGCCAATTCTGGCACGTTTGCCCGGTTCTACCCACTTCCCCTGTAGTGGTTTCAAGCAGGATTCATATTTGTGGGGTTGATGTCACCTTTGTATCGTTTGTATTAGATGCCTATCCATTACTAATCCTATAGTTATATTGTAAATATGCACATAGCCAGAATAAATTCCTTTCAATTGAAACAATTACACAAACTCTTTTAATGATTCTAAATTAAACCATACTCACGTCATTGACCATCCATTGAAGCCATCATCTCCTGTAATAAAATAAAAATAAAAAACAACCATATCCCTCACATGTCCTTCGTTCTGTCCCAGACTGTAATCCATGTCTGGGGATAGACAGTTCTCAAACTGGATGGTGCAAAGATGCGAACATCCAGGCTGAGAACCACTGATGAATGAGCTGCTGCGAACATAGAATCACTGAGCAGCAGTGATGTCATCGAGGTTACCACCGGTCACTGAGGCTGTGTTACCAGAAGGGCCCCTTAACTGCAGTGACCTCAGTTGCAAATACTGAATGTTTGGGCCCTCCATTCAACTGAATGGGATCCAGGTTCGGGTCTAGGTACAGTTCTGGTATGCGAACCGTACTGTTTTTTAACTGTTCTGCCAAACATCCAGGGGTCAGCCCATCTCCAGTGGTTAGCAAACTTGCTCCGATAACGTCTTATCCAGGCATGCTCTGATGTTATCAGAGTATCTCATGCGCGTTCATATATTATGTTCAGGTCCCTGCATCTGCATGATTTGCAACTGTTAAACAGGGAATTGCCTGTTTGTTAGGTAATACCCACATAAGTTGAGGCTGACTAACAACTGCAAATCAAGAAGCAGCGGGGACTCAAACATAATATACAAGCACACCAAGATATTCTGATGAAATCAGAGCGTGCTTGGATAAGGCGTTATTCGAGCATGCTCGCTCATCTCAAATTCAGATACATCTCATTTCATGTTTTTATCACAGTTTAAAATACGCTTCATATACTGTATATTAGGGAACAATTATCACCCAAACTTTGGAACAAATTGCAACATTTCATTAATGTAAGGCTGGTTTCAGACTAGCGCATTTTACATGCACTTTTGAAGGTGCGCCGAGCGCACCAAAATGCAACATGGTGCACTCGGCGCACACCGGCGCACTTTCAAAAGTGCACAGCGCACGCAAAAATCCTACTAGGGCACGGCCAGCGCATGGTCTGCGCACCCTATGCTAAAGATAGGGTGCGCAGATCGCATGCAGCCGTGTGCGATAGTAGGATGAAATGACCGGACGGGGCGGGCAGGGGGCGGGGCTTAGCAGCGCCGTGCGCTGCATGTAAAATGCGCTAGTCTGAAACCAGCCTAAAATATGAAAAATATGCCTAGGTTCGTGGCACTTCCTGAAAATGCTTATCGAAAAACAAAGAGAAAGGAATATAAATGCCATAAAATCATCAAAATTTTATTAATATTATTATTTAAAAATATATTTTTAAAAGATAATATAGGGGACAACAAAATGCAAAAAAAATTACCACTTAGAGGAACAGAAGTATATTACCAAGTATTATCACATAGTGAATAATGGTGAGTCGAACAGATTAATGGCCAAACAGAAAAATAATAAATAGGCAACGGTTATTAGAAGTCCACAATGACTTTTTAATAACAGAAAGAATCATCCGTATAGGCCTGAAGAATATTATCATGTAAACCAAATATATGCATCCTATAAATAAAGAATGTAAGTATGCCAATGCTCGACATTATAAAGTGCCAGTGTTTCAAAGTATGACATCTGATCTGGACAAGTGTGCTTATGTCAGAAAGCATGTGGAAAGATCTCAATAAAGGAGTCAAGCCAAGATGATGAACAGTGGGCGCAAGAATGAAGGATGCAGATAACAATGGTAAGCTGTGACCGTACCTTTAAGTGGCGACACCCCGACGCGCGTTTCGCATGTAGCTTTTTCTTGAGGGAACATGTATGCCCAAACTTAGAAATTACAAGAAAAGTTGGCTGGGTTATCCTTTGGAGTGAAGTTCATATTTGTGATTGCTATTTCTACATAAGAGTTGCATAAAAGTTACATATTCGAAAAAAGAG
Source organism: Dendrobates tinctorius (assembly GCF_039654945.1). NCBI lineage: Eukaryota > Metazoa > Chordata > Amphibia > Anura > Dendrobatidae > Dendrobates > Dendrobates tinctorius. The sequence goes on from NW_027361677.1 coordinate 12,341,028, forward strand.
GTGTGGAAGAATGCATGCATTTTAAAACTTTTTAACAGGTGCAAAAAGTTTCAATTTGCAACTTTTTTTGGAACTCAATGTGCATTAATGTGTAACATTTGACACATTGGTCTCAAACTTTTCTTTATCATTGGCAATTCTAACAAGTCTGTCTCTATCTATCTATCTATCTAAAGTATCTATCTACCTGTTATTATGCTTTTCATTTTAATTTACAATTGTAGAAGCTCTGCTCCCTTTCTCTGGTCACTTCACAATTCTCTTTCTTATACTGCTTCCAGCAAAAGATATTTGTAACTTGTGATATTAAAGAGTCTTTGGCATTAAGTACCAAATATAATTCCAAGGCAGAGTATCAGTGTGACAAGCTGCTGCATGCCAAAATATCCAGGAGATTATTAACACTCAGTTAAGCCGCTGCTTACAGTATTGCCTTAACCCCATTTCCTTGTGAAAATATATTATCTATTAGAAACAACTTGTACTACAAAAGTGAATTGTATTGCATTTTCTACTTTGTAAAGTAAATTTTGTTCTGTTGCTGTTTTTCATTGAAAGTTATTAATTATACAAATAAATATATTTTGTCTATTAGAGATGAGCGGATCTTCTGATGTTTGAATTAACCGGCTTTGCCAAATTTTCACCCAACATGCGATTTATAAATTTGTACAAATTTAAATATTGAAAACCTTGCAATTGCTGGAAAATACTTTATATAGGAGAAAGAGAAGGGATCCCGCTGATCATAAGAGTTTACAATCTACAGAGAGAGAGAGAACATTCTTGAGCTTCGGAGCTTACACTCTACAGGCGAAAGAGGACCCTTCTGATCATAAGAGCTTATACATTACAGGAAAGAGAAAGTACCCGGCTAATGATAAGAGCTGACTCTCTATAGGAGAGAGACTTACCCAGTGACTCTGGAGATGAAAAACAACTCTGTTGTACAAACTCTACTACACTGGGAACCAATGATCTGTGATGGGCCCAGTACTGACTACCATTGTGTAAAGGTATGATAATCCACTAGATATTTTTACTGATGGGCAAACCTGTGAATGTCTGAGTCCAGTGGTCTCAGCTGAACAGTTAAAAACAGATTGGTTCGGGTATCACAACAGCACCCAAATCTGAACCTGAACATGGTCCCCATTCAGATGGGGATGAATGGGGCCTGAAAAAACATTATTTGCCATGCCTTTCTCACAGTTAACTGTGGTGAACTCACTGAGCTCAGCGCTTCATCATGAGCCTTTTTCTCACAGTGCCCGCAATGATCTCTCTGAGGTCACCGTAGTTCATCGGCCTGGCTGGGAATGCAACCTGAGTAACCTTGATGAAATCACCTTTAGTCACTGACACTGAGCTCACAGCGTCTCATTGTCTTCTGCCTGGACGTTCACATCTTGGCATCATCCAAGCTGAAAACCACTTATCGCAGACATGGATTAAGGTGTGGGACAAAACGTCGGACAGGAGAGGAATATGGTTGTATTTGTTTGTTTTTTTTACAAGAAACCAGGGCTTCAAAGTAATGGGAGTTTTACTACCGTCACAGATACTGGCTGACGCTGTCATCTGACAGCGTGGAAGCCTCAGCGCTGTGACTGGTGGTAATAATCTTACCGCCAATCAGAGCCGCCGGTGTTTTTCGTGCTGTCATGCAGATGACAATGTGGCAAACACCCAATGTTTGGGGTGCCAAACACAAACAGTAACATGGACTTCCTGGAGAAGTCTGTTTTCGGGATCATGCCAAACAGTAGGTGTCCGGTATTGATCCCTAACTTTATTTTTGGGTTCGCCCATCTCTAGATGTCATAGCTTCAGGGTATTATGGAGAAGGTTTGCGCTGGTATGCAAAAAGACATTCACCTGCTCTCTGATGCTTCAGCAGTGTGGAAAAAGGTAGAGGACAATTTTTTTTGCAATCCAGTAATCGAATCTCAAAGTGTTTGAATTCATGTAGCAACAAATTTTAGGAACATGAACTTCACCAGGGAGTCCGAGTTACTGTTTGGGTTCAGCTGCCTGAACATTGGGTGTTTGTCACACCGTCATGTGCATGACAGCACAGCAAACACCACTTCTGATTGGCGGTGAAATCATCCCTTCCGGTCAGAGAGCCTCAGTTCCCACACTGCCAAAAGACAGCATAAGTGCTTTTTCAATTATTGGAGGTATAAAGTTTACCTCCAGTCACTGGTGTCAGCTGATGGGACAGATTCAAAAACTCTCACAGTGCTGGTGGGGATCTCACCGAGGTCACGGTAGTTCAGCCCAATGGGGAATGCAGTCTCAATGACTGGCAGTAACCTAGATGACGTCGCCGCTAGTCACGGAGGCTGCGCTTGCAGCAGATTAGTCACCAGTGTTTCTCAGTCTGGACAGTCACATCTTGGCACTGTCCAGGTTGAAAACTGTTTAGCCCCCAGACTTGGATTATGGTGTGGGACAGAAAGACGGATAGGTGAGAGATATTGTTTTTTTTTAATTTTAGTTTCAGTGGAATTACGCATTAGGTGAGTACAACTGTGTTTGTTATTTTTAAATAAAAAAGTAAAAATGTGTTTTGATTTATTTCTAATAAAGGACGTTATTCTGGCTGTGTCTTTATTTACCATATAACTATAGGAAGGCAAGTGGGAAGTGCCGGGCAAAGTGCCAGAATTGGCGTATCTAACAGATGTGCCTTTTCTGGGCAGCTGCAGGCTGCTATTTTTAGGATGTGAGAGGCCAATATCCATGGCCCCTTACCAGCCTGAGAATACCAGCCCTCAGCTGTGAGCTTTTGCAAGGCTGTTTTTCAAAAATGGGGGGAACCCCATGCCTTTTTTTATTATTTATTTAAATAATTAAAAAAACAGTGTGGGGACCCCCCTATTCTTGATAACCAGCCTGACAGCTGAGGGTTGCAGCCCCCAGCTGTGAGATTTGCCTGGCTGGTTATCAAAAACACAGGAGAGCCCACTCTTTTTGTATTATTTAATTACTGCGCAGGAGCCAGCTAATGATTACACCCATCAGCTGCTCCTGCTCTTGCTGTTATTAGCAGCAGCAGGTGTTGGATGATGGGATCAGTAGTCCCATCCGCTGACACCAGTGACAGGAGGTAAACTTTATACCTCCGATTACAGCTGAGCACTCACGCTGTCTTTTAACTCCGTGGGAACTGCGGCTCTCTGACTGGCGGGGATGATTTCACCGCCGATCAGAGGTGGTGTTTTCCGTGCTGTCATGTCAGCGTTCTTGTTGGCAGAATGGTGGCATACAGATCTTAATTTTTGTGGAGTTTCTGGTTTGGCTGATAAGAGCTACTTTGTATTTTTTTCCCAATGGAACCTTGCCAGTTGGGTCTCATCAATGAGAATCAGGATCCTTCTTAAATAGTTTTAAAAAAAAAGTATCAAAGAAACTCCCCATCTGTTGCCTGGAAAGTGACAGGTAGAGTATTTATCTTGGTGCCCTCCTTCAGCATTCCATTGCTCCTGCTTCCAAGATGGCTGTCAAAGTAGCATGGAGAGTACCGTGGTCTACCTAGAAACATCTATTCCATAGGACAGGAAAGGGAAGGGAGATAAGGTTTAGACTTATGACTGCCCTCCTTATGCCACTCTGTTTCCTATCTTGGAAATAGGATGTACAGAACTTTGATCACAACAGAAGAAGCAAAGGGAGACAAAGGTAAGGTATACTTTCAGTCCCAGGGTGGAAGATCAGTTTAAGGATGGTCAATTTTATTATAGACATATTAAAACCAATATTCAAATATAATTAAAAAGTTATAAAAATACAAGAACAAATAAAATAAAAATAAAATAAAAGCATAATAATTAGAGATGATTAAATTATTATGATTGAAATTCAATTGTACTGGAATTTTTAAAATATACATAATTTAGAGCACACAGATATTTTTGTAATTTGCTCGGAAAAAAGTCAGCAAAACTGTGTCCAGCTGCGGCCGCCATTTTACTGAACTCTAGATTGACACAGAAATGATTACAAAAATATAACAAGGAACTTAATTCACCACTCAACTATATCACTGTGAGACGTAGGTAGTACTCCTGGAGTGGACCCACTGGACCGTGGCAACGAACCTCCCACGGGCGAGCTGACCAGGTGGACCACCCCCTATACAGGGAGTGTTTGGGGGAGGCCCGCGGGTAACTACCACCACGGCAGCTGGTACCCAGGGAAAGAGTACAGGAGACCCAGCAGGAGGCCGGAGAGGCAGGCAGAGAATCCCCCTAGGAGAGGGATACGATGGTGGACAGATCAGGAACACGGGTGAGACGGCAGGAAGCAGCCATGGACTGGAGGACACAGCTGAGAGACCCGGACTGGGCGGAACAGGACTTCGGGATTCCAGATCCTAATGAGAGAGAACAGCGGAGAGGAAGCATTAGCTAAGGACAGACTGGAAGCAGGGGTGAGCACAGAGACACGGGGGCCAGAATCACTAGCGGGCACAAGCGATCATCAGGCACCGCCAGGAGGAAGAGGCGGCCAGATATAGGGAATCGTGTCAGGGACTTCCGGGTCATGACCCCACCCAGCACAGAGTGAGGAGAGTGCGCGCCCTTAGGGGAAATGGAGGGTGCACGCGCTCCTGACTTCAGTGTGAGCACGCGCCTGTCGAGGAGTAGGAAGGCGGGCAGAGGTGCGCGCCCGTCGGAGCACAGGAGACTGGGCAGGAGTGAGTGCAGGGTAAGAGTGAGGGGGATGGGGGAGCCGCAGTGAGGACCAAGGTAGGCGAGACCGCGGCGTGGAAGCCGCCAGAGACCGGAATGGCCGCAGCAGGGGTGTAGGGACCAGCGGGGATCGCGGTGGGGACTGCGGCAGCAGCGTGACAATCACTTTCCCCACAGTCCATTGTCGTGTACTTTGCGCTTCTTCTTTTCCTAATCGGATGTCATGCTCAATTTCTCCAGTGTCTTCACCAATGGTGGGTCTTCTTGGTCAACCAGGCTTCAGAGGCCACTATGCATCTGTGCAGCTCGAAGAAACTTTTGAAGTTTAGTTGACCTGGAAGAGCTGTCCAGGGGTGAAGATACCCAAAATAATAAGTTCCTTTTGGGAAAAATTGAGATGCGGGAGAACAAAAAGAGTGATGGAGAAATGGTGGGTCAAGGAAGTATTATTATTTTTTTTTCATATTTCCTACATTTACTATGCTATGCTTTCTGGAGAAACTCTAGAGCAACATGGAGAACATTCAATTTGAAGAAAATGCCATCACTGCAAATCAAATTTATCTGTAAAATCAGCATGATTTTGCAAAATTGAATAACTTTAGATTTCATTATGTTAAAAAATAATAAAACAATATAGTACCCTAGTAATACATAAGAAAAATGTAAAAATAAAGTATATTAATATACAAAAAGAATGTTTATAAATGTTACCTTAACTACTTTGTAATTAACAACCAGCTTCAAAAATTTGAAAAAAAAAATATAAATCTTTTATTTTTTTTTTCTAACATGCATTCGGCCATTTTTTTCAGACGTTGACGCCAAACTGTCTTTTCTCTTTTCTACACCCATTAAGTAACCAACATCATTTGGTGAAAAGCAATAAAGGTGCTTTATTTTTATTTTGACAAAATCATTACAAACCATCAGTTGGAGAAAAAATGAGTCACCGAGACACAAGGAGGAGAAATCACTGCATGGAGCACGAGGCTCATGGAGTCTATTCCGAGATTTGGTAAAGGTTATGTATTTTGTACCTCGGCGCTGATAGATAGCACTAATATAACTTCAATAAAGATCACGGAATTGTCAATGCTTCAGCTTTTTTTTTTTCTTCAGCTCGGTACGAAATTCACTAGCTCAGCTAATAAATCGAAAAATGACCAAGTCCTGGAGGTGAAATAACTTGTTCATTAGATTACAAGACCCAAACAAACTATCGGAGGTTGAAATCTGCAGGGCATTGCACGGAGTCTATGGGAAAGCATGTGTCAGGAATTTTAAATATAGAATGGAGATCTACCGCAGTTTCTGACGGACGATGGCTATTTTTCCGACTCTCTATTTAAAATTCCGTTCATCATCTTTATATTTGACTAGATACTCATCGAGAGCGTTGGAGGCGGATTCTTCGGTATTGCCGGTATTACTTTTAGCACCACTTCTTTGTGATGGGAATAATTGGTCAAGCAATCATTGATTGGGAGAGAAACATGGACATAGGAGAGCGTATAAGAGAGCATTTTACCGTATGGCGCTTCAAATAATATGAAATATCATCATTCTTTTTTCCAGGGTGGATTTTTGCCCAAATAAGCATTAATCAATGATATATTAAAAACGATTGGTGCATATTTATGGCCTTTTTGCATAGGTTGCTAAACAGATTGTCTAGTGAAAATAATTTATCACCTATACACAGGATAGGTGATAACTTATTGATCAGATTTTTATAATTAATGATTGACACATAATAGGGGCATCCCATAAGGTATTTTTTCCTTGTACAAATATCTATCTATCTAACTAATAAGTCATGTCAGACTAACTTAATTTCCTTGCAAAGTACTACATCTGGGCAATAAAAATGGAAAAAGCATATATAGAATGGGAGGAATAGGGCTAAGTGACAGCACATGTGAAAAAGACTTGGGTATACTAATAGATCACAGACTGAATATGAGTCAACAGTGTGATGCAGCAGCAAAAAAGGCAAATGCAATTCTAGGATGTATTAACAGAAGCATACAGTCTAGATCACGTGAAGTGATTATTTCCCTCTACTCCTCTTTGGTCAGACCTCATCTGGAATATTGTGTCCAGTTTTGGGCACCACATTTTAAAAAAGACATCAACAAACTGGAGCAAGTTCAGAAAAGAGCGACCAGAATGGTGACCGGTCTGCAAACCCTGTCTTATGAGGAAAGGTTGCAGGATTTGGGAATGTTTAGTTTGCAAAAGAGAAGACTGAGAGGAGACTTAATAGCTGTCTACAAATATCTAAAGGGCTGTCACATTGTAGAAGGATCAACTTTATTCTCATTTGCACAAGGAAAGACTAGAAGCAATGGGATGAAACTGAATGGGAGGAGACACAGATTAGATATTAGAAAAAACTTTTTGACAGTTAGAGTGATCAATGAGTGGAACAGGCTGCCACGAGAAGTGGTGAGTTCTCCTTCAATGGAAGTCTTCAAACAGAGGCTGGACAGACATCTGACTGGGATGATTTAGCGAATCCTGCTTTGAGCAGGGGGTTGGACCAGATGGCCCAGGAGGTCCCTTCCAACTCTACGATTCTATGATTCTATGATTCTATGATTCCTTCTATGACGGAATCACTGATTGGGTGGATCAAGGAAATGCTGTAGATATAGTATATCTTGACTTCAGCAAAGCATTTGACAAAGTATCTCATACAATCCTTATAGAAAAAATGACTAAGTATGGAATGGACAAGGCAACTGTTAGGTGGATTCATAACTGGCTTAGTGATCGGACCCAAAGAGTGGTCGTAAATGGCTGCACATCCAGTTGGAAGAATGTCTCAAGTAGGGTACCACAGGGCTCTGTCCTGGGCCCTGTATTGTTCAAGTTCTTTATCAACGATTTAGATGAAGGAATTGAGGGTAAACTGATTAAATTTGCTGATGACACAAAGCTAGGAGGGATAGCTAATACTAGAGAAGAGAGAGAGAGGATTCAAAAAGATATAAATAAACTGGAGAAGTGGGCAGCAACTAACAGAATGTTTTTTAACAGGGAAAAATGCAAAGTACTACATCTGGGCAATAAAAATGAAAAAAGCATATACAGAATGGGAGGAATAGGGCTAAGCAACAGCACATGTGAAAAAGACTTGGGTATACTAATAGATCACAGACTGAATATGAGTCAACAGTGTGATGCAGCAGCAAAAAAGGCAAATGCAATTCTAGGATGTATTAACAGAAGCATACAGTCTAGATCACGTGAAGTCATTATTTCCCTCTACTCCTCTTTGGTCAGACCTCATCTGGAATATTGTGTCCAGTTTTGGGCACCACATTTTAAAAAAGACATCAACAAACTGGAGCAAGTTCAGAAAAGAGCAACCAGAATGGTGACCGGTCTGCAAACCCTGTCTTGTGAGGAAAGGTTGCAGGATTTGGGATTGTTTAGTTTGCAAAAGAGAAGACTGAGAGGAGACTTAATAGCTGTCTACAAATATCTAAAAGGCTGTCACATTGTAGAAGGATCAACTTTATTCTCATTTGCATAAGGAAAGACTAGAAGCAATGGGATGAAACTGAATGGGAGGAGACACAGATTAGATATTAGAAAAAACTTTTTGACAGTTAGAGTGATCAATGAGTGGAACAGGCTGCCACGAGAAGTGGTGAGTTCTCCTTCAATGGAAGTCTTCAAACAGAGGCTGGACAGACATCTGACTGGGATGATTTAGCGAATCCTGCTTTGAGCAGGGGGTTGGACCAGATGGCCCAGGAGGTCCCTTCCAACTCTACGATTCTATGATTCTATCTATAAATTTTTAACCCCTTAATGATAGAAGCTTTTTTCAGTTTTGTGCTTTCATTTTTCGTTCTCCTTCTTCCCAGAGCCATAACGTTTTTATTTTTCTGTCAATATGGCCATGGGAGGGCTTATTTTTTTTTAGTACCATGTACTAGAAAACGGGAAAAAAATTCCAAGTGCAGTGAAATTGCAAAAAAAAGTGCAATCCCACAGTTGTTTTTAGGTTGGCTTTTTGACTAGGTTCAGAACCAGAGTGCTGAGTGGATTTGCCCTGACTTGCATGCTAATGATCCCTTTAAAAGAATCCTGGGGTCAGAATCAGAGCGCTGAGGGATTTGCCCTAACTTCCATGCAGAAGATCCCTTTAAGAAAGCCTGGTTTCAGTACCAGAGCATTTGAAAGCAATTGTCCTGACTTCCATACCGGGAATTCCTTTAAGAGAGGCATGGGGTCAGAACGAAAGCGCTGGATGGATTTGCCCTGACTTCCATATCAATGATCCCTTTAATAGAAGCCTGGAGTCAGAATCAGAGTGCTGAGGGATTTACCCTAACTTCCATACTGGAGATCCCTTTAAGAGGGAAGATGTGCCTATGGGATGGAGGATGTGTGATGAGTATATGGGCACGGGAGGGGGGATTCATTTCTGTCATGTGCTCTCTGCTCCTTTCTGGAGGGCAGTCAAGGGCTGGGAGCTTATGTTCCCGCAGATGCTAGATTTCTCCCACCCAGTCCGTGTCTGCTGAGGTGTTGTGGAGTGGGAAAACTGTTGCTCATAGCAACCAATCACAGCTCAGCTTCTTTTAAACAGCGCTGGTGAAATGAAAGATGCTTCATGATTGGTTGGTGATACACACATACAGTCAATTTTATATATATAAATGACAACTTTAGGATGCCTCCTGTGTGGAGAAACTAGTCGCTGCCATTGCTCAGATGTGATTTTGGCCCATTATTCCACAAAAACACTCTTCAAATCCTGAAGGTCCTGTGGGCTCCTTTTATGAACTCTAAGATTTAGTTCTTTACATACAGTACATTTATTAGATTCATGTGAGGTGGTTGGCTTGGACAATTAAGTAGATTTATTTTCTTTATCTGAAAGCAATTGAGAGTTTCCTTGGCTGTGTGTTTGGGATCATTGTCTTCTTGAAATGTCCATCGTCGTTTCATCTGCATCATTCTGGTATATGGCAGAAAATTTTTTATCACTTTTATGGCTTTCCATGGCTTTTTCCACCTCTCTTTCTTATTATTGTAAATACTTTGCCATTTCTCATTTTTATAGCTAAATTTATGGACCTCTAGCGTCTGATTTCTTTGTTACTGACATCTGTTGAGAATTTCATGTCAATAGCACTTATATTTATTTATTCCAACATACATGGCATTGGCACGGGAGACATGTGAATGGTACGGACTACGTCCGTTTCGCTCTTCCTGCGCTTCAACGGGTCCAGAGCATGAAATGGCCATAGTCCATACCATTCACATGTCTCCCGTGCCGATGCCTTGTATGTTGGAATAAAGCTTTTTGTATATTTGAACGGTGAGTGCCATCCATTCTTTTTCTTTCATACGGATTTATTTCATGCTGCTTCTTTTGGAGTGAGCACCCTTTCTGTGATATAGGGTTTTTTTGTGGCAATTTAAATGCAACGTGTGCTCTTTACCTCTGGGATTTTGAGAAAGGATTAGATGGAACAGTAGTGCTTAGTGCCTTCTACTTTTGGATTGACTTATATTTATTTAGAAAATTGGTGATCTATTCAACACTTGCTTTACCTATCTATTATCTATCTATAGTTCTCAATAAAGGAGTCAAGCCAAGTTGATGAATAGTGGGTGCAAGAATAAAGGATGCAGATAACAATGGTAAGCGACACCCTGACGCGCGTTTCGTGTGCAGCTTTTTCTTGAGGGAACATGTATGTCCAAACTTAGAAATTACAAGAAAAGTTGGCTGGGTTATCCTTTGGAGTGAAGTTCATATTTAGTTTAGGTCCTAATTTTGATTGCTATTTCTACATAAGAGTTGCATAAAAGTTACATATTCAAAACAAGTTATAGGGGTCTTAAAAAAAGAGGTGTGGAAGAATGCATGCATGTTAAAACTTTTTAACAGGTGCAAAAAAGTTTCAATTTGCAACTTTTTTTGGAACTCAATGTGCATTAATGTGTAACATTTGACACATTGGTCTCAAACTTTTCTTTATCGCTGGCAATTCTAACAAATCTGTCTCTATCTATCTATCTATCTATCTATCTATCTACTCTATTCTATATTTATCTTTATCTAGCTATTAATTATAAACATTTATCAAATATCAAGAGTAAAATTACCAGCACTTCCTACTACAAGTTCTTCTTACTTGACTTTATCTGGAGAAATGGCAGCATTCACACAAGACCTTGTTATTTGTTGTACGGCACAAGCAGGATATATACAGAGCTGATTAACATTATTCATAAACGCTGCATCCAAAGATAACGACATTGAAGTACACAACAGCAGGTGCTGTGCATGAATTAATAGATTCTGTCTTCGGGGGTCGGAAGTTCTTGACCTATGGCTCCTCGGCAGACAATTATAGCCGGAATTTACCGTTAAGCTTTCACCTGAAACTATGCATCAAAGGGAAACAATTAATTAAGGGCACAACCTGATCTTTTTAAATCTTATCTAATAAAGACAGCATTTTTGTTTTCAAAGTTTCGAGCTTCACTTCATGCCAAACACGATATTAACAGCAGTTAAAGAGAGTCACAAATGTTATGTTTGAGCCCGGGCAGAGCATGCATGCGTAATCTACATCTCATGAAACTTTCATAAAGTTCTCTCTGCTGGCTCATTCCTAATACTTCTCTAAAGACAATTTTTGGTATTACCGTGCATTTATTTTGCATGCTTCTTCAACAGGCAGTGGATTATCATTACGAATAAAAAATATAGAAATATATTTAGAATAGGAGCAAATTATCCTATTCTTTGTGCAAAAAATACACTACCTAAGCCAAGAGATTAAATTTATTGATTATCACGATCTGTCTGGTCATTTTTTACAAGATTTATGAATATTAGAGATGAGACAATATGCTAAAAGTTGAATTTCCACATTCTGTCAAATATGTCCTGGAGTTTTGATTTGCGGCAAATTTATTTGCCTCAAATCACATTGCTGATGAAAGTCATTTATTATGAGGTCTACCAAGACCCAAAGCATATTAAACAAAGGATTTACAAAATATAACACATTATACTCATCTTTTCCCTTATCGGACCTGCAACCCAAACTTTTCTCCTGGTCTTTCAGTGGCTCACTTCCTCCCTCTGGCGCCATTCTTCTCTTTCTTCTTCAGTCGTCGACATCTCAACTACTCATTGGAACTCATGGGATATCAAGATTGCGTCACCCCACAATGTTATGACGTCACTTGAAGCTTTGTAAGCTCCGGAGGTGCAGAAGAACGAGAAAAGAAGAGTAGACCGGTGCTGGTGGGAGTGAGTCATCAGATAATCGGGCAGGAAGCAGAAGCATCAGGACAGGTAAAAGGCAAAGCTTTTATTTTTTTCACACCATACCAGCTCTTACAAAAAATCAATCAAAAAGGAGGCCAGTCTACCGCCATTTTGCTTAATTCAATTAATTAAATAAAAAAATAATTTGGGTTCTGACAGATACAAAAATTTGGGGAAATTCGATGCAAATTTTATTTGCCTTAAATTGATTATCATCTCTAATAAATAATAATAATCGTTATTTTTATATAGCGCTAACATATTCCGCAGCGCTTTACAGTTTGCACACATTATCATGTAATAAAGCAAACCCCGGCACTCAAATGAGGACAAAGGAATAGATGCATAAGTGAATTTATTGACACACTGCAAAGGGAACCTAACCAGAGCAACAGCACCAACATTTCGGCATAAAGCCTTTCTCAAGGTAGTTGCATTACTGGTTAGAGCAGGAAAACGCGGGTCTCACAGGACAACCGGGTATTTTCAAATGGAGGTAAGGTTCCATACATTTCGCAGCCGTTCCCACCGCCACATGTGCCTGTCCCGGACCTTTACTGCAGGCGTCCATCCACCATCCACTCACCTAGCATAGTGACCTGATTACTCCTCCACCCACGCACACTCTGCGAAATGTATGGAACCTTACCTCCATTTGAAAATACCCGGTTGTCCTGTGAGACCCGCGTTTTCCTGCTCTAACCAGTAATGCAACTACCTTGAGAAAGGCTTTATGCCGAAACGTTGGTGCTGTTGCTCTGGTTAGGTTCCCTTTGCAGTGTGTCAATAAATTCACTTATGCATCTATTCCTTTGTCCTCATTTGAGTGCCGGGGTTTGCTTTATTACTTGTATATAGTTTTTTACCCCCAGAGCACCTTCAACGGGTGGTAGAGCCTGGAATTTCTATACTCATGCACACATTATCATCACTGTCCTCGATGGGGCTCACAATCTAAATTCTCTATCAGTATGTCTTTGGAGTGTGGGAGGACACCAGAGTACCCGGAGGAAACCCACACAAGCACGGAGAGAACATACAAACTCTTTGCAGATGTTGTCCTTTTGTGGGATTTGAACCCAGGATCCCAGCATTGCAAGATAGTGCTATCCGCTGAGCCACCGTGCTACCCAAGACTCAATGCATTTATTACTAAAACCTGTAACAACTCTCTACCTCCCGATTTTATGATCCAAATTACAGTACTGGTGTCTTCTTAGTTGGCCAAAGTGTCATTGACCTTATCTATTTCTTATAGGGTCCTCAAGATGCAACTAAGCTTTTTATGACCAGTCATCCACTTAGTCTTTCGTTATATAGCTGTATTATTAATACACCTATTGGTAAACTTTTTAAAAAATGTATATTCACGATATTTTAGTCTTCAATTGTGAAAAAGGAGACTTCCAGACTTCGGGACGTCAGAACCTCAAAGAACCACACAACTTCTTTCTTTACATTTTCTATAACTTTGCACTGGAAAGAACTGAAGATCTTCCTCTGTTCATTATCTAATACCACAAATATTTGTTAATCCAGAGTCATATCTGCAGTATTATTAATCCACTCTCCCTGAATATGCACTAATTTGATTGGATTATCCCCAACTTTTTTTTTACATTCATTGCAAAGAATATATCGAAAATTAGGATGTCAAGTAAGAGGTAATAATATTTTAGAATCTCAAGCACAAGAAAACATGCTGAATGGGTAAGAAGTGAACGATTTAGACTATAAATAGTAATCCATCACGATAAAGTACATAACAAGTTGGTTTCCATCAGTTCTCCAGTGACTTGCGTCACCGTATCATTATTTTTGGCAACCCATAAGAATTTGACTTGTAGAACACACGATAAATTGCTCTTATTTTCTCGACATGAGATACATTTTATAAAAATGTAAAGTGTCCTTCAGACATCAAATAACTCTTCTTAATTTTGACCACTCAAAATGTTCCCCAGATCTGGTATTTTTTAGCGTTTCAATGAGAAATCAAACTACGGTACAAAAGTAAAGCCAAAGAAATGAGCCGGAGCATAAGTTGGTATTCATGGAATCCATGAGAGCACGTTCACACTGTGGCCATTTTTTGCAGACAAAAACCAAGAAATAAGCAAAATGAGCATATACCCTGTGGTAAGTATATAATAATATTAAAAAATAAGGAAAAAACAGCTCACCCTTCTACGGCTTCAATCGGTCCCGGAGTCCGTGATCAACTCTACTGCAGGTACTAAGACAACGCAGAAAAGGAGGATGATCCAGCTCACATGATGCCAAGTTTCAATAAAACATTAATTTCTTTTATTCAAAAATGAGTTAAAAACAGGTGAGTGTCCAGATATATTTGGAGATATTCTGGAGAGATTCTAGAAGAAATGAGGTAACATGGGCAAAAAATTAGATAGTGTTACCAGACTCTTTACGAACTTTGCACACATTCTTAAACTTGGTATGAAAATGGGAATTTTTTAACACTATATTTTAAAAAAAAATCATGGAAACCATCCCATCATGACAAGGTGTTCCGAAACTGGATGATTACAAGTCAGAAGATTTAATCGTCCAGAAAATGAACACATGGCATCAGGCACGACTGCTTGAGCTCCCCTGTAATGCTTTGCAGCTATCACAGCATATTTTATAGCTCTGCCAAACAGAGAAGACAACTGTAGCCTGTATAAAAGCCAAGGCAAGAAATGCAGCAGCCATTTTGCAGTGAATCTGGACACTGAAAAGACGTCACAGCTCTCAGCTTAGCAGCAAAGATTGGGGAGAAAAATTGCATAGGAGACTGAATAAAGATTTCTGATGGTGTGTGACAGCGCAGCAGTGAAAACCAACCACCACCTGTTTACTTGTAGTTACATACGATAGTGCAATTGAAGGTTTCGCCATACTGGTTAATGGCAATTCAATTTCTTATGAAATGGGAAAAAAATAACATAGTTGGCCAATTTGAATTTCAAAAGATTTGCTCATCTTTGGTAGCTAGGCTTTGCTTCACATTGCACTGCATTCAACCTATATCTAAACATCTGGCCCAGGCATTGTTGATTGTTGGCAACCCCAGGGGTTACGGCAAATGCACTAGCTGTCCGACTGTCAGCTATGCCCCTGTCCACCACCAAAAAAGTCACATGAGCTTCAGATCTGGGTCATGGAGCAGCAGGAAAACATGCCTCATATGAATGATGTCTTCTTTTAAATCATATTGTCCAGGATGTGCTATGAAAAAAGGTCAAGCTGATGTTGTCAGTGTGATGATTTGGGCTATGCTCTGCTAGAAAATCTCTGACCCTGGTATTCATGTGGAGGGGATTTTGCCATAACATGAACATTTTAATGTTTGAAGGCAATGTTGTTATCTAATGACATGTGAATGTGAGCATGAGGAGTTTAAGGTGTCAAGTGGCCTTAAAATTCTTAAGATCTCAGTGTAATTGAGCTTTCGAGAATGTCCTGGACAAACAGATGCAATCCATGGAGGCTTCACCTCACAACTTACAAGACTTTAAGGAATTTTCTCAACATTACAAATAGTTCAAATTACAAAGTGCATGCAAAACCAAGAAAGTTTGCAATTTACCTGTAATTAAAAAGCCTCTTTGTTCTTAAGAACAGATGAATTTATAATTTTATTGATTGTTGCTCATTGTCTAGATTTGTGGCCACCTATGCAGTCCATTAATTGAGGCCAGTCTTCTAGGCAAGGTTCTCATCTTTTACAAGCTCTTTGCTTTTGAGCTTGTTAGTTCTGCTCTGCAGCTGGCCAGGTATCTGAATCTGGTCAATCTCAGTGCCTCTGTGCTCCTTTGATGTTGCAGATGAAAAGCTTCTTGCTGCATCAAAGAGTTCACTCTTCAAACCAGTGCCAGTGCAAAACTATCAGTCAATCAGGAGAGCTCCAAATCCAGGCAAGCAGGAAGTTGGGAGGAAAGGGAGCTGTGTGCTTCTGAAGATCTATGTGGAAAACAACCTTTCAAAGGACGTACTGCATACCTTTTGGTGCCAGATACCATAGAACTTGTTCAGAAATTTTGTCGAGTTCATGCCTTGATGGATTAGGGCTGTTTTAATGGCAGAATAGTAGATGGATAGTTTTAAAGCAAGCTATTCATTAATTTTGAATAAAATGAGCAGATGAGCAGATCAATCAGTGGAGGATCAAGCTCGAGTCCTCTCACTATTGAATGTAGAGTGTAAGCTCTTATGGTTAGAGGGGTCCTGCAACAACCCTGCTGACATCACTGCATGGCCTCCCATCCCCGCACACCAACTTACTCACTGCTCCAGGTCATGCAGTGATTTCTGTCTGCTGCCGACTCCATGCGCTATGCCTCTTGTTTTCCTGCTTTCTCTCTTCATGTTTCCTGACTGTGTGTATAGGGGGCGGCGCCTGAACTCTCTGCTTCTTATGCAGTCTGGGTGCACCGGTCTAAGCTGTCCCCGACCAATCACCTGGAGCCCTTTACTATATAGGGTCACCACACCCACTAACCCTGGCCAGTGCAATGTCTCTACTCAGTTAGCTCCTTGCTACTGAGGAAGCCAGGCCCTGTCCTTTGTCTTGCCTTCCTTGAGAGGCTTTACTCCTAGCTTTTCTTGTACACTCTGAGTGCCCGCCAGGAGGCTTATATCCTGGTCCCTGTCTTTTCCTAGCCTTGTCTGAGTACTTGCCTGGTACTTCTCAGCTAGCCCTCCAGGAGGTAGTAAATCCTGGTCCCTGTATCCTTCGGCCCCTGTACCTTGTCTTGTACTGTTTCTTTGTCTGAACTCCGTCTTACCTCTGTCTGTCAGTCTCCTTGTGTGTGGTTCCTTTCGCTGCTGTGTCTTTCCCTGTGTCCTCCCTGTGTGAGCCTCTGCACCCTTGCAGCTCTGTCTGAGCCTCTGCACCCTTGCAGCTCTGCCTGCTCTGCTCCTGCTGCTGCAGAACCTCTTGCTGCAGCTTCTCTCCACAGACCTTGTGGTTCAGCTTTGCTCTGCTGCTGCAGAACCTCTTGGTGCAGCTTCTCTCCACAGACCTTGTGGTTCAGCTTTGCTCCGCTCCTGCTGCCACTGCAGAACCTCTTGCTGCAGCATCTCTCCACAGACCTTGTGGTTCAGCTTAGTCCACACTCCTGTGGCTCTGCCTACTCCACACTCCTGTGGCTCCACCTACTCCACACTCCTGCCTGTATCCATACCTGCACCTCCTGTGTGAACAGGTCCAAACCTGTTCCTTCATATTCCACTCCTTCCTGCCTGTATCAGTACTGGTACCCGCTGTGTGAACAGGTCTCTACCTGCTCCCTCATATACCACTCCTGCTTGCCCTGTGTCTCCAAGCCGTGGCTGCTTGCCCTGTGTCTCCAAGCCGTGTCTGCTTGCCCTGTGTCTCCAAGTTATGCCTGCTTGCCCTGTGTCTCCAAGCTGTGCCTGCCTGCCAGTGTACCAAGATGTGCCTGCTTGCCCTGTATCTCAGCCATGCCTGCTTGCCCTGTGTCTCAGCCATGTCTGCTTGCCCTGTGTCTCAGCCTGCCTGTTAGTCACACCTGTCCAAGTGACCTGTCCCCGAGTGGGATCAGCAGCCACAGCCAGACACCCCACTGGAGTGGCACCCGACAGCTATCTGCCGCACAAGCCTGACCTCACCATGAGAGGCTCCAGCGAAGACCGAGGTAGCTGTCGTAGTCACGCCCCTTCCAGGGTAGTCTAGTTTGTGGCACAGTGGGGCCGCAACCCCCGGCTCACGCCATTCAGCCAAGGCGTGAGCATGACAGTTTGCACAGGCCATGGTCCCAGCTCAGTCCCATGTCATTACGCTCCCGGAGCATGATGAACTGTTTTACCCGAAAGGGCAACTGAATAAAGTCTTTACCGACTCTGAAGTCCGATCCTTCACTGCCCCCCCCACCATTGTGGTCTCCAATGAACTGTTTGCTCAGGTCGAGGCTGGCATTCCTAAAGTTGAACCCCCTTCGAAGCCACCAAGATATGATGGGAATCCTGAGCAGTGTTGTGTCTTCTTGGAACAGTGCTTACGGTACTTCCAATGGCATGCTCCTTTCTTTGCCACTGATCGGGTAAAGATAGGACTGCTATTGACCTACCAAACAGGAGATGCCTTGGTGTGTCTTATCCCCCTCTGGGAAGCAGGGGATCCCATCACCTCGAGTCTTCCAGCCTTCATGGTGGCCTTCAGCAGAGCCTTCCACAAGCCTAGTACCGCACCTCCTGAGAAGTCTTCCCCCCAAGCTTCCAGAAAGGACCAGACGAAGAGAACCTGAGGCTAATTTGTCTCATCCGTCTATGACCATCCATGACCCACCTGTTCCACAACCTGCCAAGACAGCCCCCCGTGCAAGATCCAAGAGGTCTAAGAAAAAGGGGCTGGCTAGGTTGTCGCCAGAGTTCAGTCCTGAGAAGGAACATCCTGACAGTCTCTGCCCTGTGAAGCCAGTGCTCCAAGATCCTGGGCCTGTAGGAGAGACTGCCCTTGGCATGAGCACTCCCTCTCCATTAAAAGCTAGGACTGTTTCTCTGCCTTCTGGGAGCTTTGGTGTGTATAAACCACCAGCCATTCGGAGTCAGTGTGTAGTCTCTGTCATACAGCTCCTGAAGCCAGCATGAGCATTGTCTCGTGGTGGCTGAGCCCTGTTGGAGAACAGTCTAGTCCTGCAATGACAACTACAGCTCCAGGTTGGAGCTCTACACATGAAGAAGTTCATTCTCCACTTGCTGACTGGCATGCCCATGGGTCATTCTGAACCAGAGACTCTAGTACCCATTAATGTCTGGAGAACTAGCAAGGTGCCTCGCTTGAAACAAACAGGTGGCAAAAGGTGTCTGGTTCCCTTGCATCAAAGTCAGTCGGCAGTCTCATCTTCATCTAGTCTGCTGGATGCCGAGTCAAGGTGTGATGACGTCTCCGAAGAGGGGAAGCGGAGGCATTCTCTTCACACGTCTCAAGCAACGATACCAGTGGCCTGCCCTCAGGGGCATCCCTGCTTTTTGATTGTTTTCCCAAGGATAAAGGGCTGAAGATGGATCCTGAGTGGATGCCCTTGGCTCCTCTATGGCGAGTGGGCGAAGGCCCCAAGATTGAGCATTACTCATCCTCTAACCTGAAAAAGGTGGCCCAGTTTTTTCTGAGTAGCAGGTTGAAGTGGCTCCCTGTATGTATGCCTCCAGCTTCCATATGGCAGGTGGATGCAGAGTTGGGAACAGAGGCCTACGTATCTCCGTTTTTCACCCACCTGGAGGAGGAGATCCAATTTTTTTGGGATAGCGGGCTAAAATTGGGCTCAGTGAAGGTGTCTTCTGTTTCCATCTGGCTGGCTGATGTAGGGATCAAGTCTGAAACTTCCAGGTCCCTGCTTTCTGCAAATCAGGAGGAAGAAGTCCTTATACCCTCTATGTTAGAAGCTGTCGGGCACCAAGAAACTTCGCACTCTGTGATTCCAGATGGCACGCCTACATCACCTCACCAGAAGGATGCCCTATCAGCCTGGACTGTGTGTGGTCCCATACTCCTTCTTCTGGTCATTCTGGCAGGCTTGAGGAAGAGGGGCCGTAAATGGGGGGGTACTGTAACAACCCTGCTGGCATCACTGAATGGCCTCCCATCCCCGCACGCCAACTTACTTACTGCTCCAGGTCATGCAGGGATTTCTGTCTGCTGCCAGCTCCATGCGTTATGCCTCTTGTCTTCCTGCTTTCTCTCTTCATGTTTCCTGACTGTGTGTATAGGGGGGTGGCGCCTGAACTCTCTGTTTCTTATGCAGTCAGGGTGCACCGGTCTAAGCTGTCCCCGACTAATCACCTGGTGCCCTTTACTATATAGGGTCACCACACCCACTAACCCTGGCCAGTGCAATGTCTCTACTCAGTTAGCTCCTTGCTACTGAGGAGGCCAGGCCCTGTCCTTTGTCTTGCCTTCCTTGAGAGGCTTTACTCCTAGCTTTTCTTGTACACTCTGAGTGCCCACCAGGAGGCTTATATCCTGGTCCCTGTCTTGTCCTAGCCTTGTCTGAGTACTTGCCTGGTACTTCTCAGCTAGCCTTCCAAGAGGCAATATATCCTGGTCCCTGTATCCTTCGTTCCCTGTACCTTGTCTTGTACTGTTTCTCTGTCTGAACTCCGTCTTACCTCTGTCTGTCAGTCTCCTTGTGTGTGGTTCCTTTCCCTGCTGTGTCTTTCCCTGTGTCCTCCCTGTCTGAGCCTCTGCACCCTTGCAGCTCTGTCTGAACCTCTGCACCCTTGCAGCTCTGTCTGAGCTTCTGCACCCTTGCAGCTCTGTCTGAGCCTCTGCACCCTTGCAGCTCTGTCTGAGCCTCTGCACCCTTGCAGCTCTGCCTCCTCTGCTCCTGCTGCTGCAAAACCTCTTGCTGCAGCTTCTCTCCACAGACCTTGTGGTTCAGCTTTGCTCCGCTCCTGCTGCCACTGCAGAACCTCTTGCTGCAGCTTCTCTCCACAGACCTTGTGGTTCAGCTTAATCCGCACTCCTGCGGCTCTGCCTACTCCGCACTCTTTCTGCTCTGCTTACTCCACACTCCTGCCTGTATCCATACTCCACACTCCTGCCTGTATCCATACTTGCACCTCCTGTGTGAACAGGTCCAAACCTGTTCCTTCATATTCCACTCCTTCCTGCCTGTATCCATACCTGCACCTCCTGTGTGAACAGGTCCAAACCTGTTCCTTCATATTCCACTTCTTCCTGCCTGTATCAGTACTGGTACCCGCTGTGTGAACAGGTCTCTGCCTGTTCCCTCATATACCACTCCTGCTTGCCCTGTGTCTCCAAGCCGTGGCTGCTTGCCCTGTGTATCCAAGCCGTGCCTGCCTGCCAGTGTACCAAGCCATGCCTGCTTGCCCTGTGTCTCAGTCATGTCTGCTTGCCCTGTGTCTCAGCCTGCCTGTTAGTCACACCTGTCCAAGTGACTTGTCCACGAGTGGGATCAGCAGCCACAGCCAGATACCCCCCTGGAGTGGCACCCGACAGCTATCTGCCGCACTAGCCTGACCTCACCATAAGAGGCTCCAGCGAAGACCGAGGTAGCTGTTGTAGTCACACCCCTTCCAGGGTAGTCTGGTTTGTGGCACAGTGGGGCCACAACCCCCGGCACGCACCATTCAGCCAAGGCGCGAGCGTGACAGGTTCTCTCTCTCTCCTGTAGAGTGTAAGCTCTGATGGTCAGCAGGATCCTCTCTCTCTCCTGTACAATGTAAGCTTTTATGGTCAGCACTGTCTTCTCTCTCTCTCTAACTCTATCCTGCAGAGTGTTACCTCCTATAGTCAGCAGAGTCTTCTCCTTCTCTCTACTGTAGAGTGTAAGCTCTTATGATCAGTGAGGTCCTCTCTCTTCTGTAGAGTATAAGCTCTTTTGGTCAGTGGGTTCCTCTCTCTCTCCTGTAGGGTGTAAGCTTTTATGGTCAGTGGGGTCCTCTCTCTCTCCTGTAGAGTGTAAGCTCTTGTGGTCAGTGACGTCCTCTCTCTCCTGTAGAGTGTAAGCTCTTATGGTCAGTGGAGTTCTCTCTCTACTGTAGAGTGTGAGCTTTTAAGGTCAGTGGAGTCATCTCTCTCTCTCTTGTAGAGTGTAAGCTCTTATGGTCCGTGTTGTCCTCTCTCTCCTTTAGTGTAAGCTCTTATGGTCAGTGTGGTCCTCTCTCTATCCTGTAGAGGGTAAACTCTTATGGTCAGTGTGGTCCTCTCTCTCTCCTGTAGAGTGCAGGATCTTTTGATAAGCGGAATATTTTCTCTCCTGTAGAGTGTAAGCTGCTAGGGTCAGTGGGGTCCTTTCTCTCTCCTTACTCCTTCTCCTCCATGTGTATTTTCAGAGCATTTTCAAGCTTTCCATTATTGAGAAACAAACTTTGGGGAAAAATTTGGTGAAGTCAAAAAGATCCACTGATCTCTAGTTTTGACTTCTCTAAGCCATTATGATCACTATAGAAAGGCTAAAAAAGAGTTTCTAGAACATATATATGTGGCAGTGGCTATAAACATATCTTCACGCACTGCTTCAGAGTTGTTGTTTTTTTAACTGCAGCACTAGAGTGGTGCTTCTAATCTAAACTCCATGTCCCTAGTCTTATACTTACCAGCCACCTCCTTCTACTTGGACATCCCCTTATTGATCTAACTGTTTAGCCCCGAATAAAATAAAAAAAAACTATACTCACCTCCCATGCTAGTGATATCTGCACTTGTGGTCCCGGCGCTCTCCTGTGGTTGTTGTGGCATATGACCACAGCATATTCAATTTGACAGGAGGTGGAGCCAGTGACGCCAGCGCTGTTTGGGCACCGGGGACACATATCACAACAAAAGCACGGGATCCACGGGGAGAGCAAGTGCAGACACTACGGGAACGGTGTCATCACTGGAGGTGATGGTAAGCTTTTTTTATACTATCGGGGCCAAGCGTGGGGTATGAGAAGGAACTGTCCAAGTTTTGGACAACTTCTTGAAGTTGCATGGGGCCAAGTTGTGCTTTGAAAATGCTAATTGATGGCGATCTACCAGGCGAATAGCACATTATTTTGGATTCAATTTAATTAAAAGCCTAAATCTGGATTTTGATTCATGCACTTGAACCTTTCTACTTTAGTAATATAGGTAAGAAGTGTCTCCTAATGAATATGTTTCCAAAGGGCTTCTCTGCATGCAGATGGGGAATGCATTCTTTATTTGTAATTCATTTCCAGCCTGCAGACTGTGAATAATTCATGAGTGGTACTTTTTACACATGCGAGCATTTCCCTCCACTATATAACAGAAGAAATGATGTGCAATATTTAGAAACAGGAATAATTGTTCTCCCAAAGATTGTTTATGACACAGTTTTGTTCGGCTTTGCTGGACACCACAAATTTGACATATGCATTCTGAATTATTGTTGCACAGAGGATCTCCTTTTTTTAAGAATGTGCTATGATGTATGAGGACTGGAAATGATTTGTGCACTTTCAAATTTCTTAAAAAAAGTAATCCGGCTGCAGAGAGTGTATCATCGGAGCTCGACTTTACTCTAGAATTGTTCCATTTGCGGAATGATCCGCGTAACACTGCATTATTCATTTACCACTTTATTATCAGGTAGAACTGGCATACGGCTAAGCTGAAATGATATCCCAGCTTTCTTTGACCTACCAGGAATACAAATATTGGCTAAAATATATTTGTATATTATTTCTTTATTATTTTTAAGAATTAAAAAATATCTTTTTTTATCTTAAGCAAAGTTTTTTAAGCTAAATCAGAGATTGCATAAGGAAGAATAAATCACCTGCTTTTTAACTTGCTTTTCTTTTTTATCTATTTTTTTGCTATTCGTTGGAATTCTTCAAAAAGGTGCACATAATTCCCAAATTTAGCACAAAATAAAAAAGACCTATATTTTTTTTTAATTTTGCAGTTTTTTTTACCTTTTTAGAGCAAAAAGGATGTGACAAAAATTGCAGAACTGCACGACTTTACTCTGGGAGGGACAGGAGTGCATTTGCACAAAAAAAAAAAAAATTGTCAAAATTGATGAAACTGCCAGAAAGTCTGGAAAACAAACAAAAAAAAAAGTGCCCACATGTTAGGGCCTGCGGAACGCACCAAATAATATAAAAGGAGATATGAGGTGCATTTGCAGCCCGGGGTCCACAGTGCAGAGATGGAACCTGATGCTGAGTAATGATGGAACTAGATGGTGTATGAATGCTTGCTCACATGTGGGTTAACTTCACCCAGTGTGAATGGAAGCAAACTCTGTTGCTCTACAGAGCCGCTAAGACAAACGTCGGAGCCTGTTGAACTCACAGAGCTGGGCTGGGTGAGCGCTAATTAGAGGTCACAGAACTCTGTCCCTGAGGCACAGGACTAGAGTTCCTCTAGACCATCAGCACTCAGCGCCACGGCTGCGGTGCCAGCAAAGGATGGAATATATACAATCCTGCCAAGTGCGCACAGTACCGCTTCAGCGGACGCCACTAACCACCCAGGGTGGGGAGGAAAGTGCTAGAGTTGTGCACAGCATCGCACTGGCGGTTACTGCTACCTGGCTCGGTACGACAATGCCCTGAGCAGGGAGGCACAATCGGACGCTAGAAAGTGCAGCGGACTGGGATGCACTATGGCGTATAGCCTAGCCACTGACATGCGCTGACTCTAACCTCTAAACCCTAACAGCAGACACAACCGAGGGTAGGAGATTCATAATGAGTCATTCGCAGTAATAAACATCCATCATCATACACACCATAAGCTACAAGAGTCTATACTAGCGCATGGCCAAGCGGCCATGTGACTCTTTCCGGGACCTTCCCAGTAGACCAATCAGAGTAGGAACGGGACCTGCGCATGTGACCTCCGACCTCCAATGAGATGTCGTCCCACGGGCATGCTCAGTAGGCAAAATACAGGACTTAATCCCTGGAGCGTCTGCTTGCTGCTGACTCAAGCATGGTGCTATAGCAGAGCCTGAAGGAGCAACCAGACACCTAGCATTAGCCTGGGCAAGATGCCTGGACCAACGTCTCTGCTGAGCAGAAGTCTCTGCAGCCGCAGAGAAAAGGGAGACCGCAGAAAACATGGCCTGAGATTCCCCTGCGCAGTGGGGGAAGCTCGACACCTAACACCACATTTGTGAACATAAAATAAAACAGACAGAGACATAGAAAAGGTGAAAATTACTCCCTTCTTGCCATTGGAAAAACGGGTACATTTCTGAGACTACTGTAGTCGAAAAAAGTGGCATTATGGGCTAAATTTGGAGCTACCACTCGTTATATTAGTTGGGATGAGATATACGTCTTTTTATTTCTTTGATTTATTGCGAAGCAAGTGAATTTTACTACAATAAGGGCTCAAGCAAATGGCCAAAGTTTCGGCCCGAATGCAATCCAACAAAGCATCAGATTTACCATTGTCATTCTATAGGACTGTGCCATGCCAATTTTTCCTGGAACGTAGTTTGTCCTAGGAAAAATTTGCAGCATGCACGATTTGCATTTGATATTTGGATTTCACGTGCCATGCAAGTCAATGAGTCCGTGGAACAAAAACAGATGCCACTCGGATAAGATCCGAGTTCAGTCCGATTTTCTCGGACTAGCTGAATGGAGAAAATGGAGAATTTTTTTTTCTCCGTCTTGTCCTAATCCGAGAGAATCAGCTCACACTATAATCACACTCTGATCAGAGTGTGATTAGAATAATTGGCCTGATTCTCACAGATGAGACAATATATGGTTGTGTGGTAGTAGCCGAAAGAATAGTCTTTAAAACGTTTCGGGTTCATCATTTCATAGTATGTTCCTCATTATTTTCTATAAACTAATTCATATAATACTCATAAATGAAGAAAACCATTAACTCTAGAAATAAATGCTGCAAACAATGATTTCATCCCATTAATTCAATGTTCAGCAAACTGTACATAATAGTTCAATTTGACTCTGAGGATATTTTCTGTTCTTTCCCAAAGACCTTTCTACGTTTTTATCTAGAGGGCATTTTTTCAAGGTAACCATAGAATGATCATTGACTGTCAATAATACATCTCAGTTGGGTATCTACATTTATATGCAGGAAAGATGTATATCTTTGTACCGTGTTAGCCAGTAGATAGAAAAATATTCAGGATTGAGAGTCCTCAGTAGTTGATACCTTTTAATGGCTAACTGAAAAGATGGTAATACATTGCAAGCTTTCGAGACTACTCAGGTCTCTTCATCAGGCTAGACTAATACAAAATCTGAAGTCACATATTTATGCACAATACAGCCTAGAAAAAATGCAATAGATAAGACAAGTGACGTGAAGCAGAACTATAGGGAGAAACATAAATAAATTTATGACGAACTTTGACACTCTCAGTGCTGGAATGAATGTGTCGCATGGATTTATGTCTTTTTACATCAATTAAGGAATTTCCTTTTAAAACCTTGCAGGGCAACACAGAACTAGACCCCAATCAGAGGACCATAAAACATCCAGACTCCTTATCTATGAACTGGTCCAATGTTTATATTTATGTTTCTCCCTATAGTTCTGCTTCACGTCACTTGTCTTATCTATTGCATTTTTTCTAGGCTGTATTGTGCATAAATATGTGACTTCAGATTTTGTATTAGTCTAGCCTGATGAAGAGACCTGAGTAGTCTCGAAAGCTTGCAATGTATTACCATCTTTTCAGTTAGCCATTAAAAGGTATCAACTACTGAGGACTCTCAATCCTGAATATTTTTCTACATTTATATGGAAATTGCCTTTGGTGCCATGAATGGAAAAGTCTCATTTGACCTTCTCTATAAATATCAGACAAATATCTTATTTTTGCTGTAACCCATGGCATCTGATAAAATATTACCTTGTTTACTAGATATTAATTAAATGGGTTGACCAAGATTAAAAAAAAGCATGGATGCTCTCCCCTAGCGACAATGCCACATCTGAAGATGGTATTGCTTTATCCTATTTAGCTTTGTGGAATTGAGCTAAAAATAAGAAACAAGTCTCAAGCTATCACAAGATTTGTTTCTCCACTGGTGAAAAAAAAAGTAGCCATTAGCGATTAGTGGATTAATCCACAGAAGATCGAGCTTAAGTTGAATTAATTGAAATTCACTGTTTCACTCAAATTCATTTGGTTTCCTAAAGAAAATTGCCCGGTGCCATTTCTCAACCAGTTGAAGGATCAGAGGGAGCTAACATCATGTTGAGTTAAATTTCCATAAATGTTGCAGAAATATTTTAGGTCAATTTTTGATCAATTTGACTCATTTTCACATATGGTAAATAGATGCTCATGATTTATACATTACTGTATTTTTATTGTATATTCTTGATGCGAAGACATAAGGGCGTAATCATTTAGTTCCGGTACATATAATTTACCCATGACTTCCTCCAGTTGGCATGGATTGTCTTTATGCATATATTACGTTTCTGTGTTACATGCAGAACATTGTTCATAAAAATTCCAACATCAATATTTTATAAGATACTTCTATCTATTTCTGACAATCCCTAACCTTCGGCCATGGTGGTAAATACCTGGTGGTATCTGAAGGGGTTGCATTGACACCGAAAACAAGGTCTTTTTTGGAAACAAGAGATGGTAAATCAATTCTAAACTAAGTGAATTTCATTAAAAAAATTGGACTTGTCGGAAATTTTAATTTTTTTTGCAATCCAAATGTCCATTTTGTTGGATACTTTTTAGGGCTCTGAAGGGGTTATACAAATGTAAAATGTTATACTCACCTTTTCCTTCACTTCAGCACTCTTCCTGCTCTACCGCTAGTTCCCTACCTCCGGCTACATACTTCTCTTCAGTTTTAACTCTTCGCTTCCTCCGGCGCTTGACCTCATTAGTTAATGCACATAATGTTATCACTTAAAGTCTAGGCTAGACAAGACATCATGATGTGCATCACCCAAGGCATCATGATCAGGTTCAGACACTTTATTGGATCAACGTGTGCAGTCGCACAATGACCCAAGAGGTAAGAGGACCCTCTTCCATCTCCAAGATGGGTGGAATTGTGTATTATGATGAGATATTACACTGCAAGGGGCCCATGTACTATTCAATCCAGGGGCCCTATTCTGTCTGCATCCTCTACTGATCATGATGTCAATGGAGACACACACCATGACATGGTGTAAGGTGTATTCCAAAGAATGAAGACTGTATAGAATTGTGAGTGCGGTACAGATGATTATAATATTATTTTAGATTTTTTACCACTTCTATTATTACGTTCTGTTGTCCAGAAAGATCTCAGAGTAAAAAAAATGTATTTTAAGCGCAATTTGGGTACAACAAATTTAGAGAGAAAATGTATCAAACAAAAATTTCAGATTTGCTCATCTCTAGTAGTGATGGGTGAACTCGTGGATGCTCAGGTCCAGCATATTTGGCCGATCATTTAAAAAAAGTTTGTATCGGGCATTAGAACAGTTTCCAAACTCAAACCTGAACCTGGACCCTACTCAGATGAATGGGGGCCCGAAGATTATTTGTTTACCACGCGGTCATCTGTGTGTCAGCACAGAAAACACAGACTCTGATTAAAGGTAATATCGCTAATGCTGGTTAGAGAGGCTGCGGCTCTCACTCTTTCAGACTGGCACTAAAAAGGTTACTGCCAGTCACAAGCATCAGCTGATGAGAGAGTTCTATTCTCATCAGTGTGCGCCAAAACTTTGTGGATTATCTTCTCGCTGGACAGGTGAGGAATGTGGTTTTTTATTATTTGTGCTTTTTATTTACTGGAGACATGGACATCGTAGGATTATCTTCATGTCGGAAAGGTGAGGAATATGGTGCTTTATTATTATTATTCTTTTACATGGGACGTGAGCTTCACTGGATTTGGCATAAAGGTGAGCATAACTTTGGATTTTATCTTCAAATAAAGGTGTCAGTGTCTTTATTTCAAATAAAAGACTTTATTCTGGTTATGTTTATTTTACAATGTAACTATGTAGTGTCTTACAGACACCTCTCTATTACTATCCCCATGTTTTGATGTCAGCAGCATAAAACAGCTGATGTCTGCCCCAAATGTATTACCTCACTTGCCAAAGCATCAGGGCAAGTGGGAAGAGCCAGGCTCCATGGGTATCAGAGGATTATCTTCATGTAAGACAGGTAAAGAGTAAGATCGTTTATATTATTTTCTGTTACATGGGACATGGGCTTCAGTGGATTAGATGTAAAGGTTAGTATAGCTTGATTTTTATTTTAATTTCAAATAAAAGTGTCTGTGTCTTTGTTTCAATGAAGGGATTTTATTCTGGCTGGGGTTTTCTTTACAATTGAACTATGGGGTTAGTAATGGGTGAGTTTTATAGATGCCTCTCCATTACTAACTGCTGGGATTGGTATCAGTGGACATAAAAAAGCTGACATCAACCTCAAACCTATTACCAACTTGTCACAGCAACAGATCAAGTGTAAAGAGCCGGGAAAGGCACCAGAATTGGCACATTTAATAGATGCACCATCTCTGAGGTGGATGCTGGCTGCTAATTTTAGGCTTGGGAGGGCCAGTATTCATGGTCCCTTTTCTAAAAATACCAGCCCCCAGCTGTCAGCTTTAGCTTGGCTGGTTGTAAGAAATGTGGGGTGCCCATGCAATTTTTTAAAATTATTTATTTGAATGCTCACAAAATTAAGAAATAGCATAGTTGCATCAAATTCTGCAACAAATCAATAAAAAATTCCCATGCAGATTTGATCATACTTTTTTAGTGACTTTTATGACTGTTTTGCTTTGAATTTCACCCTATGCTTAAAATATGCACTGTGAGTGAATTAGCATGGTGATATTTTTGTGCAGTGTGTTTCTTACACACCTGTCCTAGATACGAGCATTGATCCCTTCACCTCAGTTTGCTGCCTTTTGTCGTACTCCCAGTCAAGCTTGCAGATTTCCCAGCATGTGACATCATCACCCTGGGCCTTATAAGGTCCATTAGAACACACACCTGTGTATTCAGATTGTTATTCAATACTTTTATTTGTTACCCTCCTTCTGTGTACACCATGCAACCTGCTTCAATCCCTGCCATCCTGCTGACTTCACTTCACCCATCATGCTTTTCCTAAGGTTACTGAGGGTGTCTTGTCCTCATTTCCACATGTCACCCAGCCAGTAGCCAGCTGTACTGATGCTAAGGGTCAGTGTACCTCCTCTGACTTGAGGCTTAGTGGGTCCACTTCACCAGGTTAAGGGTGATGGTGCATGTACCATTGGGATAAAGATAATGACTCTTTTGGAAAAGATTAAGATTTGGATGGTGACGGTTAACAGGGCCACCACCCAGAAGACTCACTGCCAGGGCAAGATGATGAATCGCCTTGTAAACTACAAATCTACTGTATATATGCATACTCATATACTGAGATTCGTATGAAAGGAGGGTACCATTATAATCTGTTTCTAGTCCATTGAGCAGGGTAAAGTCTAGTCTAGAAGTTTAGTTACAACTCATTTACACGTGTCTTGACTCTCTACTGAACAATAAGGCAGATTGAGATATTCGACCCTATAGATTGGGCCTTACAATGATGTACAAAGCTAAACTTCTCAACTCTCTTCTTTAGATAGTTGACCCCAGCAGTGGTCACAGACAGGAGAGGGCCCTTGCGCAAGAAGATTACATGGACCCTTTATAGTCCAATAACTCATCACAATGCACAAGTCCACCTGATTTGAATGTAGAAGTTGACCCCATTACTTCTTGGGCCTCTTTTCAGCTGCGCAGGTTGCACTAATGGTATGTTCAACCCTGGTTGACCCAGTTAACACAGCTTTCCCTCTAACCAAACTTGTATGTTGCTTTTAAACTTGTAAAGTCAAGCTAAATTTCTAAAACTGAAACCAAAATATGATTTTTAATGGATTCCAAAATGTCCTATAATAAGATCTTTTCTTTACCAGTGACCAAAACTTTTAAATATCATACTGTAGAGTGACAAAAAAATGTCATGGATAGAAATCTCATTGATTATTAGAACATTTTCTCCCTAAAATGTTATCAGTTTAATGGTTTCTGTCACTTAGAGAACTTTTTATGTACTTGAAACAGATGGGACCTGTCATGGCTCATTACAGCATAGAGCGCTATAGTCAAATGAATTAGCTGCCGAGATGTAACAAGTTCAGATTATTTCAGAACATCCTTGTCTTCACCTTGATTAGTAGCTCTTTAACCCCGACATGAAATTCGTAATTAGAGAAATTCTGAAGGTGAAAAGGAAAGTTTCTACAAACTGGAAAAGCTTTATCTACAAAAATATATTATTATTATGACAATTTTGCCAACCTAATATTGCGCATGTTCCCCTCATGCAACAAGAAGACCATTGAGCCATTGATATTTGCAAAAAACTTCTAAATACCTCTAAAGACTGGAGATGAGCGAATTTGTTCGGATTTTGGCCTTGAATCTGATTTTGACATATTCGAACACTATTCGTGCCAATTGTATATCTTATGTTCAGTTCTGAACATATTCGGTAATTTCTACGCCCATTGACTCTAATGACGTTTGGCTGTTTTTGACGAATATTGCAAAAACAATATTCAATTCCGATCGTATTTGAAACCGAATCCGAACAAATTTGCTCATCTCTACTGAAGACCAAAGAGTGATTCTCCACTCTTTATTTCAGTGAGCATCTGATGTCCATGACCCTGTTTCTGGTTCAATGGTTGTCAATTCTTCAATCATATTTGGAAGGTACTAATCACTGAAATCCAATGCAAAGTATAATAATGATGTGTTTAGAGATTGGCAAATTTATTAGAATGAAATTGAACTCTTGAATGTTGTATATATCCACATTCTGAAGAATACTGATATTTTGCAATTTTCTCCGTGCAAATTGAGCAAAATTGAGGCCAACTGTTACCACCATTGTGTTAAACAAAGTACAAAAAACTGCTATAAAACAAAGAAAAGGAGCCGGAGCGTAAGCTGGCATACATGCAATATGTCAGAGCACGTTCACACTGTTCACATAGAACATCAAAGGAAAAAAGTAAGTAACAGTACCTATAAATAACATAGGGTACTTAGTCAACACTATGTTGATCAAAAAAGTGTAAACGTCGTCCCACTATGACAAGGTACCCAATCAGGGCAGTCCTATCCGGTCTCTAGTATTAAAACTATATCTTGTGTCAGCTGACCTCTATGTACATAAGGGCAGAGCAGGACAGGGGCCTGACTGTGCAGACAGCTACCCATGGGAAACTGCATTGAGGAAATGCCTAACTCCAGAATTCAGTATAAACTTATTACCCTCACTCACAAAGCCCTCCATGGCTCAGCACCACCCTACATCTCCTCCCTTGTTTCAGTATACCACCCTACCCGCGCCCTCCGTTCTGCTGATGACCTGAGATTAGCATCCTCAATAGTCAGAACCTCCCACTCCCGTCTCCAAGACTTTACACGTGCCGCACCAATTCTTTGGAATGCACTTCCCAGGTCAATACGATTAGTCCCCAATCCCCACAATTTTAAGCGTGTCCTGAAAACGCATTTATTCAGACTGGCCTACCACCCCAACACATTAACCTAATCTATCCCTGTGTGGCAGAGCCAAAAGTTTTACCATAACCAGGTTCCCCGCATCATGTTCCCACATGCTTTATGCCTCCATTAGCCCTCTGTGTCTGTACTGTTACACACTTACCCTGATTGTATGGACCAGTCATAATGTTAACTGTTACCACCCACCTTTCGTGTCTCCCTCTTTCCTCATAGACTGTAAGCTTGCGAGCAGGGCCCTCTTTCCTCTTGGTATTTGTTATAATCTACTGTATGTGATTATTGTTATGCTGTAATGTCTATTGTCTGTACAAATCCCCTCTGAAATGTAAAGTGCTGCGGAATATGTCGGCGCTATAAAAATAAAATTTATTATTATTTATTATAACTCAAAAAGTGAGGCCCTTATTTGTACAAAGTACAAGAAACTACAGCAAAACTAAAGAAATGAGCCGGAGCATAACTTGGTATCCGTGCATTGTGTAAGAGCACATTCACAGTGTGGCCATTTCAGACAAAACCGAAGGAAAAAAGAAAATAAAATGAGCATGTACCATGTAGTAAATAATTAAGTAAGTAGTAATAACACATATTGATAAGTTTGGGTACTTAATAAGCAATCTTTTGAATAAAAAAGCGTAAAAACCATCCCATCTCAACAAGGTGTACCCCATAGAGATGGTCCTATCCTGTTTCCAGTGTTAAAACGTAAAAAAAAGAAATGAACATGTACCCTGTAGAACAATGACCTATTTGTCACACTCCATGCATTTCAATGAGTATTTGATGTCCATGACCCTGTTTCAGGTTCAAAGGTAGTCAATTGCTGAATCGCATTGTCATGATCCCAGTGCAGGTTTTTGAGCTGCACGTCAGGGGTTAATGTCTGGAGCTCAGGGCGGGTTTTGACATGCACACCTGGGGTTAATGATTGTGGCCTCTCTATGGTTCTGGGAGAGCTTCTTAAACCCCTGGGAAGCTCTAATCCCTGTCAGTTATACTTTTGCCTTTGGCCGAGTGTGCTGACCTCTGTGTGCCTGTGCCTGTTCGTTGTTATAGCTTGTTTATATGGTTCTGACCCGGTTCTGTTCCCATTGTGAGTTTGCCTGTTGATTCTGTACTTTGCTACCCTCCCTTTGTATGACTCATTGCCTGTGATCTGACTACTCTCTGCTCGCCCCTCTTGTACCTTGCAGCTATCTCTGTGTATGACTCATTGGCTACGTCCTGACTATCCTCAGTGTCCATGCCCCTTCGTAACTTTGTCTCGCAGTTACCCTGCTAGGAGTTCTCGTGCAGCTCCTAGCTCTCTGGAGTTTAGGCCATGCCCCCAGCAGTCATGTGCTTCAGGTCATGCTGTTCTGAAGTACGCACCTACTCGGCTGCTGCCCACTCCACAGGTATCTTTGAGCACAGTTCACTTTACTCAGGACACGCGCACTGGCTCAGTGAGCAAGTGCAGTGCGGTGTTCCTGACACACATTTGGTAGATACTAATCACTGGAAACCACTGCAAAGTATAATGGTATGTTTCAGGATGGGCAAATTTTTTAGAGTGGAATTGAAATCTTCTTGAATTTTATAAATATCCACATTCTGAAGAACACAGATAGTTTGTAATTGCTCATGTGAATTCAACAAAATTGCAGCCAGCTGTTCTTTTTAAACAGTAGAGGGCCACAAAAGGTTTTAAAATGCAACTCCTTGCCCACTGTCTGTTCCTCCATGCATTTTTGGCATCGCATTTCTGGCTCAGTGCTCACTCTAGGCTGGGGTTTCAGGCCAAGAACAGACCCTACATGCTTTGGTACCTACTTACCACTGGAAAACCCATCCTAAAGTGAACACTATGCCATGACTTCCTTCCACATGTCCCAGAGGTTACTGAACAAACATTCTGATCTCTGGGACCTGCTCGATGCCAAAAGCCAGAGCCTAGAGTGAATACCAGGCTGAAGATGCAATGCAATGGAGGCCCTTAGGATGGAACAGCAGGCATGGAGCAAGGAAATGGCCAGAAAGGTAAGCCGTGAGGTGAGTATGGTTTCTTTTTTTTTTTTTAGTTTTGCTGACTGATTATCTCTCTGGCCAACCCCTCTTCTACATGCTTGCTGTCCAATTTCCCATCTCAATCACGTTGCATCTCCTGCTCCGTGTTCACTGTTGGGGATTCCAGCTGCAACGAGGCCTTGGAGGTCAACGCTCATGGATAGTTAACTCTGGGCCTGGTTGCAGCAGAAGACACTAGCTTAGAGTTAATTCTGGGCTGGACATGTGATAAGGAGTGGGCACAGAGGACCGGTTATGGGGAAATACTGAGCAAAAGTATCTGGAGAGATGAGCGTTCAGGTGACTCTAAGGATTTTTTAAAATTTTTTACATTTTACTTTATAATTCCCTGGGGTCTAGAAATATTTTTCAATAAAATCCACGAGAACAGGCAAGTTAGAATTTTGCCTGATCCGCTCATGTCTAGGTGTGTTCCTTTAGAGCAGAGAAGTCTTTGAGATTACTGGGTCCAGATGAGATTTCGACCCCATCATCCCCTATAACCTACGCAATTGAACACATCAAATTTTTATATCAATATTAATTCTATAATAACTTTGAAAAGAGCTTTGAGAATGGACTTGACCATGGCAGTACATGAGTTCCAAATGATTTATTTACTTTCTTCTTCATGTGCTTGAAAACAGCGCAAATAAATTGAGGAGAGACACCTGAATAAGTCTCTGAAGTGCATTTTTAATAAGACAGAGCTTTACTTGGATTTACTAAAATGCCAGACTGTAGCCACGCGCTTTCAGAAAATGAACAAAAATACCATTTGATCACCGTTTACATATTTTTAGATATGCCCCCAAAGAATTTATAAGAATGTATTTTCAGTAAACAACCATCCAACTTACCTTCATGACAAGTAGCAATAGCACCATTGTTGTTAATCATTATCAATCTATCGCCAATGATATATGGGTTGCCTTCCCAGGGCTGTGGGGTTACTCGGTACCGGGCCAGTCTCGGCGGGTGGTGTGTCAAAGCAGCGGTGACCCGGTCCGTGGCCCTGGGCGCCCAAGTAATGACGGGATAAAGCTTATGGTGGAATGTAGTTAATGGAATGGTTCGTGACGCCACCTGTGGTGTTCGGCAAGTGAGATGTTAGGCCGATGCTGCAGACAGATCCTCTGGGACAGATGGTGTGGTGCAGCGGTGATGTTATAGCCCTCCACAGGCAGGGCTGTTGTCCCAGGGCAGAATAGGTGAAGTGACACTTAGATGGTGTAGTGTCTGGCACAGGGGATGTAGCAGTGCCAGGCTGGCGGACGCAAGAAGGAATGGAGGACACCAGGGCATGTAGTTCCAAAGCTTTACTCACAGTCTGTAGTGCCCGCTTCCGTGCCGTGTCCTTCAGGTCAGGGACTCAGTCAACCTCCAGGCAAGATGGAATCCTCCCTTCCAACACTCCGCCAACTTATGTACCTTTTCTGAACGTCTCCTCTATAGCGCCTTTAAGTGTGAAGATCTCCTTGCACTGAGTTACACTGGAGTTCCTCCTAGCAGATGTTCCCAAAAACTCTACTTGTACGGCAGACAGCTGTAGCCTGCTTCGGGGACTCCTTACTCCTGAGCCCCAGCTCTCTATCCGTGTTGCTGTTGTGCTCCAAGTCTTAGATGGGAGTAGTGCATTTACAGCCCACTACTCCACCGGTGTCTGCTGCAGAACCATTAGTGTTCATACAACCTCAGGGACTGGGCCCTGGCCTTGCGCTTAGAACTTCTAGGCAGGGTTCTCTCCTAACCCACGTCCTCTGTGTTCCCTCTTCTCCTACGTTCCGTACATGTCTTTCTTTCCTATGGAAGCTCAGGCTTTAGTTCAACATCTTACTCCTTCTTTCCTTTCCCGTGCCAGCAGACCTGGGTCACTTAGGCCTGCTGCAGCACTCCTTCCTCCATCCCTCTTCCAGGGATCTCCTTCCCTCAGACTCTCCCATCTGACTGCCCTTCAGACTGACCTCACTGACTGAACTCTAATCCTAAACCTTCCCACTCTTTTATGTATCATCAGCTCCACCCACCTCCCAGCACGTTTAGTGTTCCGAGCAGGGAACCACCAAAGGTGCTCTGCTTCTCTCTAAGCAAGGAGCCGCAATGTGATTTTGCTGAACTACTCTATTGTGTGGGGTGCGAGTGTTGGAGTGTGGTCAGGAGTTCCCACCTTACCTGGATGGTGGGGCACCACACCTTAGGAGAAGGTGCAGTACCTTTGTGGCGACTGAGCCTCAGGGGCGCCACATATATTTCCTATTTTCTTCATTACTTTTCTTTTTAATTATTTTACAAATATTTTGCTTCCCTTTCAACACATTCTGGCACAAGAAATCCCCAGATAGATGCTCAGGTATCACTAGAAAAAAATTACTTTTTCCTATTGTTGTCACGTTTACCATTAAGAGTGTGGAGGGTTTTGCTTTTGTTGATTGCGGGGCTGAGATAAGTTTTCTTGAGTGCTGTCGTGGCCATGGAATTGGAGGTTTCTCTTATCTCCTTGGATACCTCTTATAAGATTATCCTCTCTTGATAATTCTCCCCTTGTTCAAAGTATTGAGTATCACAATGCCAAACCAGTGACTATCACCACAAGTTGTCTGCACAAGGAAGAGGCATGCTTTTTTTATTTTACTGGATCTTCCTACTGCTGTGGTATTAGGTCCCCCTTGGCTTCGCATTCATATCTTATTATTGACCGGGAGAGGGTTGGTATTGTTCAGTGGTCCTCCAACTGCCAATCCCTTTGTATTATCATGCCTCCTAAGGTAGTGGGTTCCATTTCCCAAGTTCCATGGTATATGGCAGAGTTCCCCCAGGTGTTCTTGAAAGAGGTCTCTGAGAAATTACCTCCACATTGAACTTATGATTGTTCCATCTTGCTCATTAAGGAGGTAAATTTGCCTAAGGTCAGAATTTTTAACCTGTCAGCACCTGAGAGGCAAGCCATGAGAAAATGTAATCATAAAAATTTGAAAAATAGGTTTATCCGCCCTTCTAAATCCCTAGTTAGAACAGGGTTCTTTCTTGTGGCTAAAAGGATGGAGGTTTTAGATTGTGTATTGACTATCATGAGCATAATCATATAACGGTACATAATCATTACCCTATCCCACTTATCCCAGATCTCCTTATCCAGCGGTTGTTGGAAGTTGGTTTACCAAGCTGGATCTTAGGAGGTCTTATAATCTTCTTCGAATTAAGGAGGGGGATAAATGGAAAGCGGCCTTCAACATCCCCTTTGTGCTCTGTAACACTCCAGCTGTGTTTCAGACCCTGGTAAATTATATTTTCCATGACGCCTTGGTATTTTTGTTAAAGTTTACATCGATGATATCCTCATCTTCTCCAGAGACTTGAAGGCTCATAGGGTCCATGTGCACAACCTCCTGAAAAAATTAGGGGAGTATTATCTTTACGGGAAAAGCGAAAAATGTGTATTTTAAGTGCAGGAATTGGGGTTCCTAGGAGTCATTATTTCCCCCACGGGGTTTGGAATGGACCCCTAGAAAGTGATAGAGGTGTTAGAGGGGGCACAACCTGTGAACCTCAAGGCATTGTAGTGTTTTTTGGGATTTGCCAATTATTATTGGAGGTTTATTAAGAGTTTTTCTAGTGTGGCAAAACCTCTCACCAATCTTACCCATAAGGGGCAGACATGTCTAATTGTGGACTGGAGGCAATTAAGGCCTTAAATACACTTAAGAAGACCTTTTCTTTCCCTCAAATTTTGGTTCAGCCTGATGCCAATAAGCCTTTTGTCGTGGTATTGGATGCCTCTGCGGTAAGAGTGGGAGCTGTGGTCTCTCAGGGTTCCACCACCCCAATGCATTTGAGGCCTTGAGCCTTTTTTATCATACATTCTTAACCCCAGAGCTTAATTAAGATGTCAGCAATTGTGAACTTCTTGCCATCAAATAAGCTCTGGAGGAGTGGAGGCACCTCTTTGAGGGAGCTAAGCACCCATTCACGGTACTTACTGCCCAAAAGAATCTGGTTGTTTTTTTTTTTTAAATGCTAAGAGACTGAAATTGAGACAAGCTCGAGAGGCCTGCTCGATAGGCCTTGTTCTTTACCAGATTAAATTTTTCGCTCTGACCTCCCTGGGACCAAGAATGTTCGGGCAGATTCTCTCTCTCTCCAGAGTTTTTGCCCTAGTGAGTCTGAAATTATGAAACCTGATTTAATTCTTCCAAGGGGCATTGTAGTTGCTTGTGTCAATTTAGCTTGGGAGATGGCTAAGGCTCAGGCGATAGCTCCGTCATGCACTCCTTATGATAAATTAGAAAAATATTCAGGATTAAGAGTCCTCAGTAGTTGATACCTTTTAATGGCTAACTGAAAAGATGGTAACACATTGCAAGCTTTCGAGACTACTCAGGTCTCTTCTTCAGGCTTGACTAATACAAAATCTGAAGTCACATATTTACGCACAATACAGCCTAGAAAAAATGCAATAGATAAGACAAGTGACGTGAAGCAGAACTATCAACATGGGAGAGGGAGAAACATAAATATAAACATTGGACCAGTTCATAGATAAGGTATTGAAAGGTAACTTCACATCTCAGAGAGAGAGACGAGTTTGGGAGTACAAATTTATGACGACCTTTGACACTCTCAGTGCTGGAATGAATGTGTCGCATGGATTTATGTCTTTTTACATCAATTAAGGAATTTCCTTTTAAAACCTTGTGGGGGCATCACAACACAGAACTAGACCCCAATCAGAGGACCATAAAACATCTGGACTCCTTATCTATGAACTGGTCCAATGTTTATATTTATGTTTCTCCCTCTCCCATATTGATAGTTCTGCTTCACGTCACTTGTCTTATCTATTGCATTTTTTCTAGGCTGTATTGTGCGTAAATATGTGACTTCAGATTTTGTATTAGTATAGCCTGAAGAAGAGACCTGAGTAGTCTCGAAAGCTTGCAATGTGTTACCATCTTTTCAGTTAGCCATTAAAAGGTATCAACTACTGAGGACTCTCAATCCTGAATATTTTTCTATCTACTGGCTAACACGGTACAAAGATATACATCTTTCCTGTATGATAAATTATTCATTCCGGTGCAGTTACAGCTTGGCTTACTCAGAGTGTGTCATGACTTGGTCAAAGCAGTTGACTCATGCATTAACATGACTTGCAATCTATTGAGCAGAGAGTATTGATCGCTGTTCTTGGGTAAAGATGCCTCGCGTTGCCCCACAGGGAAACTTCTCCCAATGCTCATTCCTGTATGCACTTGGTCCCACATATCCATGGACTTCATTACGGATCACCCTGACTCCAAGGATATGACAACGGCATGAGTTATTGTGGAACATTTTTCTAAACATTGCCATTTGGTTCCTTTGGCTCAGTTGCCCATTGTGCAGGACTTGGCAGATTTGTTCATTTTTCAGTTGGCAAGATTACATGAATATTGGGCCCCAGTTTATCTCCAGGTTCTGGAGGGCTTTCTGTAAACAACTCGGGTCAGAACTCTCATTTTCATCTGTGTACCATCCTGAAACCAATGGTCAAACTTAGCGAACCAACCAATGTCTTGAGTCCTATCTAAGATGCTTTTGCTCCCATACTTAACATGTTTGGGGTCATACTTAGTCTTGGCAGAGTTCACTTAAAACAGTTGACACTACAATGTCTTGGGAATGTCCCCCTTTTGTGATCAAGCATTTCATCCTAAGTCTCTATATTTTGAGGGAGTGTACGATGTACTTTCGACAGTCTCTGCAACTATCCTCTACCTCCAGAAGGTCTGGTGGCAGGCTCCTACCCATCACAAGAAGGCAGGTGAGAACATGAAGAGGCAGGCTAATAAACGTCGTTTGCAAGGTTGCAAACTCATAGTGGGAGACAAAGCTTGGGTGTCTACTAAAAATCTCAAGATTAAGGTATGCAAATTGCCTCTTCAGAAAGAAAGAGGACTTTTACTCTACAGCGCCACCTATTGGTAGTAGCGATCCTACAAGTCACAATCAACCCTTTAACGAGTCTTGTAGTATGACTTAGGATACAAGCCAAATCAGAATCTCAATTTGCAGACACGGTGTTTCGAGCTGTTGGCTCTCGTCAGTGCAAAGTATGAGATCTGATTTGGCAAGGTGAGAGGCTCTGGACTAGGGTCTAAGAAGTAAGGTTTCTCCTTGCGGAGAGTGACATGCCAGCTGTGGCTTGTCAAGGTAAGGAGACTTATTCGCCGTGCAATGCTCCTCTGGGAAAATAATATGCAAATTGCCTCTTCAGAAAGAAAGAGGACTTTTACTCTACAGCGCCACCTATTGGTAGTAGCGATCCTACAAGTCACAATCAACCCTTTAACGAGTCTTGTAGTATGACTTAGGATACAAGCCAAATCAGAATCTCAATTTGCAGACACGGTGTTTCGAGCTGTTGGCTCTTGTCAGTGCAAAGTATGAGATCTGATTTGGCAAGGTGAGAGGCTCTGGACTAGGGTCTAAGAAGTAAGGTTTCTCCTTGCGGAGAGTGACATGCCAGCTGTGGCTTGTCAAGGTAAGGAGACTTATTCGCCGTGCAATGCTCCTCTGGGAAAATAATATGCAAATTGCCTCTTCAGAAAGAAAGAGGACTTTTACTCTACAGCGCCACCTATTGGTAGTAGCGATCCTACAAGTCACAATCAACCCTTTAACGAGTCTTGTAGTATGACTTAGGATACAAGCCAAATCAGAATCTCAATTTGCAGACACGGTGTTTCGAGCTGTTGGCTCTCGTCAGTGCAAAGTATGAGATCTGATTTGGCAAGGTGAGAGGCTCTGGACTAGGGTCTAAGAAGTAAGGTTTCTCCTTGCGGAGAGTGACATGCCAGCTGTGGCTTGTCAAGGTAAGGAGACTTATTCGCCGTGCAATGCTCCTCTGGGAAAATAATATGCAAATTGCCTCTTCAGAAAGAAAGAGGACTTTTACTCTACAGCGCCACCTGTTGGTAGTAGCGATCCTACAAGTCACAATCAACCCTTTAACGAGTCTTGTAGTATGACTTAGGATACAAGCCAAATCAGAATCTCAATTTGCAGACACGGTGTTTCGAGCTGTTGGCTCTCGTCAGTGCAAAGTATGAGATCTGATTTGGCAAGGTGAGAGGCTCTGGACTAGGGTCTAAGAAGTAAGGTTTCTCCTTGCGGAGAGTGACATGCCAGCTGTGGCTTGTCAAGGTAAGGAGACTTATTCGCCGTGCAATGCTCCTCTGGGAAAATAATATGCAAATTGCCTCTTCAGAAAGAAAGAGGACTTTTACTCTACAGTGCCACCTGTTGGTAGTAGCGATCCTACAAGTCACAATCAACCCTTTAACGAGTCTTGTAGTATGACTTAGGATACAAGCCAAATCAGAATCTCAATTTGCAGACACGGTGTTTCGAGCTGTTGGCTCTCGTCAGTGCAAAGTATGAGATCTGATTTGGCAAGGTGAGAGGCTCTGGACTAGGGTCTAAGAAGTAAGGTTTCTCCTTGCGGAGAGTGACATGCCAGCTGTGGCTTGTCAAGGTAAGGAGACTTATTCGCCGTGCAATGCTCCTCTGGGAAAATAATATGCAAATTGCCTCTTCAGAAAGAAAGAGGACTTTTACTCTACAGCGCCACCTATTGGTAGTAGCGATTCTACAAGTCACAATCAACCCTTTAACGAGTCTTGTAGTATGACTTAGGATACAAGCCAAATCAGAATCTCAATTTGCAGACACGGTGTTTCGAGCTGTTGGCTCTCGTCAGTGCAAAGTATGAGATCTGATTTGGCAAGATTAAGGTATCATTTTCTAAGCTCGCACTCAGGTTTAAAGGACCATTTCCCATTATTAAGGTTGTTAATAAGGTGGCTTTTTGTTTAGGTCTGACTTCAAAAAAGTGACTACCCTGCTTGTGAACCAAGATCCTTCTCTTATTCTGGTAGATAATACTGAGAAATTTGAGATAGAAAGCCTTGTGGACTTTCATAGAGTTCGGAACTCCTTTCAGTTGGAAGGGATATGGTCCTGAGGACAGGTCCTATAAAAGGTTTCCGGACAAGGTGGGTAGTGAGAGCCCAGAGGTCTTTCCTAGGAAGGAAGTACTATTAGGAATTGTGATTCTGTGCTCCCACCTGGGTATAGATCGGCCGGTGCTATGCTACTTCAGTCGCAGGCGCTGCCACTGTGCTGACACTGGAGTTGGAGCTACTACTTGCAAAGGGAAAACATTCAAATCTTTGGAGAAAATAAGGGAAAATTCAGCTCACCCCTCTGTTGCTCCAGGAGCTCGAGCACGGAGATCTGCAGTGCAGCAGGGAGGAAATCCAATGAAGTAGCAAACTCAGCTCTTAGTTCCTAGAGAATTTCAATAAAGAACATTATCTAGGAACTAAGAGCTGGATTTACTACTTGAATGAATCTTAAGGAGTAGTAGGATGTGTGACAATGCTGTATTGCTCACGCATTTCACTACCGGAGTAACTTGGGACGCTGTGTTCCCCAGATACCAGGCAATGCAGGAAACTGCTGCCTCTAGTACTAGGCAGTGGTAGTATTGTGTCCATTCTGCTTTGCAATTTAGCAGGGAGGGGTTGTCTTGGGATAATTGAGAGGTATTCAACACTTGATCATTTCCTTCAGCATCAGGCTGGTTCTTTAACCCTGTTCCCAGCTCATATTCTTGCTATTTACTGCAGTTCCTATGCGTTGTGCTGGTAAGTGTTGCTAGCAGTATAGGTTGCACTCTTTCAGGGTTGGTCTTAGGGTTCAGGTCCCTTTCTTTTCAGGCTACACTGCCAAGTGTTCGCGCAGAGGAATCAAACTATTGTCAACCAGGCTCCAGCCGCATCACCAGATGCCAGCTGCCCAGCAACAGTGGGCCTGGGATGTGCTTTGCCAAAGTTCTCTTCCATTTACTGGGAGCTGAGGGAAGAGTATCCTGGCCCTTTGAGGCTCGCTTAGCTGGGGAAGCTTGCGCCAAGTGCTGTGGCTGCACCTTTGCTGGTTTGGTGCAAATCTTGCTGGGTCTCTATGCAATTGCCCATAACAGAAAAGACCTCAAGTTTTTGCAGTTTCAACCAGAAGGTGAGAGGGAGAGGACTATAATCTGAAGGTGTGAACCCTGGTATTTGTTGCCTGCTGGTGCAGTAAAAGGGAGTCTGTCATCCCATTTTAGCCCTATCAGCTGCGGCCACCGCCATCAGGGGCTTATCTCCAGCATTCTGTAATGCTGTTGATAAGCCCCCGATGTAACCTGAAAGATAAGAAAAAAGAGTTAGATTATACTCACCCCAGCGTTTGGTCCGATCCGATGGGTGTCGCCGTCCCGTCCGGCGCCTCCCATCTTCATACGATGCCGTCCTCCTTCTTACTTCTCTCTTGGCTCCTGCGTAGGCGTACTGCTCTGCCCTATTGAGGGCAGAGCAGAGTACTGCAGTGTGCAGGCGCCGGACCTCTCTCACCTTTCCCGGCGCCTGTGCACTGCAGTACTTTACTCTGCCCTCAACAAGGCAGATAAAGTCGGCTTGTGCAGGAGCCAAGGGAGAAGCAAGGAGGAGGACATCACCGTATGAAAATGGGAGGCGCTGGACCGGAACGCGAAACCACCCCCCCCCCGGTGAGTATCATCTAATGTTTTTTTCTTATCTTTCAGATTTCATTGTGGGCTTATCTACAGCATTACAGAATGCTGTAGATAAGCCCCCGATGGCGATGGCCGCAGCTCATAGGGCTAAAAATAGGTGACAGATTCCTTGTAACTGGTTTTTTTCCATTATACCTTTACGTCTATAAGAAGCTGTTTTGTTATAAAAGCAATAAAACCACTTGCTTGAACCAGACAGCATTGTCCATGTGAACGCTAACCACTGTCAAAGAGTGTGAAATCCCTATATATATATATATATATATATATATATATATATATATATGTACAGTATATAAGTTGGATTTACAATAGTAGAATTCCAAATTCTAATAATGCAATGGATTGATTTTTAATCAATCCTGAAAGCGACTCATCATCCACCACGTGATGGTTTTCTTTTATGTGAACTTGAGATATAAACAAGCAGAAAAACTAATTAACACAAACATAATAGAACCATTTACAAAATGTATATTAAACATGTTTACATTACCAAAATGATTTTTTTTGCTCAGAGCAACCTCGACATGCAAATATATTTTCCCTCTATTGTTCTCTGTATTTATTTGAAGGGCTCTTGCCAATTCTTCCCCAAAAGAGCAATAACATTCAATATTCTTTCAATATTTTTCATAGTGAACGTACAACAAAACCCCAGTTGCCTCTTTCTATTGGCAGACGTTATTTGTTTTAGTTTGGTTGTTCTTCTCTATCAAAAGTCTATTGGGGCTTTTTTCATTACCTTGAAAATCAAGCACCATTTATAATCTAAAATAAAATAGTGATGAACATGGTTTTTTTTTCGCATTATGTATTGATTTCACGGTAATTGCTACTTTCTGGATTGTGAAGGCTGAAACGAAAATCGGGTTTGGGCTAATTTTTATACAGTAAACTGACTTCATAACATGGCTGATGAAATTTTGGCA
Source organism: Dendrobates tinctorius (assembly GCF_039654945.1). Taxonomy (NCBI): domain Eukaryota; kingdom Metazoa; phylum Chordata; class Amphibia; order Anura; family Dendrobatidae; genus Dendrobates; species Dendrobates tinctorius. The sequence continues at coordinate 12,385,693 of NW_027361677.1, forward strand.
ATGTCAGGTGTCCACAAAACATAAATGGATATCATTTGTGTATATAGTTTCCTACAGTTGTGTGTGTATTGTATTCAATAATTATGACCATAGGGTAATGTACATCCATCATAAACTTGATTGATTTCATAGTACTTTACATTTATAGTCATTATTATGTGCCCAATTAGGCTCACAATCTAAATTCCTTATTAGCTGTCTTTTGAGAACTGGAAAATCTCAAAAATAGAGGGAGAACCTACAAAACTCCATCTAGATGACCCCCAGATGAAGCACGGTCGAAACACCTGTTAAAGTCTGAGGTGGAGGCTGATCTGGTGACACTTTCCATTATTATTTTTTGATTATGCCTGACTTTATTGTATCTTTATCTCTCCACTATTGATTTCATTTTTGTGCATTACATTTGTCATGATACCAGTGCTGGGTGACCAGCACTTCTGGGGTTAATGTTTTGATCTCAGTGCAGACTCTTACCTGCACACCTGGGACCTATTGTGGTGGCCTCTCATTGGTTCTGGGAAAGCTTCTTATAGGCTCAGGAAGCTCCCATCCCCCGTCAGTTATACTTTCGCCCTTGGTGTGTGGTGACCCCTGAGTGTGTTTGTGCTGTGTTCTGGTTGCTTGATTCTCTGTGTACAACTCGGTCTGTTCTCTGGATATTGCTTTTGATTCTGCTTGGTACCTTCTATGTCTGTTTGGTTTTGACTTCTGCTTGGCCCTGACTATCCGTTCTGTCTCATCTCTGGTACTTTACTGATATCTCTGTGTATGACCTCCGTTTTGCTTGACTCTGAGTATTTCTGTATAGTGTCCTGCAATCTCTGTAAGCAGGGTGCTAAGCCCCGCCCCCTTGCAGTCACATGACCGTAGGTCCTGTGACTGCTTGCTAAACTTCAGCGTCCACAGGTCCTGTGTATCTGTACTTTCCGGCTGTACCTGACCCCGGGCCCCCCTACAGTGCGGGTGAGTCCCTGCTCAGTGGAGGCTGCACGCCGGCGCTGACAGGATCCTGACAACATTGCCCTAAGTCTCTATAAATCTAACTCTAAGAATTGCATTGTAATTAATTTCTTTGATATTTTTATGTGGCTATACATACCTGTTATCATCACTCCTTGGTAGCACTCTACCATTTTGTGGCTACCCTTTGGATTGCTTTCTTATTTTCATAGTTTTGTGTCTCTCATCGGCCTCCCCTTGCTTTCATTCTTTTTATTACTAATTTGTTTATTTATTCTATTAACTTTCACATTTTCTTTTTAACATGCAGCTCCATTTCAGCTGCTTCTGATCTGGTCATTACCTCTTCCCATATAAATTGGTCATACCTTTTTTTCCTGCTGGTGAAAGATTTGTCTTCCTGTGCTGTGTGCTAAACTAAGTGTTTGGAGCAGAGTTGTTGTAGTAGTGATCTGTGGTGTGCTGTAGTACTTGTGTGTTTTTCTGCTGGTCCCTGTTCCCATTTATTTTTTTCCTCCCTTTCCCTATCCTCCTCCCTATTGTTAGCTAATGTTTTTGTATGATAGAGGTTTTCAGTTATCCCTGTTTTTTCTTTGTGTCTTGTTTGCATTACAGTTCTGTCCCATACCTCATGGGGTACAGATCAGTGTTTAACAGGAGCAAAGTAAGGTCGGAGACTCAGGCCTCTCTACCTTCAGGAGTACTCCCGGGGCAGGGATAATTAGGGTCCAAGTTATGGGAACAGTTTGAGGTCCCCCTTCATTATCGAAGATCGTCACAGCGTGACAGTTAGAGATGGATAGGAAGAAACACGTAAGTGGTAAGGTGCATTGAACTATCTGACCTAGCCAAAGCTGCACCGAGAGCCTGTACTTTGTTTGCACAGTCATTTTAGGCTGAAAACAGTTCTTTGGCTATTCACATTATTTTCTAATCCATTCCTATAAATTGATTTTTTTTAGTTTCCGCTTACCAGGTCTTAATAGATTTTGGAGGCTCAGACATCCATTACACAGCGCTAAATTGCTATTTTGCAAGTTTGAAGGTAAATGTCACATCCTGTTTAGACAGACAATGGTGGTTTAGCAATGTTTGACACTTATTGCAACCTTGTGAACATCGCATGACATTTTGCGGGTACTCAGTAACTATTTGAACAAAGAATTGCACTTTTTTGGCACAATTTACTGTAGGTGCTAACCAACTTACAAAATTAGATAATTATTAGGTGTGCACAAAAAAAATTGATTCTAAAACAAAAAATTTACATACGTCTCAAAAAAACCGGAACCCCTCTACCTCTCCTAACTTTTCCTTTCACATACTTTTCCTTTCGCAATAACCTTTTTTCTTTGTTGATTCTTCTTTGGATATATCTTCTTACTTGTTTAACTGAACAAGTTTTAGATCATTCTGTTATGTTTTATTACTCACCTTGTTGACTAACTATAATCTTCTTCCCAAAAATTGTTAAAAAATCCCCCAAATAAAAAGAATATTGTTGAAAAAAATAGAATAAATAAATCCAAAAAAACGAAATATAAATTATTTTTGAGGCTAGTGTTACGGTAACACCCGTCCCCGCCTGGGTCCTCGTCCTCCTACTGTGGTGCCCGTACCTCCGCGGGGCCCCCGGCGGGGTCCCCGCTCTCAGTCTGCTTCCTGCCACTCTGCTCCTGCTTCTTGTCTCGCGGCCAGTACATCCCCGGGTTTGAGACTAAGGGAGCGGGTGTGCGCTCTCTCGGTCTCTTGAAGAGACAGCACACATTTTTTAAAAAGTGATTAACCGATGATAGCATTGTGTGTACTGCTTCTGGCCCCTCTGCCATAGAGAGTGCTGGAGCAACAAGTGTTTCCTGTTGCTAGTTTCCGGTTCAGTGATCTCATGTTCCTGTGATCTGTTATGCTTTGCCTGTGTCCTGCCAGTACCCAGTAATACTGCTTGTTTTCTTAGATTATCTGCTGCTTGCTACTCCTTCCTCAGAATGAAACCAGTGCTGCCTGTGCAAGTTCCATCCGGTTTAGAAGTCCATCTCTCCATTACCTAACACGACGCCAGTACTGACTGCCAGCTCCGTTCCGGCCAGTCGCATCCCGCCTGTCGAGTTCTATCTGTTATCCCTGTTTGTGCACCAGTTTCGCTGGGCCAGCTTCCACGTGTCTGGGGTCTAACTGGAGGTAGCACCTGTGTCCCTCAGACATTCCACTCTGATCCTGTTTGAGGGGTCTTACTATGGGTGTTTGGGGTTCGCATAGTCATGCCTCCTTCTGAGCCCCCCCGGACTGTGGTCCAGTGGTTCCACCAAAATAGCAATAAACAAATGCGTACTTCACCATCTGTGCCCCGCTTCCATTTGTTGCAGTTACTATTTGGATGTTGTGTGACCAATGGTTGCAACTCAGACTTAATTAAAGTTTGAGTTTTTATCCAGAATCGGTCAATGACTCGTATTCGTTCTTTCAACCCAGCTCTGGCAAAGTAAATGGTCTCAGTTGAAATTTTGCACACAACCATGGGATTGTTGTAGTGCTGTTTTTGGAAGATATAGTAGCAGATATGCTTTTTTTTTAAATCAGTCTACTTTTAGACCTTCTATTACCTCTTTCGAGCTGTGCAATTAAGCCCATCATTTTTAGCATAACGCCCCCAAAAAATAAATGTTGTATTTTAGTGAACAATAGGGCCAAATAAAAAAGAAAAATGTGAATTTATTTTTACATTCTCACTAATTGAATTAATAGAAGTAGAACCAAGAGTTTGGCAGATAGCTATGATAATGAAATGCTAAAGGTCATTAAAGCAATAATCATAAAAATGAAATGCCACAGAGTCGAAATGGCACAGAAGCATGATGAAACTAACATTAAACCTTTGGGAAATTATCATGTCATGAACAACACTACTTAAAAAGTTCTTGAGTAGCGGTAGATTGTATAGTTTCAAAGTTTTCTATTAAAGGATGTTGGCAGCGGATTATTCAGGATACTCTCCAAGCGTGTGACAACAGAGCTTCAATATTCAGGAACAAACAGCAACATATATGATAAGCTTAATAGATCAGGAATAAATCATTTGTGTGTCTCTGTGCAGCATCTGCAGCAGGCTGCTTCTCTCATACACAGACACAGGAAAAACAGGAAATACAGTCACATGCTCTCCCTGTGTGAGCCTCTGGGAGGTTGTTTTTCTGTTCTAACTTTATGAACAGCATACAAATCTAGCAACTAACATATGCCAACAAAGGGATGTTCTTACGCTCATTGTTCAGGTGTTTTTCTTCCCAGGTTACTTTTAGCCATGAGATAGTGGGGGGAAAGAGGGAATGTGTTCTTGCTGTCCGATTGATTGATTGATAGTTCAGACCATCAAAGTTGCAGTAAACTGGCCAGTGTTAGAGCAGGATTTGCAATCTCTGTAGGAAACAGTTTGTAAGCAAGGGTGTAATGATAAAGCGACCATGACCTGACCTATGCGAGACGGGGGCCCATCAACACCAGTACTTATTTCAGTTGAATGTGCTATAAAACCACTACGTCCCTGCACCGCAATGCGCATCACGGCCAATCAGAGGTTCATAACCAACGTCAGCAGGTGGCACATGGCAGAGACATCATGCGTCACACAGAACAGGCATGCAGAAGGCAGCTGTGCCAGCTACAGAAGAGGATGATGTGCATTGTGCGAGCGGGTGAAGGAAAGAAGAATGTTTTTTATGTGTTAGATAACAGCAGTAAAATGGGGGATATATATCCCTGGAAGGAACCCAGGATAGGGGGACATATATACCAGGATGGAACCCAGGAGGGATGTTATATATACCAGGATGGGAGACATATATACCATAAAGGGGCACAGCATTGAAAAAATATATAATAGGAACTAACCCAGGATTGGGGGTATATATACCATTATGGGGGACATACATGAAATGAAGGAACCCAGGATGGTGGGGCCTATATGCCAAGATGGGTGACTTATACACCAGGAAGGCGCTCAGGAAAGAAGACATATGTAACTGGAAGGTGCCAAGGAAGAGGAACATTACTACAGGGTGGCAGACATTACTACATAATGTGGGATCAACATATATGCATTTATAGGATTTCGAGTGCTTCAAAGACTCATTCATCTGACCAACATACAGCCGGGAGGGGTGCTTAGGTCCAAATTATGCACCAGGACCTTTACAACTCTAGTTACACCACTGCTTGCAAGAACGGCCACCTCTGATAAACTGGAGTAGTAGTTGGGAACTTAAGCAATGAGCAGCATACAATAAAATTAATAATCTCTCTGCTCTTGAGAATAGAGAGGGTTCTCAGTAAAAGGAAAATTGCAAAGTTTCTTGATTTTACAAACACTTTGCAATTTTAATAATTTACGAAGTTGAGTCAACCCACGTGGAAAACTAATTTGCGATTACAAATGGTTACATTGCTATTTACTTTTAGGGGATATGAACATCATGGAAATGGGTTTGTCGATCAGGACCATCCTCTATAGCAAAGACTGAAGTGACACTTTGTAAGGATGGCTAGCCACATCAGCGAATGACAGCCAAACCCATCAATTTTGTCAAGAACCTTCAAACCATTTATTATGAATTGGGTTTCTTCACTCTCTCAACGACAGATGACAGGAAAAAAAACAATCCCACATTAAATTTTAACATGCCACCAATTTCTTTGGGACCATCTAAGCATTTATATGACTCTCACCCAATGGTAGATGTCAGGAAAAAAATAATTTGACATCTTCAGCCAGTTTAAGCAAAGCTCTTACTCTGGCAGACAGAGGTCATATGTGGGTGACCATTCGTGTGATTGAGATCGATGGGGGTCTGACCGCCAGCACCACGACTGATCAGCTGTCATTTGCTTCGACATCCATTGGACGTAAAGACCTTGAATAGAGATGTGTTTGCATCGAGCAGACACCGGAGGAAAAAATTGCCGGATTTCAGACCTCAATGATCTCATCTTGATGATCTTAGAGAGGTCATCAAGATGCTGTGACCGGAAAGCCCCTCCAAGGATTATAAACTCTTTCTCTTTGGACATTGTATGGCATTATTTATCTGGCCACTGTACTTCCTCTCTGCACTAACAGTGAGAATTTTCTTAAGCCAGGATTTTGACTTTTCAACCTCATCCTGTAATGTCGTAAAACCCATGTAATGAAGACCATGTATTTAGAAGTATTAAGTTCTTAGAACTTCACGCCGCCGCAATTATCCATCTTTGGAAATTCTTCGCAGGAAATAAAACAAGAGGAATTATTTTTTGGCTTGGGTCATTTTGTCCTGGCAGCATCACTGCTCCCTGCTTGATGTGGTGTTCAACTAGAACTAATGTTCACTTCGATTCGACTGGCTGCAATGTACAAGATTGTTTTTACATCCGTTTACAATGAGGTCATCCAGAGTTAAATACCTGTTTCGTGATATTTGCTCCTTTGTTGTTTAAAACATGTCATTTCAATTTCTTGTGCACCTGAATGAATCTTCATTGTGTTGTTGGAACATGAACAAAACACAGACAGATTGGTAAGTCCCAGAAGGTTATTTAGGGAGAGGGAGTAAGGAGACAAAATGGCAGAAGAGTCATTGGCATGTGTAAGTCCCACCCTCCCTCCCTCAATATTGTTGGGTGCTACTTTGAAAAATGGAGCTGGTTGATGACTTTAGTGGTGGTAAATAGGTTCTTGAAGGTAACTTGTAAGGAATTCACAGGAAAGAGGACAACTTTTGGTGTTTCAGGTGACTATTTTGTACATTATTTTGGATAGGTGCTCTCATGTCAAGGGACAGTAGCCAATGATAAAGGTATTGAACACAAAAGAGTATTGGGAGAACATTGTTATATAGAGGAAAATTACTGCCATTTTTGTGAGAGATGGGATCTAATATTTATCATTTCTCTTTATGGAGAGTGACACGCCTGACATACCATGATAAGGAGACTTATAGGCTATGCAATTTTCCTCTTGGAAATTGTCATGATCCAGGACTGAGTTTCGCTTTGGCCCGTCCTGATCAGACTGGGGGTTAATTGTTCCGCCTCTCTCCAGCAGAGGGCGGCTGTTTAATGCTCACTGGACCTAGGCCCAGTGTCAGTTATAGTCCTGCCCTCGGCTGAGTTAGTTGACCTTGTGCGTACGTGTGCCTTGTGCCTGATATCTTGCTTGCTTGTTTGTTTTTTTGATCTGGTTCTGTCCCTGTTTCGAGTTCTGCCTGTCCCTCTTGTACTGCGCTACCTCTCGTGTATGACTCTCTGCTTGTGACCCGACTTCTCTCTGCCTGACCCCTTGGTACCACGTCGCCCTCTTGTGTATGGCCTTTGGCTTTGTCTGACCACCCGTCTGTTTGTCCCTCCTGTGCCTCATTTGCCCAGACTGTGTGTGACCTCCATTTTGCCTGACTCTGAGTTGTTGAATGGTGTTCTGTCATCTCTGAAAGCAGGACGCTAAGCCACGCCCCCTTGCAGTCACATGACCTAGGTCCTGTGCCAGCTTGCTAATTTCAGCATCTGCAGTTCCTGTGCATCTTTACTTTCCGGCGCTGACAGGTTCCTGACACCCATAGCTTGAAGCACGCATTGTCACCTCTGCTGCCCTGCTCCACAGGTATGTTTTAGCACTGTTTCTGTACTCAGGACACATGCACTGGCTCAGTGAACGAGTGTAGTGCGGTGTTTCTGACAGAAATTAAATATGCAAATTGTCTCTTAAGAGAGGAAGAAGACTTTAACGCTAGTGTCACCTATTGGAAGTAGAAATCCTAAAAGTCAAAATCTATCCTCTAACGAGCTTAGGATAAAAGCCAAACCAGAATCTCAATATGCAGACACATGTTTTGGGGTATTGACCCCTCCTCAGTGTATAGCAAAAATTCTGATTTGGCTGTATGAGTGGACTATGACTGATGTCTAAGGGGTAACTTTTCTCCTTATAGAGAGTTACAAGCCCTCTTATCCTGGCATGTCTCTCTCTATAATTAGAATTGTTACCCATTAAACTGCCGTCAGAGGCCTCTCATACAGCCAAATTAGATCTCATGCTATGCACTAAAGATGGGCAACACCACGAAATATGTGTCTACATATTGAGAATTTGGGTTGACTTTTATCCTAAGTCATAAGATAAGGCTTATTAGAGGGTCGATATTGACTTTTAGGATTGCTAGATCAAGTCCTAATCCTTTCTGAAGAGATAATTAGCATATTTACGAGAGTTGAACATGGTAGAACTTAATGGTAAGTAACGGAGAAAAACAAGGGACAATATAGAGATTGAGTAAAAGGATAAATATAGTAAATTACACACATGGGCCAAATTGTTGTTACCCTTATGGTAATGTAAGAAAAACCCATTATGGTCACTGAAATAAGTTGAAACTATCTAAATTAATTTTCAATTAAAATGTATCGAATGTAAACTTATGAAAAACAGATGTTGCTTCTGAATTGGAGTTCAACAGAAAGAAACTAATACAAATTGCCTGGGCCAAAATTTTGGTATCCATAGAAAACAATGAACATAATTTGACCATAGGGAAATGCAAAACAGAATAGCATCAGAAGTGTCTATAAGCTTGTTTTAATCATTCAGTCTGCCTATGTCAAGAGTGAAAAGTAGTCGCTGTGCTGTTTAGTATCGCGGTGTGTACCACACTGAATATGAAGCAAAGAAAGCTAAGGAGAGAGATGTCTAAGGAAGTTCAATAGACAATTACAGACAGATATGTTAAAGGTAAAGGCTGCAAGACCAATTCAAAACAGCCTGATATTCTTGTTACTACAATTGCACATATTATTCAGAATTTAAGATTTATGGGATCGGATGGTAGCCGACCTCTCTGCAAGTAGCTGCAAGAGGAACATTGATGACATATTGAAGGTACTGTAACAGTGTGACAGGGACTGTCGCATGCCTTTCCTCCTCCTGAGGGCAACAATTGTAAAATGTGTGTTATGACATGTGGTTTCATTATATTTTAATGAGTGGTGCAATATGTGAAAATGCATAGAATCTTATAAGCACTAATTGTTGCTTCTCCTGTAATGTTATGTAAACAGTATACAATGTGAGTAACATAAAAGAAAAGCTGGAAAAAAGCTGGAAAAGCTGGAAAAAAAAAAGAAAAGCTGGATAAAACACATGTGACATGCACAGAATGACAAACGTGCAAAAATATCCTGCAGTAAAAAACATAACAGTAGTCAGCTAGTGCTAGTAAAAAGATGATGACAAATACAGGGTATTTAGTCGATACATTTTTTGCAAAAAATGTATACCAAGCCACTCCACCTCGTTATGGTAACCTGTTGTGAGTTCATTTTCCCCTTCACCGTTGATGTCTGATGAACTCCCTCTGCTGGTGAAGAGAGGTAGTGAAATTGATTGGGTTGGGAAGAACCTGTCATCTGAACAGGTGGAGCCTGATTGGACACCTGGAATCACTGCGTGGATATAAGGCAGCCGACGCCCTACAGGGGTGCTGGTGATCCTTTCTGCTCTGAGGTCTTGCAAACCAGTTCAGTACCTGTCTTCTGAAAGCTAAGTATTTGCTCTCTTATTTTTCCATGAGATATTGTCTGTTTACATAGTGTTTTTGTTCTGCCTGCCCTTGTTGGTACAGGCTGAGCTCCATTTTTGTCTCTGGTCAAGTTCATCTTTTGCTCAGTCTTCAGAATATACCTGAGTGCTGATATAGTGATTTTGAAGTCTAGTGACTTCAGGGCCTTTTTTCTATCAGACGTGTTGGACATTTTTTTGGCAGAATTTTTGCGGATTGCAGCCAGCATCTTTTCTGTCCTTTCCTATTTAGTTAGTTGGGCCCCATCATTTGCTCAACCTGTCTTTCTGTCTGTGTTTGTGTTTTCATCTGCTTTTCACCGACAATACATGTTGGGGGCTGTCTATTGCTTTGGGGTCTGATCTGGGGCAGTTTAGATTTCCCCTTTCGTTCTTTAGGCTTGTTTAGTTCTCTGGCTGTGATCGAGGGGTCTAGGGCACCGTAGGAACCCCCCACGGCTACTGTTAGTTGTGTTAATAGGATCAGGGGTCTGCAATCCGATAGCTACCAACCTCTCCGGTTTTCTGGACTTAGCTTGTATTTTTGTTTTTTCCTCCTTCGGTGACTCATTCATAACAGTAACCCTTAACACAGCAGTCCTATCTAATGTATTTAAAACCTGAACATATGAACAGCACCTAAATGAGCAGGATTCAGACAGGCGCTTTCTGATGTGGGCACGCGGTGCAAGATGACTCTTTATGTGCACGTCACACAAGAGAGGGGTGGGAAACTCCCAAACCATGCATAAGCAAGGAAATAATGGAAAAAACACATGTGACATGCACATATGTGAACAGGTCGGTCAGACAGTGTTCACACCACCCACTGACTGTAATACAAAGAGAAAACACAGAATGACAATTCCATTATTTCCTTGCTTATGCATGGTTTGGGAGTTTCCCACCCCTCTCTTGTGTGACGTGCACATAAAGAGCCATCTTGCACCGCGTGCCCACATCAGGAAGCGCCTGTCTGAATCCTGCTCGTTTAGGTACTGTTCATATGTTCAGGTTTTAAATACATTAGATAGGACTGCTCCGTTAAGGGTTACAGTGATGAGGTCTAGTGGCTTGGTATACATTTTTTGCAAAAAATGTATCGACTAAATACCCTGCATTTGTTATCATCTTTTTACTAGCACTAGCTGACTACTGTTATGTTTTTTACTACAGAGTATTTTTGCACGTTTGTCATTCTGTGTTTTCTCTTTGTGTTTCAATGTGAGTAACGTGTAGTGCATAGGGAAAGGATAGAGTTAGATTTGGAACACAAGGTTTAGTATAGGGCTTAGAGGTTAGGTTAAGAAAGGGAAATATGCAGTGGTGGGCATATTAGTAGTAGGAAATAGTGTACAGGATAGGATACATTTAATATGTTTGGGACTATCCCAGCTTGGGAGGGGGTCAGGGCAGACAAAAAGGGGATGCATTTCCTGATTAGATCAGATAGAGATAGTGTTCAGTAATAGAGACAAGAAAGTCAAGTTCACGGCAGTGGGATGGAGTCACAAGATTTGCTGATTGTTCTGACAGCATGGGATCCTGTGGAACTTCTTGCGGACATTCGTGAAACATCCGGAGCCTGAGGCTCGTGTCAGTGGCTATAGAGACAGCTGGCCACGCTTCCATATAGTGGAAGCCATACGATGAAATGCATGAGAGATACGGGGCAGATCTTGTGAATACTGAGGAACTGGACGGAAAATCCCTGGGGCTGAAGGAGCAAGTAAGCAGAGGGATAATATTGTTATGCCTGCAGAGCATAGAGAGCATTGTCTTTCTCTGCACATGCTTGCTCCGCACCTCTGGATAACACTGCACAGTACATATTAACTACACAGGAACTGTACATTTTTGACTCATGGACACGTCCAGGATTAACATAGCATAAATGCTCCTGAGGCTTTGTTATTCGTAGGAGTCATTTCTCAAAACATTATACATTTAAAAAGGTAAAATATTTAGTAGGATTGTTTATTTTACAGTTAAAACACACTAAACAATTAATTATCCCACAATTTCACAATAAAAATATTAAATGTTTATGATTAAATCTATCATGCCTGATGAAGCTGGGGTACTTACTTTGAAGATCCATGTCAGCATGGCTATATAATTCTGATATTAAAAGTGACATTTTATGAACCTGATTATAGAGTGAGAGCTCATTAGTCTGTCTTTTGATTCTCAGCCCAGCTGTAATGTCAGACAACTGCAGCTTGTAATGAGTGATGTGAGATCTCAACAGCGGGAAGGAGGGACAGTGAGGAGGCGTCGATCAGGTTAAGTGGTCAGAGGTGTAGCAGCAAGGAGGTGGCTGGATATTTAGAAGTCACAAGGAGGAGAGACAATGAGAAGCACACAGAGGATAAATCACACTGGGGGGGTCGTGCTTCAGCAGCAGAGAGGAAGGACACTGAGGGTCTATCAATCAGAAGCTCCATCAGATATAAACTTATAAGATATTGTTTACCAGGTTTTTTCTACTCCATCTGAGAGCAGAATAATGTAATGGCAGAGACCCTGATTCCAGCAATGTGTCACTTACTTTACTGATTGTATCAGTTTTGATTAAAAATTGTTATATCTGCTGCACATCTACCCATTTTCTAAATGCTAAATTGGTATAACCTCGTCCACTCCACCTATTGGAAGTTTTATATGTACACTGTACATAGTCAGAAAGCTTGTAACCAGAAATGGAGGCGGGGTTGGACTACAATCTCCAGTGATAATCTCCTTCTGATAAATCTGTTATTTTATGCAAAAAAGTACATTAGGCAGAACAGTAAGTGACGCATCACTGGAATCAGAGTCCTCAGCTCTACATTATGCTGATCTGAGAAGAGGTAGCAGAAACCTGGTGAGAGATTCCCTTTAAGCCAATATCTGATGGAGCTTCAGATTAATAGAGCCTCAGTGCACTTCCTCCCTGCTGCTGCTGAAGCACTAACCCCAATGTGTTTCTAAAGGAAATTGCTGGTGTCAGTGATAGAAAAATATATATACTGTAGCTGTAAAATATCTAAAGCAGGAAACTAATTTTTAAGTAGCAAAAGAAGAAATAAAAAAAAATTGTAGTCTATTTTACGAAAAATAAAAGAATATGATGCTAAAAAAACTAAAAGTAACAACTTTAAGAATAATAAGATTAAACGCTAAATATGTGATTATTATTATTTTCTAATCACATGCATAGAAGAATATAATCTCTCTGAACTTATTTTTGTTGTGACTTTTTTATCTTCTAGAACTGAAATGACTTTCTCTAACGGAAGAAACCAATCTAAAGAGTTTGCTACTCGGTATCGCTGAAGCACTTTATATGCAAACAGCAGGAGACCGGCTGGCTACAAATTGTGAGTGCACAAACTAGTCAGAACAAGCATCTTGAAAACTTAATACAGGACGTTCCCGATACATATTAAGAGCAGTAAAACATGTACGTTATAATAAATGTCAGAGGAGTCACCGGAAATAATATACATTGCTCCTAATACAGAATGAACTTTTGCCTAATATTCATGTAAAGGAAATGGAAGAAAATGTTTAGAAAGTATGGCTGCAAGTCGCTGGGACTAATGAACAGAACCTAATTTTCAAGTTAAGTGTTTATAGAACTTTAGCACACTCTAGGTAACCCAATTTCAATTATTCAGGCAGTCTACCATGGCAGTGGACATTTTATTTTAAACCAAAGTATAAAAGGGCTACGTATATACAAAGGTAAAGGTGACCTAGGTATTGTGAAAAAAATGACGCCGGAATTTTGGGCTCAAAATGCATTAAAAACTTGCCCCCGTGCTGAATTTTATCAGATGCCAGATAGAGATCAGAGATAAGCGGTGACGAATTTACAACACTTCATCTGGCGCTTGGTAGAGATGGACAAACCGGATCAGTAAAGTTCGGGGTCCGTACCAAACACCTAGTGTTTGGGCACAGACCCCGGATCTGGACTTCTTTTCTGGGACAGCTGCTTGCTGCTATTTTTAAGCTGGAGGCGGCAATTTCCATGGTCCCTTAACAGTCTGAAAATATCAGCCCCAGGTTGTTTGCTTTAGCTTGGCTGGTTGTTCAAAATTTAGGGCACCCCATTCATTTCTTAAATTATTTATTTATGTATGACATGTCTGGCTTGATTTGTTCCAAATTGCACTTGTTTGTTCTTCTTGCCATCCATGGTAGTGATAACATTCATCTCCAGAACCACATTTCGAAATCATGGATTCTTCTGTCTTGTTTCTTTATCGTCCATATTTTTCATCTATATGTTATCACTAGTGTTGAGCGATACCTTCTGATATCGGGAAATATCGGATCGGATTGGATCAGACCGATACCCAAAAAGTATCGGATATCGCCAATTCCGATACCGGAAACCAATGCAAGTCAATGGGACAGAAATATCGGAATTAAAATAAACCCTTTCTTTCCTTGTAGGTTAATTCTACATAAAGGAGAACAACTAAGAATAATGTAGAATGTATTGGGGGAGGTGGAGGAGACATTAAAGGCATAGAGGTTTAGCCCAATGAAATGGAATAGCAGGAAGAAATTTTTTTTTAAGATGTTCAGAGTTACAAAGATATTGACTATGTTAACCTTTTTTTATATATTGTCAGATATGTATGTTTCACTACTTCCATGCTCTTCACCTTCTTTTTTACTTCTCCCACACTTTCTCCTTCATGATCCTTAGCAGCAGCAGCAGTATCTTTTTCATCAACTTCGTCTTCACCTTGTGTATAAGGAGAAAAAAAAGGAGCTAGTAGGCAAAAAAGTCTAAAAAAGTATCATTTTATTAGGTGAATAATCAGGACTTGCAATAATTGCATGTATAAAAATAATGAGACCATAGCAGGATAATCCAGGTGCGTCACTGGGAGGATGTCGATGCCAAAAAATGCATTAATACCAAAAACCTAGTAAGGGGTTCATAACCAGTATATAACATTACAAGAAGGTATAAATGCAAGGGGAGAACTCAGAACGGTGAATGATTTAAATGTATGTTGCAGTTTGCATATGAGCCGTAGGCTGGTAGCAGTATGCATGTGCACTGGAAACGTCTCATAAAGGCCTATGCCAAAACAGGAGACCGGAAAAAGAGACTCACCAGTGATGTAAAGGGCAGTAGACAAGACCCCAGGACCGGGTAAAGAACCCCAACGCACGTTTCGCGTGCACACCGCACCGCTTTCTCAAGGGGAGGACACACAGCCTGGGATCAGCTGACGTTACTGAACCCAAGGACTCCCCTTGAGAAAGCGGTGCGGTGTGCACGCGAAACGTGCATTGGGGTTCTTTACCCGGTCCTGGGGTCTTGTCTACTGCCCTTTACATCACTGGTGATGACAGCACTTCTGAGCAGCAACTGGCAGTGTTGGAGCCCAGGGATTACATTTCAGGTGGTAGAAACATGAACACAACAGGAGACCTGGATACTGTTGCCAACCAATTATTTAATCTGGAAGAGGACTGGCAAATTCTGGCGAGATCCAGGCCTTGTTCATTTTCAGAAAAGTAAGCCGGTCAACGTTATTGGAGGATAGTCACATGCGGCGGTCTGTTAGTACACCACCTGCGGCACTAAAGACGCGTTCCAATAATACACTGGCAGCAGGGCAAGCCAGCACCTCCAATGCATACTGGCTAAGCTCTGGCCATGTATCCAGCTTAGAGACCCAAAACTTGAAGGGGGAAGAGCCGTCTGAGGGTTCACTGACAGGGCAAGACGTGTAGTCTGTCACTATCTGACGAAAACGTTGCCTCCTGCTGACTGGAGCAGTCTGTGATGGTGTAGACATTTGTGGCAGGCACACCAAACTTTGCCACATTTGGGCCATACTGGTCTTGCCTTGTGCTGAGGTGCTGCCTCTGCTCCCTCTTTGTGCAGAGCTTCCTCCACTGCCTCAATGCACAGAGCTGCTTTGTAAAGCACTAGCAGCACTGCTCTCGGGTGGAATGGAGAACATGATGGACTGCACCAGTGTGTCTTGGTACTCCCGCATTTTACGCTCCAACGGTGTTATGAGGCTTTGTAAGTTGTCCCGGTAGCGAGGATCTAGGAGGGTGTACACCCAATAATCAGCCGTGTTGAGAATGTGGGCGATGCGGCGGTCGTCTCTCAGGCACTGCAGCATGAAATCAACCATGTGCTGCAGACTCCCAACTGCCCAAGAAACGCTGTCCCCTGCTTGAGGCGTCATCTCTGCCTTCTCTGCATCACCCCACCCTTGCTGTATATACTGACTAGAGCATTGTGTACCTCCCTCCTCTGGAGAGATGTCTTCCTCCTCCATTGACTCCTCCTCATTCTCCTCACAAAGTGTCCCCTGCCTAGGCCTTTGTGAGGAACCACGTTGTGCAGACTGTCCAGAAGCAGATGGCATTTGTGACTCCTCATCCTCCATCTCTTCCACAACCTCCTCCCTTAGTGCTTGCAGTGTTTTTTCAAGCAGGAAGATAAGGGGGACAGTCATGCTGACTAGTGCATCATCTGCACTCGCCATCCACGTGGAATCATCGAAGGCACGCAAAACGTGGCAGATGTCCTTCATAGAGGCCCATTCAGTGGTGGTGAAGTGTGAATGGCGCACAGTGCGACTTGTTTGCGCCTGATGCAGCTGGTACTCCATTACTCTGCCTGCTGCTCACACAACCGCTCCAACATATGTAACGTTGAATTCCACCTGGTGGGTAGGTCACATATGATGCGATGTTCCGGAAGGCGGAATCGGCGCTGCAGAGCTGCAATGCGCGATCTTGCCATGCTGGAACGCCGCAAGTGAACGCACTCTATGCAGACCTTGTGCAGCAGTGCATCAAGATCCGGATAGTCCCTGAAAAAACTCTGCACGACCAAGTTGAGCACATGTGC
Organism: Dendrobates tinctorius; assembly: GCF_039654945.1. Classification (NCBI taxonomy): domain Eukaryota; kingdom Metazoa; phylum Chordata; class Amphibia; order Anura; family Dendrobatidae; genus Dendrobates; species Dendrobates tinctorius. The sequence continues at coordinate 12,402,117 of NW_027361677.1, forward strand.
CAGACATGGGATGTGAGTGAGGTTGCCCAGGCCCAGAGCTGCCACCAGATTTTGGCCATTGTCACACACTACCAAGCCTGGCTGGAGATTCGCTGGCACAAACCACAAGTCGCTCTCCTGCTTGATGGCATTCCAGAGCTCCTGCGCTGTGTGGCTTCGATTCCCCAAAGAAATTAATCTCAGTACGGCCTGTTGACGTTTGGCCACGGCTGTGCTCATATCGGTCGTAACAGGTAAGCGTTCACGGGTCCATGTGGAGGTAGACCGTGACGGCTTCTGCAGCGCTGATTCAGAGGAACTGGAGTATGAGGAGGAGTCAATGTGTACAGACTGGATTTCTGCAATCCTTGGAGTTGGCAGAACACGTACAGTGCCACTCTCAAGATTTGTACCCGGCTCCACAACATGTACCCAATGGGCAGTGAGGGAAAGGTATCGTCCCTGTCCATGGTTACTGGTCCACGCATCGGTGGTCAGGTGGACCTTGCTACTGACGGCGGTTAGTAGCGCATGTTTAATTTTTCCCTCCACATGCTTTTACAGGGCAGGGATGGCTTGCCTGCTGAAATAAAAGTGGCTGGGCACGTTGTTTTGTGGGACTGCCAATGCCATGAAATTACGGAAGGTGTCAGTCTCTACCAGCCTGAATGAGAGCATTTCAAGGGACAGTAGTTTTGCAATGCCAGCATTCAGAGCCTGTGCTCAGGGATGGTTTGCCGAGTATGGCCGCCTTTTCTCCCATGCCTGTGCTACCGATGGCTGTAGAGTGGCCTGGGATTGTGAGGATGACAGGGAACATGGTGCTGTGGGTGGAATTACACTGTGTCTCTGTACAACAGTGCCAGAGGTTCTTCCATGGCGATCCTGTGAGGAAGCCGAACCAGCTGTGTGTGACCTGGAGGAAGAGGCTACAACACGAGCTGAAGAGGTGGTAGGTGGTGCTGTAGGTTGGCCTACGTCTTCAGTGTGTCTTTGTAACTCCACCACGTGCTTGGTCCGCACATGTTTCCACATATTTGTGGTATTGAGGTTGCTGACACTTTTCCCTCTTTTGACTTTCTGATTACACAGCTTGCATTTGACAAAGCAAATTCATCTGCAACTGTGTCAAAAAAGGACCACACACTGCAAGTCCTGGGAGCACCCGTTTTGGGTTTTGGAAGAGGAATGCTCCTAATGGGCGCCGAAGTGGAGGCTACAGGCCCCCACCACCTTCCTGTTCCTCACGCCATGATGGGTCAAGGACCTCATCATCTACACTACCCTCTTCAAACACCTGCTTCTCCTGGGTAGTCTCGCCAGCACATTATGCACCAGAAAGTGGCACCTGAGTCTCATCATCAGATGCGTACTGAGGTGTGCTGACCATAGGCACTGGCCCACCCGCCTCTTCAGATTCAGAGAGACAAAGCTGTTGCACATCACTGCATACTAACGCTTCTTCACATTCTAAAATGCTGCTTGGCTGGCCCCCTATTTCCGAACCAAGAGATTCAGAGAACAAAAGTAGAGATGGCTCCTGTCCAGGGCTCTCTAACTGCCTGGGCAATTTGGCAGGTGTTGAAGAGACAGATGGTTGCTCTTCAGTGCTCTGGACCTGAGAGGATGTGGAACTAATTGAAGTCGATGCGTTAGCTGCCATCCATCCGACAATGGCTTCAATTTGTTCCTCCCGCAGCAGTGGGGTATGGCGAGCTCCTACAAAGCTGCGCGTAAAGGACTGTTCCCTGGTTAAACTGGGGGATGCTGAGTCACTGGTGCCCGCAGCAGGCACAGAATCCCCACGTCCTCTCCCTGCTGAAACTCCACGCCCACGACCACGTGCCTTACTCCCTGCCTTCTTCATCTTGGTAGACTGATAAAGAGGCAGAATAGTATTAAGGGCTTAGTGTGCTTATTCCTGAACAGCTGCTAACAGGTATAAGAAACACTAATTTTATAAAGTGTTGACTACACTTTAATAAGAGCTAATGTGGCCTACACAACTGTAAAGTGGAGGGTTTGGTGAACTTTTTTTACGTGCTTTTTTTTCACACAAAAAAAAGGATGTGACCAAAGATGTAAAAGCGATAGTATCACAAACTTTTTGTAGCTATTACAATGCAGGAAGGTAACCTAAAATGCAATAGATGAGGCTACAAAAAATAGGCTAATATTAATCTGGCTGGGGCTGCAGGGCACAAGCCAGCAGAAAGGCTCCTCTATCTACTCCTATATAGTGTTTGCAACCAATCTAGGTGGATACAGATGGAAGCACACTAATAGAAGAAATTCAGGGAAAATAAGCAGCACTACAGCTAAAAAGGACAATGTATGAGGCAGTGACGCCTGCTGAGCGGAACACAGCCAGAGGTGGCTGCAGAAAACACTACAGCATGAGCTGCACTCACACACAGAGACCTCACAGACAGCCGTGAACAGTGCAGAGAACTATGCACTAGCACTGAAAGGCTGCAGAAAGGCTCCGCTATTAACTCCTATATAGTGTTTGCAATCAATGTAGATGGATACGGATGGAAGCACACTAATAGGAGAAAAAAGGAAAAATGAGCAGCAATAAAACAAAAAAAGGACTATGTATGAGGCAGTGACGCACGCTGAGCGGACTACAACCAGAGGTGGCTGCAGAACACTACAGCGTGAGCTGCACTCACACACACTGGTCATGCAGACAGCTGTGAACAGAGCTGCAAGGCAAAAGAAAGCTACAGTGGTTGATAAAGTAGCCTGGGTAAACCACTATATAGAAAATGGCTATCTCTAACTAACCCTCAGAGTCTGAACAGCAGTGTCCTGTCCCTAACTGAATTCACAGCAGAGTGAACCCAAAATGGCGGCGGCGGCGTTTATAGTGCATCATGACATAATTTCAGCAGCCAATCACAGCCATGCCATTGGTTAACATTCCTACATGCCTAACAGGATGTGCCCACACTTCTTAGGATTCTTCATTGGCTGAATCAAATCAAACTGGCTCATAGCATTATGGGAACTTCCGATTCTGGTATTCGATATTCAAAAAGTATCGGAACTCATTGTCGGAATTCCGATACCGCGAATATCGGCCGATACCCGATATTTGCAGTATCGGAATGCTCAACACTAGTTACCACAGAAAAGTCCAAACTATGTACTAGCAGTGAAATGTTCTTCATTTTGAAGACCTTGTCCTCTGACTTCATTGTTGATGCCAATATTATTCTCTTACTGACTTCCAGTGTCGTTGCTCCATCTTGAGGGATGCTTTACTTCAACAGTCGCCGTCCATCTCAAATGTGTACCGGCCATACCCGGCAGTAGTCAATATCTTTGACTTCCTTGTGTTGAGTAGCAGTCCCAAAAGTTCCATTTTGACACTCTAAATTAAGTCCTTCAATCCATCCATTCTTGTTCCTATCAATCGTGTATCATCAGCGCATTTAAGATTGTTGATGACTCTCATCTACCATAAAATAAACTCTTGTGAACTTCCTTTACAACCACTTCCCTATTTCTTGTGCTTCCTTGAGATGACTTCTCAACTGGCTGCAAATCTAAGAATGAAGCTTTTTCTTTTGCCTGGTTGTGTTTAGCTAATTAAGAATTTAATCATGGGATTGCTTTGGTGCCTTCAATACATTCTTTCATAATATTAGTAATTGTTTAAGTCATCAATGCCTGATATTTTATTCCAAAGCTTCAGGTAAAGAATACTAAAGGTCAATCTGGACCACCACTCTAAGAAAATAATTGTCATTATTATCATCCTTCCTTTCCTGTTCTTCAGCTTTTCTTCTGCTCTTCAATATTTTCAAGCCGCTCTATAGATATCGCAATATATAAATTTGAACATTAAGGAAGGATAAGGGCTCATAGGACAGATAGGCCTCCAAAAATATTCTTCTATTTTCTAGTCAATCAGGTGTGAAGCCATATAATATCTTTAAAAGACACATTTTGTAGGATAAAAGACAAGTGCAGTGAGGCTTGAACTTGGTAAATTCAGACTCTGAGCTTGAAATAGATAACTGCTTTACATATTTCTATACCGCAGTGCCGCAACGTAAATAAATGAAATTGATAGCCCCTCGTTCCCGAGCTGCATTTCCTTCTGATATCAGCCAGGTTTAGTGCTCCTTCTTCAAAGTTATTCCATTGCTTTATTATTTTAAATATTGTGTTGGAACGATCTGGAATTTCTTTTTCTTCTGGAGACGATTTTTATTTAAGCAAAGCACATTCGCACCGGCCAATTATGAATCCTGTCCTTTACCGAATGACTGGATGGTCACAGTCTGTTTCTCATTAGAAATTGGTTCATAAGGAAGATCTCCGTTATTAGGGGCAGATAATGGGACTCTAAAAAAATGAGGATTCCAGCTTACAAAGGGAATGAGTGTTTGATATTTCCCACACGTAGGCATGAACATTTGCAGCAGAATTTACCCACTGTCGATACAGGGTGTACATATTTATTATGATAAATGCACATGAGCTAATTTAGCAGTAATATGAGGAATTGCATTACGAGGAGGTCCTTCTGTTTCATGCACTTAAAGCGTACCTGTAGGAATAAGGGAATTGAAAAAGCAGCATATGAGCAGTCACCTCTTTTTTATAATTTTTATTATTTTTTAGAACACCATTGATTACATATGAAAAGGGGTTACAAACAAGCAATGACAGACTGGAACAAGTGGGGAGACGGCGCTGCCCTTTTGAGCATACAGTCTGTAGGATAATGGGGAAAAAGACAGTAGGTCAGGAAAGTTGTAGCCGATCTATTGATGGTGAGGTGGCATCACAGTCATTGGAGGTTCGAAGCTTTCTTGAACAGTTGATCAGAATTTGGTGGATAATCGGACTTGTTGGGACACAGATTTTCAAAGGATGGGAGATACTCGAGAGAGGTTTTGGAGGCAATTGTGTAAGGAACATACATGTGTGTATAGAGAGAAAGACAGGAGATTACAAGTGGGAAGATATCGAGGGATTTATTCAGAGATGAACAGAAGATACAGATTATGGATGGCCTTGTAGGTCAATGTTAGCAGCTCACACAGGATACATTAGGGAATTGGGAGATAATGAAGTTAGAGAGATGGATTAGTCAAGCAACACAGTTAAGGATGGATGGGAGAAGTGCGAAAGGGTTAGCATGGAGTACACAGAGGAGGATATTGCAGTAGTTGAGGCAGGACCTGATGAGGGCAAGCACTTACATATTATTATATTAGGGGTCAAGCAAAGTAATGGATTTTGGTAATATTTTTGAGTTGGAGGTGGCTGGAGGTGATAAGAGCTTGGATGTGAGGTTAGAAAGACAGAGCAGAGTCAAGAGTTGCTCCAACTCAGCCAACTTCCAGTACAGGGGAAACTATTATGTCATTCATTTATTGTAATAGATACATCAGGTAGGGGAATTAAGTGGGATGAAGGAAAGATGAGGAGTTAAGTTTAGTCCACAATGAGGTTTTAGGAAGTGTGATGAGAAGTAGAAATATGACTGATAGATACTCTGGGATTCTGTACATCAGAGAGGTGACTTATGGGCCAGAGGGGAAGATCTAAATGTGGTTGGAGAGGAGGTGGAGCCACAGTAGCCAAAACGATATGGGATTCACCAGTGGCATGTAGCCAATAAAGGGCTTATACATACAGTATGTCATGGTTGCATAAGATGAGAATACTGGGATTTGCCAGTTAGCGGTCAAATTATCATTTTATTTTTCAGATCCCACAATTCATACACATACATATGAGAGTGAGCTTAGAGGTCAATATATGAATCGAATTATTATTACTTTCTGTTGTATTTATCTTTCTATATTTCAAGAAAGCAATCCTATAAAGTGTGAACCGGGTGCAAGCCTCAGGTTACCAACTGCATATCCTCCTTCTTAGAATTCCCCCCAAAAATGTTGGTACGTTAAGCTACAGTGGTATAAATGGAGGTGGTTTATTTAACTATATGACAAATATGTCTGAGCCATGCTTGGGAAAAGCTCAGACACATTTGTGAGCTAAAATGCTTCATAGCACATGGGGGGCTTAATAGAGATCTTTTGAAATTTGAATTTGTCAGCTCTTTGAAATTTGACTAGTATTGAATGGCTTGGACACAAATTACACGTACATGGAAGGAGCCATTGCTTTTTGAAAAGCCTTGTTCCAAAAATTATCCTTTTTTAGGTAGTAGCAACAGGTTTGTTACTTGGGAAATTGAAGATGTATTCGCTTTTCAATAAGTTGTTTTAGAGTAATCCTGGTATTTGGGAGCAGCAATAGGTTTGTTGTTTTGAAAGTGATAAGTGATAAATCAATGGCTTTTTAACAAGCCATCTAAATAGTTATCCTTATTTATGGGTCCAGTAAAAGTATTTTTTCATCTTGTATATTTTAATGCAATTATCTACTGTTCCCAACAAGTATTGAACAAGAAGTACAAAAACTCATTATGGTATGTTGTGACAAACTTTCTTCCAAAATTTTACGCAAATTTGATGAACATCAAATTGGTTCATTCATCTATAGTGATAACGCCACTGCTATTTTTTACTACCAATCTTTGGAGTGCAACGTTTGTTTTAGGATTATCTATCTATCTAATAAAGATGCGCAAATCTATTTGAGTGGGATTGCATTCTTCTAGAATTTTTTTGTAATTTGCTTCCACATTGTTTGATCAAGATGGTGGCCGCTCACTGCCGATTTCCTGAGCTATAAAGAGCCATCAAAAGTAAAAAATAAATAAATAAATACTTTACAACTCATGTTTTTGCCCCCTCCACTTCTCACCGTCACCTCTTCATTTCTAGCTGGATCTTCTGATCACTTCCATTAGCAGAAATTCTCTGAGCTTCTACATAATAGGCCAGGATTTCAGATGCAGATGAGGCCAGGTATGATTCTGTGCATGCGTACACCAAGTTACAACATATGTCATGACGTCATGGCATTGTGACCTTCCACATACTTGCAAAGAACTGTCTGGGGCCTGATTAGAGCTGGAAATCCATGCCTAGTGTGAGGTGGTCCAGGAATTTAGGACTCCCAGTGGCAATCAGAAGATGCGACAAGGACTATACTGATGATAGTGAGAAGTGAAAGGTCTGGAGAGGTGAGTGGTGAGTTTAAGGATTTTTTTTAACTTCTATCTACCTATCTATCTATCTATCTATCTATTAGTTTAGAGTCTGATTTCTCCTACTCCTGCACTGATTAGAAGTACTTCACTTTCTTATTAAATGGTGCAAGTTGCTTTTAGCAGTGTGGGGGTTAATCTGCTCAGTTAAGAGCTCTTGGAAGCTTTCCTGCGTTAAGGCTCAGCTGCCCACTGTTAGTCACTCCCATCTGCTATCTGTGCCCTAACTAGCACTCATTGTCAGATATAGCTTTTGCTGCATTACTGGAGGTTGTTGGTGTTTGTTAATGGAGAAGGCGTTTGGTGAATTTATCTGTGACTGCTGCTAGGTTTTGGGTGTGTGATAATTTCCCTTCTCCTAATTTGGTTTACCTGCATCCTCCACTCCTCCGTGCATTCCTCTTTTGTTTGTGTGTGTATATTTTTATGTTTGGTATTTTTCATTATCCCTTTTCATATTACCTTGGTAAATTAAAGTACACTACTACACCCTTCTTCCCTGGGAGGGGGAACGATACAGACTGAGGGTGGATTAAGGAGATAAGGCAAGGTACGTGGCCCTGGCGTCTGCACCATCAGAAGTAATCTGGGGAATAAGGTGAGCTAAGGCGCTCCTAGCATTAGGTACAGGGAAGGAGCCCTTGGTCCCAGGACACCCGACTACAGAGTCGTGACACATATACTGTATCTATTATCTATCTAAGATCTACAAAATCAGAAGAAAACAGCACTATACCATTCGTTAGAGAGTGCAAGCCTAAGGAGGCTGACCTAGCATCCTCTTTAATGTAAATGAATCTTTCTTTACCTTCTATCCTTCCTTAATTTCATCTTTTTTTCTTTCCTTCTAAAGTAGAATCCATGCCAAAATCCCTATTAATTGCTTAAAATGTGAACATAACCTGAGAAAACACACATGATCCATGGCATTTCTGTGGACTTTCTGTTATACTTTCAACTTAAAACCTATTAGTAGACCATTGTGTGATTTCAAATGCTATTTAGCAGAGGATTTGTGCCCCTATACAAGAGGATGCATGTCGTGCGTGGGGACTTTATGCGCACATTCAATCAGAATCACTTTCTGGAAACAATGGAAAATTTTTCAGTTCTAATTTTTGAAGTCTCTAAGAAACTTTCTTGTTCTGAAACAAAAATCATGATCTGGGCTTCCAGTCTGCTCCGCGCCTCATGTTCAGTAAATGCTTTTGAGATTTTATTTTTTGCTATCTGTGGAATTCTCAGCATGTTTTTAGAGTAGAAAATAGATCAACACTTCAGATGAATCACAGGTCAGGGAGGACGCAGCGGCTGTACTTAAACTTTCAACTCTGAAAACTCTAATCAATTAACTATTTTGTAGGGAAAAGAAGATGAAAGTCCTGCCTTACAAGTTACTTTCTTCAACAAATGCTAGTAAAAGTATTACAAGAAGTAATTATTCTTATAGAATACCAACATATTCCATAGCGTCGTACAAAAAAAAAATCATTATTCACATCACACTATGTCCCTAAGGCCGGGGTCACACATGCAAGTGCAATGCGAGAAACTTGCACGAGTCTCTCGCATCAATACCCGGCGCTGCCACCGGTACTCGGGACCGGAGTGTGTGGCTGCATGTATTTCTATGCAGCTGAACGCTACGGTCCCGAGTGCCAGCGGCAGTGCCGGGTATTGATGCGTGAGTTTCTCGCATTGCACTCGCAAGTGTGACCCCGGCCTAATGGGAGTTTGCAAGTTGATCTCATGTCTCAAGAACACACAAGGGACAAGTTCATAGGAACGGAAGCCAATCTTTTGTTTTTAGGGTAGCAGAGCAAACACTGGTAAAATGTAAAAAGTCCACAAAGATATTGCTTTTTCTCATTCAACAGATCTAAGCTATAAACCCAGTGCTGTGAGGCTCGGTTTAATTAAGCCAGGCCAATGAGTAACCGTGAAAATAGAAGATATACAGATATTTTGTTCTTATCTTTCTTCTTCCTTTGATATATTCTGTAATGAGTGGCATGAGATGACCAACTTTGAACAGAAAAATGGTTAGAGCTGTTAGAGGTGAGTAAATTGGTTAAAGACAAATGGAATTTGCCTCAATTTTGCAAAAAGCTCACATTCTCCTGAATCCAAATTTTTTGTGCAAAATTGGCAAAGTGTTAGCCGGCCAGCTTCTATTTTGCAGAGAGCCAATAAAAGTAGGAAATAGGAAAAAAGACTTGCCTTGCAACTCCTTTATCCCACTGCCACAGCACAGCCCGCCAAACTGTTACTCAGTGCAACTCTGTCTTACCTTTTCTTTCCTTCTGCACCTTACGCAATGTCCTCTTCAAGCATTTTCACTCTACGCTGGTGCCTCCGGTGCCAAGTAGGCCTCCGACCTCACAATGCATATCGTCAGACTATGCAATCTGCAGAAGGTACTCAGAAGACTGGACAGTGGGACATGAGACCAGGCCAGGTAAGTGGCGAGAGGAGTATTATTTTTTTCCTGCAATTATTTTGCTCTAGGTTTTTAAAAGACCCCAGAAGATGACATGTCTATGCGTGACCACTTAATGATCATTTGCCCATTCTTTAGAAACGATTTGGCAAAAAATGTATTGAATTCGTATTTTGAGAAATTGGAGTTTTAAAGATTAGCAGTGAATTAAGTGTGGACAAATCTGAATATAGATTGATAAAAGTGAGGAGGGATAAAACTTTCTCAGGATGTGAGTCATCTGAAATAATATTTTGGACTTCTGAAGTGTCTCTTCTTTTTCTCAAATGGGGGTGAAGCAGTGGCAATCATTGCCAATGAGACCCTATTGACATAAATTGGGATTTATTGGGTTGGTTAGATACATCTCGGTAATTCAATATTTTGCTAATACGTTGTACCATTTTGAAGACTGTTGATAATAACAAGAAATCTGTGGAAGGTTTTTCATTCATCAGCTTCCTCCGTGGTCAAGTGTTTCACACGGTAAGTGACCTACAAGGAAATGCCATAATGAACACCGATTGTAGCAATTCCTCGAGCTGTTCTTTCTCAGACCCTTCGAAACCTACATCTGGTTTTAATTACGGACAAAACTGTTGACCAAACAAGCCCTTGCCAAATATAATAATCCTACTTAACATCTCAGGTTCATGTTTTATGGATGTGAATGAAGGCATTTTAGCGTTGATGAGCTACATTGTTTTGCTCTTTCTTCGCGAACACATTAAATAGCATCTCTCCATAATTTACCATAACATTTGCCCTGCAAAGAACGAAAAAAAAAATAAAAACCTAAAAAAAAAAAAGTACAACATTTTATTCTGAATGGCAAACAAATTAATAAAAGAAACACTCGGAATGCTTTGAAGCACAAACAAAAAGTCCGCGGCTAAATTTTTTAGCAAGTTTGAGTCATTAGTTAAACAAATTCTGACAGCTCGGCTCTGCGTTTCCAATCACACATCCTTAGAACAAAGACATGATTTGTGAGTGAAGTTTAATAGGTCCCTCTGCATATGATAATTCTCCTCCAACAGTCATTGCTTTCAGTATAGATGTTAAAATGTCACTCGCTATTAATCTATGCCATTTTAGGATTGGACTAGCGTAGAAACAATGAATGTCTTCGCAGCTACAATAAATAATAAATCCTTTTCATTTGCTTCTTGACCCCCCCAAAAAAAAGTCTATTTAAAGCCTTCATTTGTCTTTAATTGTAAAGATGATGTGAAACACTGGTAAGATATGCTGAGTAGAGTTGAGCGATACCAGCCGATACTTGAAAATATCGGATCGGAATGGATCGGCCGATCTTTAAAAAAAGTATCGGTATCGCCGATTCCGATACCGGGAACCAATGCAAGTCAATGGGGCCAAAATATCGGAATTAAAAAAAACCCTTTCTTTCCTTGTAGGTTAATTCTACATGAAGAAAAACAACTAAGAATAATGTAGAATGTATTGTGGGAGGTGGAGGAGACATTAAAGCCATAGAGGTTTAGCCCAATCAAATGGAATAGCAGGAATTAAACTTTTTTTTTAAAGATGTTAGGAGTTACAAAGATATTGACTATGTTAGCCTCATTTATATTTTGCCAGACATGTATGTCTTCTTCTTCTACTTCCTTTTTTTACATTCTTCTATTTCTTCTTCTACTTCCTTTTTTTACATTCTTCTATTTCTTCTTCTACTTCCTTTTTTTACATTCTTCTTCTTCTACTTCCTTTTTTTACATTCTTCTTCTTATTCCTTTTTTTACATTCTTCTTCTTATTCCTTTTTTTACATTCTTCTTCTTCTTCTTCTACTTCCTTTTTTTACATTCTTCTTCTTCTTCTTCTTCTTCTTCTTCTTCTTCTTCTTCTTCTTCTTCTTCTTCCTTTTCTTACATTCTTCATATTCTTCTTATTCAACAATTATTATTCTACATATTCAGCTTCTTCATCTTCTTCCTATTCTTCTTCATCATATTCTTGTTTGTGTCAGGCATTCCTGTAGTTGTTATCTAGAAAAGTTAGAAGTTTACACCTTCCGTTCTGCCTGTCACAAAAGATTTACAACAGGATTTGTCCACGTTCAGTTTGGCCTGCAGCAGCAGGCCTTTTCCAGGGGCACCACGAGGAGGAACGGACTCACCCCCATACACTGCTTAGTCTTCTTCTGCTTATAAATAAGATAATATCATTTGCTCAGAGTATTAGTCTTATGCTTAATGTTCTTCTGCTTTGTTTTTTTTATGCTTCTTTGTCTTCTCTCTCTTGTTGTTCTGCATCTTGGTGGTTGTCTTCCTGTTCTTTGTCCTCTTGAACCAGCTGACGGTACTGGCACCCGGAGGGGCAGCAGAAGGAACAAGAGCCAATGGCACTACCGAGGACCAGCTGACGGTGCTGGAACCCGGTTACTAAGCAGGAGGTACCTGTGCTACAAAGCACTACCAAGGACCAGCAGACGTTGCCGGAACTCGGATACCGAGATGGAGGCACCTAGGCCAAAGGCTCTGACGAGAACCAGCTGACGGTGCTGGAACCCGGAGGGGTAGCATAAGCTGCAAGAGCAAATGGAAATAGCGAGGACCAGCTGACAGTGCTGGCACCCGGAGGGGCAGCAGAAGGAATAAGAGCCAATGGCACAACCGAGGACCAGCTGACGGTGCTGGAACCCGGTTACTAAGAAGGAGGTACCTGTGCTACAAAGCACTACCAAGGACCAGCAGACGTTGCCGGAACTCGGATACCGAGATGGAGGCACCTAGGCCAAAGGCTCTGACGAGAACCAGCTGACGGTGCTGGAACCCGGAGGGGTAGCATAAGCTGCAAGAGCAAATGGAAATAGCGAGGACCAGCTGACAGTGCTGGCACCCGGAGGGGCAGCAGAAGGAATAAGAGCCAATGGCACAACCGAGGACCAGCTGACGGTGCTGGAACCCGGTTACTAAGCAGGAGGTACCTGTGCTACAAAGCACTACCAAGGACCAGCAGACGTTGCCGGAACTCGGATACCGAGATGGAGGCACCTAGGCCAAAGGCTCTGACGAGAACCAGCTGACGGTGCTGGAACCCGGAGGGGTAGCATAAGCTGCAAGAGCAAATGGAAATAGCGAGGACCAGCTGACAGTGCTGGCACCCGGAGGGGCAGCAGAAGGAATAAGAGCCAATGGCACAACCGAGGACCAGCTGACGGTGCTGGAACCCGGTTACTAAGCAGGAGGTACCTGTGCTACAAAGCACTACCAAGGACCAGCAGACGTTGCCGGAACTCGGATACCGAGATGGAGGCACCTAGGCCAAAGGCTCTGATGAGAACCAGCTGACGGTACTGGAACCCGGAGGGGTATCAGAAGTTACCCCTGAAAAGCAAAGTTGGCATGCCGCAAGCTGGCCGCAGTTACCGAATCACACAGTCCTACAGGGGGTGCTTGTCCTACTGGCACTATGGAACAAACCTTTCTTACCAGAACCCGCAGTCCACATAGGAAGCACCTAAACTGCTGGCACCCTAGCCTCGGCTAACCCAACCGCAACACGACATGGCAACTTGGGGTGGCAAACTGACATTGACACTTCCCGGAAACAGCAGGCAGGGCTGGAACCAAGCTGGGCAGGAGGGAGTACCCGTGCCAAAGTCAGTTATGAGCAGCAACTGGCGATGTTGGAGCCCAGGACAAGCACTTAGCAGGCTGAGGCCTGATGTGCTGTCAATTGGGAGGCAGCAGGACAGATTGCCATCAAAACAGCAGGGGAACAGCTGACGTTACTGAACCCCACAAACACAGGAGCTAGTGTTTTACTCTGTGAAGACGGCACTTCCGAGCAACAACTGGCTGTGTTGAAGCCCAGGGACAAGCACGGAGCAGGCTTAGGCTGCATTGAAGAAATTTTAAGATCGGTTGTAGACTACTAATTTGAACCAAGCTCCACTTAGGCCTGTGGTTTCACTGATTTTCGTATTTCCCCTGTCCTCCAACCCCGCCAGTTACAGCTCCGAAGTGGCGTCTGCACAATCCACACTTGTTCCTGTGTTACAGGTGTTCAGTCCGGTCAGTTAATCCCCTGATGTGTGTCCGGCAATGTCGCCTGCTCTGTCCACATTCCCATAATGGGAATGTGGACAGAGCAGGCGACATTGCCGGACACACATCAGGGGATTAACTGACCGGACTGAACACCTGTAACACAGGAACAAGTGTGGATTGTGCAGACGCCACTTCGGAGCTGTAACTGGCAGGGTTGGAGGACAGGGGAAATACGAGAGACAGTGGAGCCACAGGCCTAATTGGAGCACGGTTAAAAATCAGTAGTGGTACGACGGTGTAGGCAGCAGGAGACTTTGCCATCCACACAGCAGGGGATCAGCTGACATTACTGAACCCCACTGAGACACGGGAGCAAGTATCTCTTTCCGTGTGGACGGCACTTCCGAACTACAACTGGCTGTGTTGAAGCCCAGGAAATAGGAGGGTGTAGGCAGAGGCCTACTGTATTTTGAATGAGGTGACAGCAGGAGAGACTGCCATCCACACAGCAGGGGATCAGCTGACGTTACTGAACCCCACTGAGACACGGGAGCAAGTATCTCTTTCCGTGTGGACGGCACTTCCGAACTACAACTGGCTGTGTTGAAGCCCAGGAAATAGGAGGGTGTAGGCAGAGGCCTACTGTATTTTGAATGAGGTGACAGCAGGAGAGACTGCCATCCACACAGCAGGGGATCAGCTGACATTACTGAACCCCACTGAGACACGGGAGCAAGTATCTCTTTCCGTGTGGACGGCACTTCCGAACTACAACTGGCTGTGTTGAAGCCCAGGAAATAGGAGGGTGTAGGCAGAGGCCTACTGTATTTTGAATGAGTTTACAGCAGGAGAGACTGCCATCCACACAGCAGGGGATCAGCTGACTTAACTGAACCCCACTGAGACACGGGAGCAAGTATCTCTTTCCGTGTGGACGGCACTTCCGAACTACAACTGGCTGTGTTGAAGCCCAGGAAATAGGAGGGTGTAGGCAGAGGCCTACTGTATTTTGAATGAGGTGACAGCAGGAGAGACTGCCATCCACACAGCAGGGGATCAGCTGACATTACTGAACCCCACTGAGACACGGGAGCAAGTATCTCTTTCCGTGTGGACGGCACTTCCGAACTACAACTGGCTGTGTTGAAGCCCAGGAAATAGGAGGGTGTAGGCAGAGGCCTACTGTATTTTGAATGAGTTTACAGCAGGAGAGACTGCCATCCACACAGCAGGGGATCAGCTGACGTTACTGAACCCCACTGAGACACGGGAGCAAGTATCTCTTTCCGTGTGGACGGCACTTCCGAACTACAACTGGCTGTGTTGAAGCCCAGGAAATAGGAGGGTGTAGGCAGAGGCCTACTGTATTTTGAATGAGGTGACAGCAGGAGAGACTGCCATCCACACAGCAGGGGATCAGCTGACGTTACTGAACCCCACTGAGACACGGGAGCAAGTATCTCTTTCCGTGTGGACGGCACTTCCGAACTACAACTGGCTGTGTTGAAGCCCAGGAAATAGGAGGGTGTAGGCAGAGGCCTACTGTATTTTGAATGAGGTGACAGCAGGAGAGACTGCCATCCACACAGCAGGGGATGAGCTGACATTACTGAACCCCACTGAGACACGGGAGCAAGTATCTCTTTCCGTGTGGACGGCACTTCCGAACTACAACTGGCTGTGTTGAAGCCCAGGAAATAGGAGGGTGTAGGCAGAGGCCTACTGTATTTTGAATGAGTTTACAGCAGGAGAGACTGCCATCCACACAGCAGGGGATCAGCTGACGTTACTGAACCCCACTGAGACACGGGAGCAAGTATCTCTTTCCGTGTGGACGGCACTTCCGAACTACAACTGGCTGTGTTGAAGCCCAGGAAATAGGAGGGTGTAGGCAGAGGCCTACTGTATTTTGAATGAGGTGACAGCAGGAGAGACTGCCATCCACACAGCAGGGGATCAGCTGACGTTACTGAACCCCACTGAGACACGGGAGCAAGTATCTCTTTCCGTGTGGACGGCACTTCCGAACTACAACTGGCTGTGTTGAAGCCCAGGAAATAGGAGGGTGTAGGCAGAGGCCTACTGTATTTTGAATGAGGTGACAGCAGGAGAGACTGCCATCCACACAGCAGGGGATCAGCTGACGTTACTGAACCCCACTGAGACACGGGAGCAAGTATCTCTTTCCGTGTGGACGGCACTTCCGAACTACAACTGGCTGTGTTGAAGCCCAGGAAATAGGAGGGTGTAGGCAGAGGCCTACTGTATTTTGAATGAGTTTACAGCAGGAGAGACTGCCATCCACACAGCAGGGGATCAGCTGACGTTACTGAACCCCACTGAGACACGGGAGCAAGTATCTCTTTCCGTGTGGACGGCACTTCCGAACTACAACTGGCTGTGTTGAAGCCCAGGAAATAGGAGGGTGTAGGCAGAGGCCTACTGAATTTTGAATGAGGTGACAGCAGGAGAGACTGCCATCCACACAGCAGGGGATCAGCTGACGTTACTGAACCCCACTGAGACACGGGAGCAAGTGTCTCTTTCCGTGTGGACGGCACCTCCGAACTACAACTGGCTGTGTTGAAGCCCAGGAAATAGGAGGGTGTAGGCAGAGGCCTACTGTATTTTGAATGAGTTTACAGCAGGAGAGACTGCCATCCACACAGCAGGGGATCAGCTGACGTTACTGAACCCCACTGAGACACGGGAGCAAGTATCTCTTTCCGTGTGGACGGCACTTCCGAACTACAACTGGCTGTGTTGAAGCCCAGGAAATAGGAGGGTGTAGGCAGAGGCCTACTGAATTTTGAATGAGGTGACAGCAGGAGAGACTGCCATCCACACAGCAGGGGATCAGCTGACGTTACTGAACCCCACTGAGACACGGGAGCAAGTGTCTCTTTCCGTGTGGACGGCACTTCCGAACTACAACTGGCTGTGTTGAAGCCCAGGAAATAGGAGGGTGTAGGCAGAGGCCTACTGTATTTGGGCAGGTGAAGGCAGCAGGAGACTTGCCATCTCCACAGCAGGGGAACAGCTGGCAGTGCTGAACCCCACTAACACTTGAACGAATGTGTTTGGCTCTGTGGAGACGACACTTCTGAACACCAACTGACGCTGTTGGAGCCCAGGATTAGGCGAGGAGCAGGCTGTGGCCTACTGGATTTTGGCACGTGAAGGCAGCAGGAGACTTGCCATCTCCACAGCAGGGGAACAGCTGGCAGTGCTGAACCCCACTAACACTCTAACGAAGGTGTTTGGCTCGGTGGAGACGACACTTCTGAACACCAACTGACGCTGTTGGAGCCCAGGATTAGGCGAGGAGCAGGCTGGGGCCTACTGGATTTTGGCACGTGAAGGCAGCAGGAGACTTGCCATCTCCACAGCAGGGGAACAGCTGGCAGTGCTGAACCCCACTAACACTCTAACGAAGGTGTTTGGCTCTGTGGAGACGACACTTCTGAACACCAATTGACGCTGTTGGAGCCCAGGATTACGCATGCCGCATGAAGAGGCCAATGGGCAGCGGTTTTTATGGAGGTTGTGGACTACTACTGATTCTAACCATGCTCCACTTAGGCCTCTGGCTCCACTGTCTCTACTATTTACCCTGGCCTCCAACCCCGCCAGCTACATCTCTGAAGTGGCGTCAGCACAATCTACACTTGTTCCTGTGTTACTGGTGCTCAGTCCCGTCAGTTGATCCCCTGATGTTTGTCCGGCAAGTTCGCCAGCTCTGTCCTCATTCCCACTACTGGTTATGGGAATGTGGACAGAGCAGGAGACCTTGCCGGACACACATCAGGGGATAAACTGATGGGACTGAGCCACAGGAACACAGGAACAAGTGTAGATTGTGCTGACGCCACTTCAGAGATGTAGATGGCGGGGTTGGAGGTCAGGGGAAATAGTAGAGACAGTGGAGCCAGAGACCTAAGTTGGGCACGGTTAAAAATCAGTAGTGGTTTGAATGTTGATGGAGCTGGTGACTTTGCCGTCCACACAGCAGGGGATCAGCTGGCATTACTGAACCCCACTAACACAGGAGCTAGTGTGTTTCTCTGTGCAGACGACACATCTGAGCGACAACTGGCTGTGTTGAAGCAAAGGGATTATAGTTCAGGTGGTAGAAAAATGAACACACCAGCAGACATGGATACAGTTGCCAACCACTAATTTAGTCTGTAAGAGGAATGGCAAAGTCTTTGGAGATCCAGGCCTTGTTCATTTTCAGAAAAGTCAGCCGGTCAACATCATCGGAAGATAGTCGCGTGCGACGGTCTGTTAGTACACCACCTGCGGCACTAAAGACACGTTCCGATAATACACTGGCAGCAGGGCAAGCCAGCACCTCCAATGCATACTGGCTAAGCTCTGGCCATGTATCCAGCTTAGAGACCCAAAACTTGAAGGGGGAAGAGCCATCTGGGAGTACAGCGACAGGGCAAGACATGTAGTCTGACACCATCTGACGGAAGCGTTGCCTCCTGCTGACTCGAGGCGTCGCTGATGGTGTAGACAATTGTGGTGGACACACAAAACTTTGCCACATTTGGGCCATAGTGGTCTTGCCTTGTGCTGCGGCGCTGCCTCTGCTCCCTCTTTGTGCAGTTTCCTCCACTGCCTCGACGCACAGAGCTGCTTTGTAAAGCACTAGCAACAATGCTGTCGGGTGGAATGGAAAACATTATGGACTGCACCAGTGACTCTTCGTACTCCCGCATTTTATGCTCCCGGTTCAACGTTGGTATGAGCCTTTGTACGCTGTCCCGGTAGCGAGGATCTAGGAGGGTGTACACCCAATAATCAGCCGAGACGAGAATGTGGGCGATGCGGCGGTCGTTTCTCAGGCACTGCAGCATGAAATCAACCATGTGCTGCAGACTCCCAACTGCCAAAGAACCGCTGTCCCCTTTTTGAGGCGTGACCTCGGCCTGCTCTGCATCACCCCACCCTCGCTGTACATACTGAGTAGAGGTTTGTGTACCTCCCTCCTCTGGAGAGATGTCTTCCTCCTCCATCGACTCCTCCTCATCCTCCTCACAAAGTGTCCCCTGCCTAGGCCTTTGTGAGGAAACACGTAGCGCAGACTGTCCAGAAGCAGATGGCATTTGGGACTCCTCATCCTCCACCTCTTCTGAAACCTCATCCCTTAGTGCTTGCAATGTTTGTTGAAGCAGGCAGATAAGGGGGACAGTCATGCTGACTAGTGCATCATCTGCACTCGCCATCCGCGTGGATTCATCGAAGGCACGCAAAACGAGGCAGATGTCCTTCATAGAGGCCCACTCAATGGTGCTGAAGTGTGAACGGCGCACAGTGCGACTTGTTTGCGCCTGATGCAGCTGGTACTCCATGACTGCTGCCTGCTGCTCACACAACCGCTCCAACATATGTAACGTTGAATTCCACCGGGTGGGTAGGTCACATATGATGCGATGTTCCGGAAGGCCAAATCGTCGCTGCAGAGCAGCGAGGCGCGATCTTGCCGTGCTGGAACGTCGCAAGTGAGCGCACTCTATGCGGACCTTGTGCAACAGTGCAGCAAGATCCGGATAGTCCCTCAGAAAGCTCTGCACGACCAAGTTAAGAACATGTGCCAGACATGGGATGTGTGTGAGGTTGCCTAGGCCAAGAGCTGCCACCAGATTTCGGCCATTGTCACACACTACCAAGCCCGGCTGGAGATTCGCTGGCCCAAACCACACATCGCTCTCCAGCTTGATAGCATTCCAGAGCTCCTGCGCTGTGTGGCTTCGATTCCCCAAAGAAATTAATTTGAGTACAGCCTGTTGACGTTTGGCCACGGCTGTGCTCATATCGGTCGTAACAGGCTCCTGCTCTGCTGTTTCTGAGGAACTTGAGTAGGAGGAGGAGTCTATGTGTACAGACTGGAGTCCTGCAATCCGTGGCGTTGGAAGAACACGTACAGCTCCACTCTCCAGATCCGTACCCGGCTCCACAACATTGACCCAGTGGGCAGTGAGGGAAAGGTATCGTCCCTGTCCATGGTTACTGGTCCACGCATCGGTGGTCAGGTGGACCTTGCTACTAACGGCGTTTAGTAGCGCATGTTTTATTTTGCCCTCAACATGTTTCTGCAGGGCAGGGACGGCTCGCCTGCTGAAATAAAAGCGGCTGGGCACGTTGTATTGGGGGACTGCCAATGCCATTAAGTCCCGGAAGGTGTCAGTGTCCACCAGCCTGAATGACAGCATTTCAACTGCCAGAAGTTTGGCAATGCCAGCATTCAGAGACTGTGCTCGGGGATGGTTTGCTGAGTAAGGGCGCCTTTTATCCCATGCCTGTGCTACCGATGGCTGTGATGGATGGGAACGTGCTGCTATGGGTGTAATCTGACAGGGTCTCCGGACAACAGTGGCAGAGGTTCTTCCTTGGCGATCCTGTGAGGAAGCCGAACCAGCAGTGTGTGAGCTGGAGGAAGAGGGCCCAACACGAACTGAAGAGGTGGTAGGTGGTGCTGTACGTTGGCCTACGTCTTCAGGGTGTCTCTGCAACTCCAACTCGTGCTTGGTGCGCACATGTTTCCACATATTTGTGGTATTGAGGTTGCTGACATTTCTCCCTCTTTTGACTCTCTGATGACACAGCTTGCATTTGACAAAGCAAATGTCATCTGCAACTGTGTCAAAAAAGGACCACGCACTGCAACTCTTGTGAGCGCCCGGTTTGCCTTTGGAAGGAGGAATGCTCCTAACGGGTGCCGAAGTGGAGGGTACAGGCAACCAAGTCTTCCCCCTCCCTCTGCCTCCTGTTTTGGCCGGTAGGGGAATCTCTTCCTCCGAGCTGCTCCCACCACCTTCCTGTTGCTCACGCCATGATGGGTCAAGGACCTCATCATCTTCCCTCCCCTCTTCAAACAGCTGCTTCTCCGGGGTTGTCTCGCCAGCACTGTACGCACCAGAAAGTGGCAACTGAGTCTCGTCATCATCTGATGCGTACTGAGGTGTGCTGACCATAGGCACTGGCCCACTCGCCTCTTCAGATTCAGAGGGACAAAGAAGTTGCGCATCACTGCATACTCCCTCTTCTTCACATTCAGGAATGCTGCTTGGCTGGCCCCCTCTTTCCAAGCCAACAGATTCCGAGAACAGAAGTAGAGACTGTGATGGCTCCTGTCCATGTCTCTCTGACTGCCTGGGCACTTTGGCAGGTGGTGAAGAGACAGATGGTTGCTCTTCGGTGCTCTGACCCTGAGAGGATGCGGAAGTAATTGAAGTCGATGCGTTAGCTGCCATCCATCCGACAACGGCTTCAATTTGTTCCTCCCGCAGCAGTGGGGTACGTTGAGGTCCTACAAAGCTGTGCATAAAGGACTGTTGCCTGCTAAAACTGGGGGATGCTGATCCACTGGTGCCCGCAGCAGGCCCAGAATCCCCACGTCCTCTACCTGTAGAATCCCCACGTCCTCTCCCTGCAGAATCCCCACGTCCTCTCCCTGCTGAAACTCCACGCCCACGCCCACGCCCACGCGCCTTACTCCCTGCCTTCTTCATCTTGCAAGACTGCTTAAGATAGGCAAAAAAGTACAAAGGGGGGCCTTAGTGTGCTTATTCCTGAACAGCTGGTTACAGGTACAAGAAACACTAATTTTATGAAGTGTGTGTGTGTGTGGACTAGACTTTAATAGGAGCTGATGTGGCCTACACAAGTTCAAAATGTAGTGTTTGGTGAACTTTTTTTGTGGTTTCTTTGTTGGAAACAAACTCAAAGTATGTGAACAAAGAATTGAAACTGATAGTATCACCAACTTTTTGGAGCTATTACAATGCAGGCAGGTAACCTACAATGCAAAAGATGAGGCTCCAAAAAAATTGGGTAATACTAATCTGGCTGCGCCGGCAGGGCACAAGCCAGAAAAAAAGGCTCCTCTATCTACTCCTATATAGTGTTTGCAACCAACCAATGTTGATGGATACGGATGGATGCACACTAATAGGAGAAGAAAAAATGAGCTGCACTCAAAGACAAATATGTGTGAGGCAGTGACGCACGTTGAGCGTCCTACAACCAGACGTAGCTGCAGGACACTCTACTCAGCGTGAGCTGCACTCACACACAGTCAGAGGCCTCTCAGACAGCCGTCAACAGTGCAGCTAAGTGGGCACTGGCACTGACAGGCTGCAGAAAGGCTCCGCTGTGTACTCCTTTATAGTGTTTGCAACCACCATAGATGGAGACGGATGGATGCACACTAGTGTTGAGCATTCCGATACCGCAAGTATCGGGTATCGGCCGATATCAGCGGTATCGGAATTCCGATACTTAATTCCGATACTTTTTTCATATCGGATTCCGGGATCGGAATCGGAATAGGAAGTTCCCATCATGCTATGAGCCTGCTTGCTTTGATTAAGCCAATGGGAATCCTCCGAAGTGTGGGCACATCCTGTTAGGCATGTAGGCATGTTAACTATTGGCATGGCTGTGATTGGCTGCCGAAATGATGTCATGATGCACTATAAAAGCCACCGCAGCCGCCATTTCTGGTCACTCTGCTGTGAATTCAGTTAGGGACAGGCTGCTGTAGAAGACTGTGAGGGACAGTTAGAAATAGCGATTCTAAAAACAATATTGTGCTTTATCCAGGCTACATAAACCACCACTGTAGCTTGCTTTTCCCTAGCAGCGCTGTTTTCACAGCTGTCTGCAAGGGCTGTGTGAGTGCAGCTCACGCTGTGGAGTGGGTCCTGCAGCCACGTCAGGCTGTAGGCCACCCAGTGTGATCACTGCTGCCTCATACATCTTTTATTTTTTGAGCTGCATTTTTTAAATAATTTCAATCTAGTGTGCTTCCATCCGTATCCATATACGTTGGTTGCAAACACTAGTAGTAGACAGCGGAGCCTTTCTGCAGCCTTTCAGTGCTAGTGTCCACTTTGCTGCACTGTTCACGGCTGTCAGAGAGGTCTCTGACTGTGTGTGAGTGCAGCTCACGCTGAGTAGTGTGTCCTGCAGCTACGTCTGGCTGTAGGACGCTCAGCGTGCGTCACTGCCTCACACATATTTTTATTTGAGTGCAGCTCATTTTTTCTTCTATTAGTGTGCATCCATCCGTCTCCATCTACGGTGGTTGCAAACACTATATAGGAGTACACAGCGGAGCCTTTCTGCAGCCTGTCAGTGCCAGTGCCCACTTAGCTGCACTGTTGACGGCTGTCTGAGAGGTCTCTGACTGTGTGTGAGTGCAGCTCACGCTGAGTAGAGTGTCCTGCAGCTACGTCTGGTTGTAGGACGCTCAACGTGCGTCACTGCCTCACACATATTTGTCTCTGAGTGCAGCTCATTTTTTCTTCTCCTATTAGTGTGCATCCATCCGTATCCATCAACATTGGTTGGTTGCAAACACTATATAGGAGTAGATAGAGGAGCCTTTTTTTCTGGCTTGTGCCCTGCCGGCGCAGCCAGATTAGTATTACCCAATTTTTTTGGAGCCTCATCTTTTGCATTGTAGGTTACCTGCCTGCATTGTAATAGCTCCAAAAAGTTGGTGATACTATCAGTTTCAATTCTTTGTTCTCATACTTTGAGTTTGTTTCAAACAAAGAAACCACATAAAAAGTTCACCAAACACTACATTTTGAACTTGTGTAGGCCACATCAGCTCCTATTAAAGTCTAGTCCACACACACTTCATAAAATTAGTGTTTCTTGTACCTGTAACCAGCTGTTCAGGAATAAGCACACTAAGGCCCCCCTTTGTCCTTTTTTGCCTATCTTAAGCAGTCTTGCAAGATGAAGAAGGCAGGGAGTAAGGCGCGGGGGCGTGGGCGTGGGCGTGGAGTTTCAGCAGGGAGAGGACGTGGGGATTCTGCAGGGAGAGGACGTGGGGATTCTACAGGTAGAGGACGTGGGGATTCTGGGCCTGCTGCGGGCACCAGTGGATCAGCATCCCCCAGTTTTAGCAGGCAACAGTCCTTTATGCGCAGCTTTGTAGGACCTCAACGTACCCCACTGCTGCGGGAGGAACAAATTGAAGCCGTTGTCGGATGGATGGCAGCTAACGCATCGACTTCAATTACTTCCGCATCCTCTCAGGGTCAGAGCACCGAAGAGCAACCATCTGTCTCTTCACCACCTGCCAAAGTGCCCAGGCAGTCAGAGAGACATGGACAGGAGCCATCACAATCTCTACTTCTGTTCTCGGAATCTGTTGGCTTGGAAAGAGGGGGCCAGCCAAGCAGCATTCCTGAATGTGAAGAAGAGGGAGTATGCAGTGATGCGCAACTTCTTTGTCCCTCTGAATCTGAAGAGGCGAGTGGGCCAGTGCCTATGGTCAGCACACCTCAGTACGCATCAGATGATGACGAGACTCAGTTGCCACTTTCTGGTGCGTACGGTGCTGGCGAGACAACCCCGGAGAAGCAGCTGTTTGAAGAGGGGAGGGAAGATGATGAGGTCCTTGACCCATCATGGCGTGAGCAACAGGAAGGTGGTGGGAGCAGCTCGGAGGAAGAGATTCCCCTACCGGCCAAAACAGGAGGCAGAGGGAGGGGGAAGACTTGGTTGCCTGTACCCTCCACTTCGGCACCCGTTAGGAGCATTCCTCCTTCCAAAGGCAAACCGGGCGCTCACAAGAGTTGCAGTGCGTGGTCCTTTTTTGACACAGTTGCAGATGACATTTGCTTTGTCAAATGCAAGCTGTGTCATCAGAGAGTCAAAAGAGGGAGAAATGTCAGCAACCTCAATACCACAAATATGTGGAAACATGTGCGCACCAAGCACGAGTTGGAGTTGCAGAGACACCCTCAAGACGTAGGCCAACGTACAGCACCACCTACCACCTCTTCAGTTCGTGTTGGGCCCTCTTCCTCCAGCTCACACACTGCTGGTTCGGCTTCCTCACAGGATCGCCAAGGAAGAACCTCTGCCACTGTTGTCCGGAGACCCTGTCAGATTCCACCCATAACAGCACGTTCCCATCCATCACAGCCATCGGTAGCACAGGCATGGGATAAAAGGCGCCCTTACTCGGCAAACCATCCCCGAGCACAGTCTCTGAATGCTGGCATTGCCAAACTTCTGGCAGTTGAAATGCTGTCATTCAGGCTGGTGGACACTGACACCTTCCGGGACTTAATGGCATTGGCAGTCCCCCAATACAACGTGCCCAGCCGCTTTTATTTCAGCAGGCGAGCCGTCCCTGCCCTGCAGAAACATGTTGAGGGCAAAATAAAACATGCGCTACTAAACGCCGTTAGTAGCAAGGTCCACCTGACCACCGATGCGTGGACCAGTAACCATGGACAGGGACGATACCTTTCCCTCACTGCCCACTGGGTCAATGTTGTGGAGCCGGGTACGGATCTGGAGAGTGGCGCTGTACGTGTTCTTCCAACGCCACGGATTGCAGGACTCCAGTCTGTACACATAGACTCCTCCTCCTACTCAAGTTCCTCAGAAACAGCAGAGCAGGAGCCTGTTACGACCGATATGAGCACAGCCGTGGCCAAACGTCAACAGGCTGTACTCAAATTAATTTCTTTGGGGAATCGAAGCCACACAGCGCAGGAGCTCTGGAATGCTATCAAGCTGGAGAGCGATGTGTGGTTTGGGCCAGCGAATCTCCAGCCGGGCTTGGTAGTGTGTGACAATGGCCGAAATCTGGTGGCAGCTCTTGGCCTAGGCAACCTCACACACATCCCATGTCTGGCACATGTTCTTAACTTGGTCGTGCAGAGCTTTCTGAGGGACTATCCGGATCTTGATGCACTGTTGCACAAGGTCCGCATAGAGTGCGCTCACTTGCGACGTTCCAGCACGGCAAGATCGCGCCTCGCTGCTCTGCAGCGACGATTTGGCCTTCCAGAACATCGCATCATATGTGACCTACCCACCCGGTGGAATTCAACGTTACATATGTTGGAGCGGTTGTGTGAGCAGCAGGCAGCAGTCATGGAGTACCAGCTGCATCAGGCGCAAACAAGTCGCACTGTGCGCCGTTCACACTTCAGCACCATTGAGTGGGCCTCTATGAAGGACATCTGCCTCGTTTTGCGTGCCTTCGATGAATCCACGCGGATGGCGAGTGCAGATGATGCACTAGTCAGCATGACTGTCCCCCTTATCTGCCTGCTTCAACAAACACTGCAAGCACTAAGGGATGAGGTTTCAGAAGAGGTGGAGGATGAGGAGTCCCAAATGCCATCTGCTTCTGGACAGTCTGCGCTACGTGTTTCCTCACAAAGGCCTAGGCAGGGGACACTTTGTGAGGAGGATGAGGAGGAGTCGATGGAGGAGGAAGACATCTCTCCAGAGGAGGGAGGTACACAAACCTCTACTCAGTATGTACAGCGAGGGTGGGGTGATGCAGAGCAGGTCGAGGTCACGCCTCAAACAGGGGACAGCGGTTCTTTGGCAGTTGGGAGTCTGCAGCACATGGTTGATTTCATGCTGCAGTGCCTGAGAAACGACCGCCGCATCGCCCACATTCTCGTCTCGGCTGATTATTGGGTGTACACCCTCCTAGATCCTCGCTACCGGGACAGCGTACAAAGGCTCATACCAACGTTGAACCGGGAGCGTAAAATGCGGGAGTACGAAGAGTCACTGGTGCAGTCCATAATGTTTTCCATTCCACCCGACAGCATTGTTGCAAGTGCTTTACAAAGCAGCTCTGTGCGTCGAGGCAGTGGAGGAAACTCTGCACAAAGAGGGAGCAGAGGCAGTGCCGCAGCACAAGGCAAGACCACTATGGCCCAAATGTGGCAAAGTTTTGTGTGTCCACCACAATTGTCTACACCATCAGCGACGCCTCGAGTCAGCAGGAGGCAACGCTTCCGTCAGATGGTGTCAGACTACATGTCTTGCCCTGTCGCTGTACTCCCAGATGGCTCTTCCCCCTTCAAGTTTTGGGTCTCTAAGCTGGATACATGGCCAGAGCTTAGCCAGTATGCATTGGAGGTGCTGGCTTGCCCTGCTGCCAGTGTATTATCGGAACGTGTCTTTAGTGCCGCAGGTGGTGTACTAACAGACCGTCGCACGCGACTATCTTCCGATAATGTTGACCGGCTGACTTTTCTGAAAATGAACAAGGCCTGGATCTCCAAAGACTTTGCCATTCCTCTTACAGACTAAATTAGTGGTTGGCAACTGTATCCAGGTCTGCTGGTGTGTTCATTTTTCTACCACCTGAACTATAATCCCTGTGCTTCAACACAGCCAGTTGTCGCTCAGATGTGTCGTCTGCACAGAGAAACACACTAGCTCCTGTGTTACTGGGGTTCAGTAATGCCAGCTGATCCCCTGCTGTGTGGACGGCAGAGTCACCAGCTCCATCAACATTCAAACCACTACTGATTTTTAACCGTGCCCAACTTAGGTCTCTGGCTCCACTGTCTCTACTATTTCCCCTGACCTCCAACCCCGCCATCTACATCTCTGAAGTGGCGTCAGCACAATCTACACTTGTTCCTGTGTTCCTGTGGCTCAGTCCCATCAGTTTATCCCCTGATGTGTGTCCGGCAAGGTCTCCTGCTCTGTCCACATTCCCATAACCAGTAGTGGGAATGAGGACAGAGCTGGCGAACTTGCCGGACAAACATCAGGGGATCAACTGATGGGACTGAGCACCAGTAACACAGGAACAAGTGTAGATTGTGCTGACGCCACTTCAGAGATGTAGCTGGCGGGGTTGGAGGCCAGGGTAAATAGTAGAGACAGTGGAGCCAGAGGCCTAAGTGGAGCATGGTTAGAATCAGTAGTAGTCCACAACCTCCATAAAAACCGCTGCCCATTGGCCTCTGCATGCGGCATGCGTAATCCTGGGCACCAACAGCGTCAGTTGGTGTTCAGAAGTGTCGTCTCCACAGAGCCAAACACATTCGTTCAAGTGTTAGTGGGGTTCAGCACTGCCAGCTGTTCCCCTGCTGTGGAGATGGCAAGTCTCCTGCTGCCTTCACCTGCCCAAATCCAGTAGGCCCCAGCCTGCTCCTCGCCTAATCCTGGGCTCCAACAGCGTCAGTTGGTGTTCAGAAGTGTCGTCTCCACAGAGCCAAACACATTCGTTCAAGTGTTAGTGGGGTTCAGCACTGCCAGCTGTTCCCCTGCTGTGGAGATGGCAAGTCTCCTGCTGCATTCACCTGCCAAAATCCAGTAGGCCCCAGCCTGCTCCTCGCCTAATCCTGGGCTCCAACAGCGTCAGTTGGTGTTCAGAAGTGTCGTCTCCACAGAGCCAAACACATTCGTTCAAGTGTTAGTGGGGTTCAGCACTGCCAGCTGTTCCCCTGCTGTGGAGATGGCAAGTCTCCTGCTGCCTTCACCTGCCAAAATCCAGTAGGCCCCAGCCTGCTCCTCGCCTAATCCTGGGCTCCAACAGCGTCAGTTGGTGTTCAGAAGTGTCGTCTCCACAGAGCCAAACACGTTCGTTCAAGTGTTAGTGGGGTTCAGCACTGCCAGCTGTTCCCCTGCTGTGGAGATGGCAAGTCTCCTGCTGCCTTCACCTGCCCAAATCCAGTAGGCCCCAGCCTGCTCCTCGCCTAATCCTGGGCTCCAACAGCGTCAGTTGGTGTTCAGAAGTGTCGTCTCCACAGAGCCAAACACGTTCGTTCAAGTGTTAGTGGGGTTCAGCACTGCCAGCTGTTCCCCTGCTGTGGAGATGGCAAGTCTCCTGCTGCCTTCACCTGCCAAAATCCAGTAGGCCCCAGCCTGCTCCTCGCCTAATCCTGGGCTCCAACAGCGTCAGTTGGTGTTCAGAAGTGTCGTCTCCACAGAGCCAAACACGTTCGTTCAAGTGTTAGTGGGGTTCAGCACTGCCAGCTGTTCCCCTGCTGTGGAGATGGCAAGTCTCCTGCTGCCTTCACCTGCCAAAATCCAGTAGGCCCCAGCCTGCTCCTCGCCTAATCCTGGGCTCCAACAGCGTCAGTTGGTGTTCAGAAGTGTCGTCTCCACAGAGCCAAACACGTTCGTTCAAGTGTTAGTGGGGTTCAGCACTGCCAGCTGTTCCCCTGCTGTGGAGATGGCAAGTCTCCTGCTGCCTTCACCTGCCAAAATCCAGTAGGCCCCAGCCTGCTCCTCGCCTAATCCTGGGCTCCAACAGCGTCAGTTGGTGTTCAGAAGTGTCGTCTCCACAGAACCAAACACGTTCGTTCAAGTGTTAGTGGGGTTCAGCACTGCCAGCTGTTCCCCTGCTGTGGAGATGGCAAGTCTCCTGCTGCCTTCACCTGCCCAAATCCAGTAGGCCCCAGCCTGCTCCTCGCCTAATCCTGGGCTCCAACAGCGTCAGTTGGTGTTCAGAAGTGTCGTCTCCACAGAGCCAAACACGTTCGTTCAAGTGTTAGTGGGGTTCAGCACTGCCAGCTGTTCCCCTGCTGTGGAGATGGCAAGTCTCCTGCTGCCTTCACCTGCCAAAATCCAGTAGGCCCCAGCCTGCTCCTCGCCTAATCCTGGGCTCCAACAGCGTCAGTTGGTGTTCAGAAGTGTCGTCTCCACAGAGCCAAACACGTTCGTTCAAGTGTTAGTGGGGTTCAGCACTGCCAGCTGTTCCCCTGCTGTGGAGATGGCAAGTCTCCTACTGCATTCACCTGCCAAAAACCATTAGGCCCCAGCCTGCTCCTCGCCTAATCCTGGGCTCCAACAGCGTCAGTTGGTGTTCAGAAGTGTCGTCTCCACAGAACCAAACACATTCGTTCAAGTGTTAGTGGGGTTCAGCACTGCCAGCTGTTCCCCTGCTGTGGAGATGGCAAGTCTCCTGCTGCCTTCACCTGCCAAAATCCAGTAGGCCCCAGCCTGCTCCTCGCCTAATCCTGGGCTCCAACAGCGTCAGTTGGTGTTCAGAAGTGTCGTCTCCACAGAGCCAAACACATTCGTTCAAGTGTTAGTGGGGTTCAGCACTGCCAGCTGTTCCCCTGCTGTGGAGATGGCAGTCTCTCCTGCTGTCTCCGCATTACAAAGACAGTAGGCCTCTGCCTACACCCTCCTATTTCCTGGGCTTCAACACAGCCAGTTGTAGTTCGGAAGTGCCGTCCACACGGAAAGAGATACTTGCTCCCGTGTCTCAGTGGGGTTCAGTAACGTCAGCTGATCCCCTGCTGTGTGGATGGCAGTCTCTCCTGCTGTAAACTCATTCAAAATACAGTAGGCCTCTGCCTACACCCTCCTATTTCCTGGGCTTCAACACAGCCAGTTGTAGTTCGGAAGTGCCGTCCACACGGAAAGAGATACTTGCTCCCGTGTCTCAGTGGGGTTCAGTAACGTCAGCTGATCCCCTGCTGTGTGGATGGCAGTCTCTCCTGCTGTAAACTCATTCAAAATACAGTAGGCCTCTGCCTACACCCTCCTATTTCCTGGGCTTCAACACAGCCAGTTGTAGTTCGGAAGTGCCGTCCACACGGAAAGAGACACTTGCTCCCGTGTCTCAGTGGGGTTCAGTAACGTCAGCTGATCCCCTGCTGTGTGGATGGCAGTCTCTCCTGCTGTCACCTCATTCAAAATTCAGTAGGCCTCTGCCTACACCCTCCTATTTCCTGGGCTTCAACACAGCCAGTTGTAGTTCGGAAGTGCCGTCCACACGGAAAGAGATACTTGCTCCCGTGTCTCAGTGGGGTTCAGTAACGTCAGCTGATCCCCTGCTGTGTGGATGGCAGTCTCTCCTGCTGTAAACTCATTCAAAATACAGTAGGCCTCTGCCTACACCCTCCTATTTCCTGGGCTTCAACACAGCCAGTTGTAGTTCGGAGGTGCCGTCCACACGGAAAGAGACACTTGCTCCCGTGTCTCAGTGGGGTTCAGTAACGTCAGCTGATCCCCTGCTGTGTGGATGGCAGTCTCTCCTGCTGTCACCTCATTCAAAATTCAGTAGGCCTCTGCCTACACCCTCCTATTTCCTGGGCTTCAACACAGCCAGTTGTAGTTCGGAAGTGCCGTCCACACGGAAAGAGATACTTGCTCCCGTGTCTCAGTGGGGTTCAGTAACGTCAGCTGATCCCCTGCTGTGTGGATGGCAGTCTCTCCTGCTGTAAACTCATTCAAAATACAGTAGGCCTCTGCCTACACCCTCCTATTTCCTGGGCTTCAACACAGCCAGTTGTAGTTCGGAAGTGCCGTCCACACGGAAAGAGACACTTGCTCCCGTGTCTCAGTGGGGTTCAGTAACGTCAGCTGATCCCCTGCTGTGTGGATGGCAGTCTCTCCTGCTGTCACCTCATTCAAAATTCAGTAGGCCTCTGCCTACACCCTCCTATTTCCTGGGCTTCAACACAGCCAGTTGTAGTTCGGAAGTGCCGTCCACACGGAAAGAGATACTTGCTCCCGTGTCTCAGTGGGGTTCAGTAACGTCAGCTGATCCCCTGCTGTGTGGATGGCAGTCTCTCCTGCTGTAAACTCATTCAAAATACAGTAGGCCTCTGCCTACACCCTCCTATTTCCTGGGCTTCAACACAGCCAGTTGTAGTTCGGAAGTGCCGTCCACACGGAAAGAGATACTTGCTCCCGTGTCTCAGTGGGGTTCAGTAACGTCAGCTGATCCCCTGCTGTGTGGATGGCAGTCTCTCCTGCTGTAAACTCATTCAAAATACAGTAGGCCTCTGCCTACACCCTCCTATTTCCTGGGCTTCAACACAGCCAGTTGTAGTTCGGAAGTGCCGTCCACACGGAAAGAGATACTTGCTCCCGTGTCTCAGTGGGGTTCAGTAACGTCAGCTGATCCCCTGCTGTGTGGATGGCAGTCTCTCCTGCTGTCACCTCATTCAAAATTCAGTAGGCCTCTGCCTACACCCTCCTATTTCCTGGGCTTCAACACAGCCAGTTGTAGTTCGGAAGTGCCGTCCACACGGAAAGAGATACTTGCTCCCGTGTCTCAGTGGGGTTCAGTAACGTCAGCTGATCCCCTGCTGTGTGGATGGCAGTCTCTCCTGCTGTAAACTCATTCAAAATACAGTAGGCCTCTGCCTACACCCTCCTATTTCCTGGGCTTCAACACAGCCAGTTGTAGTTCGGAAGTGCCGTCCACACGGAAAGAGATACTTGCTCCCGTGTCTCAGTGGGGTTCAGTAACGTCAGCTGATCCCCTGCTGTGTGGATGGCAGTCTCTCCTGCTGTAAACTCATTCAAAATACAGTAGGCCTCTGCCTACACCCTCCTATTTCCTGGGCTTCAACACAGCCAGTTGTAGTTCGGAAGTGCCGTCCACACGGAAAGAGACACTTGCTCCCGTGTCTCAGTGGGGTTCAGTAACGTCAGCTGATCCCCTGCTGTGTGGATGGCAGTCTCTCCTGCTGTCACCTCATTCAAAATTCAGTAGGCCTCTGCCTACACCCTCCTATTTCCTGGGCTTCAACACAGCCAGTTGTAGTTCGGAAGTGCCGTCCACACGGAAAGAGATACTTGCTCCCGTGTCTCAGTGGGGTTCAGTAACGTCAGCTGATCCCCTGCTGTGTGGATGGCAGTCTCTCCTGCTGTAAACTCATTCAAAATACAGTAGGCCTCTGCCTACACCCTCCTATTTCCTGGGCTTCAACACAGCCAGTTGTAGTTCGGAAGTGCCGTCCACACGGAAAGAGACACTTGCTCCCGTGTCTCAGTGGGGTTCAGTAACGTCAGCTGATCCCCTGCTGTGTGGATGGCAGTCTCTCCTGCTGTCACCTCATTCAAAATTCAGTAGGCCTCTGCCTACACCCTCCTATTTCCTGGGCTTCAACACAGCCAGTTGTAGTTCGGAAGTGCCGTCCACACGGAAAGAGATACTTGCTCCCGTGTCTCAGTGGGGTTCAGTAACGTCAGCTGATCCCCTGCTGTGTGGATGGCAGTCTCTCCTGCTGTAAACTCATTCAAAATACAGTAGGCCTCTGCCTACACCCTCCTATTTCCTGGGCTTCAACACAGCCAGTTGTAGTTCGGAAGTGCCGTCCACACGGAAAGAGACACTTGCTCCCGTGTCTCAGTGGGGTTCAGTAACGTCAGCTGATCCCCTGCTGTGTGGATGGCAGTCTCTCCTGCTGTCACCTCATTCAAAATTCAGTAGGCCTCTGCCTACACCCTCCTATTTCCTGGGCTTCAACACAGCCAGTTGTAGTTCGGAAGTGCCGTCCACACGGAAAGAGATACTTGCTCCCGTGTCTCAGTGGGGTTCAGTAACGTCAGCTGATCCCCTGCTGTGTGGATGGCAGTCTCTCCTGCTGTAAACTCATTCAAAATACAGTAGGCCTCTGCCTACACCCTCCTATTTCCTGGGCTTCAACACAGCCAGTTGTAGTTCGGAAGTGCCGTCCACACGGAAAGAGATACTTGCTCCCGTGTCTCAGTGGGGTTCAGTAACGTCAGCTGATCCCCTGCTGTGTGGATGGCAGTCTCTCCTGCTGTAAACTCATTCAAAATACAGTAGGCCTCTGCCTACACCCTCCTATTTCCTGGGCTTCAACACAGCCAGTTGTAGTTCGGAAGTGCCGTCCACACGGAAAGAGACACTTGCTCCCGTGTCTCAGTGGGGTTCAGTAACGTCAGCTGATCCCCTGCTGTGTGGATGGCAGTCTCTCCTGCTGTCACCTCATTCAAAATTCAGTAGGCCTCTGCCTACACCCTCCTATTTCCTGGGCTTCAACACAGCCAGTTGTAGTTCGGAAGTGCCGTCCACACGGAAAGAGATACTTGCTCCCGTGTCTCAGTGGGGTTCAGTAACGTCAGCTGATCCCCTGCTGTGTGGATGGCAGTCTCTCCTGCTGTAAACTCATTCAAAATACAGTAGGCCTCTGCCTACACCCTCCTATTTCCTGGGCTTCAACACAGCCAGTTGTAGTTCGGAAGTGCCGTCCACACGGAAAGAGACACTTGCTCCCGTGTCTCAGTGGGGTTCAGTAACGTCAGCTGATCCCCTGCTGTGTGGATGGCAGTCTCTCCTGCTGTCACCTCATTCAAAATTCAGTAGGCCTCTGCCTACACCCTCCTATTTCCTGGGCTTCAACACAGCCAGTTGTAGTTCGGAAGTGCCGTCCACACGGAAAGAGATACTTGCTCCCGTGTCTCAGTGGGGTTCAGTAACGTCAGCTGATCCCCTGCTGTGTGGATGGCAGTCTCTCCTGCTGTAAACTCATTCAAAATACAGTAGGCCTCTGCCTACACCCTCCTATTTCCTGGGCTTCAACACAGCCAGTTGTAGTTCGGAAGTGCCGTCCACACGGAAAGAGATACTTGCTCCCGTGTCTCAGTGGGGTTCAGTAACGTCAGCTGATCCCCTGCTTTGTGGATGGCAGTCTCTCCTGCTGTAAACTCATTCAAAATACAGTAGGCCTCTGCCTACACCCTCCTATTTCCTGGGCTTCAACACAGCCAGTTGTAGTTCGGAAGTGCCGTCCACACGGAAAGAGATACTTGCTCCCGTGTCTCAGTGGGGTTCAGTAATGTCAGCTGATCCCCTGCTGTGTGGATGGCAAAGTCTCCTGCTGCCTACACAGTCGTACCACTACTGATTTTTAACCGTGCTCCAATTAGGCCTGTGGCTCCACTGTCTCTCGTATTTCCCCTGTCCTCCAACCCTGCCAGTTACAGCTCCGAAGTGGCGTCTGCACAATCCACACTTGTTCCTGTGTTACAGGTGTTCAGTCCGATCAGTTAATCCCCTGATGTGTGTCCGGCAATGTCGCCTGCTCTGTCCACATTCCCATTATCGGAATGTGGACAGAGCAGGCGACATTGCCGGACACACATCAGGGGATTAACTGACCGGACTGAACACCTGTAACACAGGAACAAGTGTGGATTGTGCAGACGCCACTTCGGAGCTGTAACTGGCGGGGTTGGAGGACAGGGGAAATACGAAAATCAGTGAATCCACAGGCCTAAGTGGAGCTTGGTTCAAATTAGTAGTCTACAACCGATCTTAAAATTTCTTCAATGCAGCCTAAGCCTGCTCCGTGCTTGTCCCTGGGCTTCAACACAGCCAGTTGTTGCTCGGAAGTGCCGTCTTCACAGAGTAAAACACTAGCTCCTGTGTTTGTGGGGTTCAGTAACGTCAGCTGTTCCCCTGCTGTTTTGATGGCAATCTGTCCTGCTGCCTCCCAATTGACAGCACATCAGGCCTCAGCCTGCTAAGTGCTTGTCCTGGGCTCCAACATCGCCAGTTGCTGCTCATAACTGACTTTGGCACGGGTACTCCCTCCTGCCCAGCTTGGTTCCAGCCCTGCCTGCTGTTTCCGGGAAGTGTCAATGTCAGTTTGCCACCCCAAGTTGCCATGTCGTGTTGCGGTTGGGTTAGCCGAGGCTAGGGTGCCAGCAGTTTAGGTGCTTCCTATGTGGACTGCGGGTTCTGGTAAGAAAGGTTTGTTCCATAGTGCCAGTAGGACAAGCACCCCCTGTAGGACTGTGTGATTCGGTAACTGCGGCCAGCTTGCGGCATGCCAACTTTGCTTTTCAGGGGTAACTTCTGATACCCCTCCGGGTTCCAGCACCGTCAGCTGGTTCTCATCAGAGCCTTTGGCCTAGGTGCCTCCATCTCGGTATCCGAGTTCCAGCAACGTCTGCTGGTCCTTGGTAGTGCTTTGTAGCACAGGTACCTCCTGCTTAGTAACCGGGTTCCAGCACCGTCAGCTGGTCCTCGGTTGTGCCATTGGCTCTTATTCCTTCTGCTGCCCCTCCGGGTGCCAGCACTGTCAGCTGGTCCTCGCTATTTCCATTTGCTCTTGCAGCTTATGCTACCCCTCCGGGTTCCAGCACCGTCAGCTGGTTCTCGTCAGAGCCTTTGGCCTAGGTGCCTCCATCTCGGTATCCGAGTTCCGGCAACGTCTGCTGGTCCTTGGTAGTGCTTTGTAGCACAGGTACCTCCTGCTTAGTAACCGGGTTCCAGCACCGTCAGCTGGTCCTCGGTTGTGCCATTGGCTCTTATTCCTTCTGCTGCCCCTCCGGGTGCCAGCACTGTCAGCTGGTCCTCGCTATTTCCATTTGCTCTTGCAGCTTATGCTACCCCTCCGGGTTCCAGCACCGTCAGCTGGTTCTCGTCAGAGCGTTTGGCCTAGGTGCCTCCATCTCGGTATCCGAGTTCCGGCAACGTCTGCTGGTCCTTGGTAGTGCTTTGTAGCACAGGTACCTCCTGCTTAGTAACCGGGTTCCAGCACCGTCAGCTGGTCCTCGGTAGTGCCATTGGCTCTTGTTCCTTCTGCTGCCCCTCCGGGTGCCAGTACCGTCAGCTGGTTCAAGAGGACAAAGAACAGGAAGACAACCACCAAGATGCAGAACAACAAGAGAGAGAAGACAAAGAAGCATAAAAAAAACAAAGCAGAAGAACATTAAGCATAAGACTAATACTCTGAGCAAATGATATTATCTTATTTATAAGCAGAAGAAGACTAAGCAGTGTATGGGGGTGAGTCCGTTCCTCCTCGTGGTGCCCCTGGAAAAGGCCTGCTTCTGCAGGCCAAACTGAACGCGGACAAATCCTGTTGTAAATCTTTTGTGACAGGCAGAACGGAAGGTGTAAACTTCTAACTTTTCTAGATAACAACTACAGGAATGCCTGACACAAACAAGAATATGATGAAGAAGAATAGGAAGAAGATGAAGAAGCTGAATATGTAGAATAATAATTGTTGAATAAGAAGAATATGAAGAATGTAAGAAAAGGAAGAAGAAGAAGAAGAAGAAGAAGAAGAAGAAGAAGAAGAAGAAGAAGAAGAATGTAAAAAAAGGAAGTAGAAGAAGAAGAAGAAGAATGTAAAAAAAGGAATAAGAAGAAGAATGTAAAAAAAGGAAGTAGAAGAAGAAGAAGAAGAATGTAAAAAAAGGAAGTAGAAGAAGAAGAAGAAGAATGTAAAAAAAGGAAGTAGAAGAAGAAGACATACATGTCTGGCAAAATATAAATGAGGCTAACATAGTCAATATCTTTGTAACTCCTAACATCTTTAAAAAAAAAAGTTTAATTCCTGCTATTCCATTTGATTGGGCTAAACCTCTATGGCTTTAATGTCTCCTCCACCTCCCACAATACATTCTACATTATTCTTAGTTGTTTTTCTTCATGTAGAATTAACCTACAAGGAAAGAAAGGTTTTTTTTTAATTCCGATATTTTGGCCCCATTGACTTGCATTGGTTCCCGGTATCGGAATCGGCGATACCGATACTTTTTTTTAAGATCGGCCGATCCATTCCGATCCGATATTTTCAAGTATCGGCTGGTATCGCTCAACTCTAATGCACACTAATAGAAGAAAAAATGAGCTGCACTCAAATAAAAATATGTGTGAGGCACTGACGCACGCTGAGCGTCCTACAGCCAGACGTAGCTGCAGGACACACTACTCAGCGTGAGCTGCACTCACACACAGTCAGAGACCTCTCAGACAGCCGTGAACAGTGCAGCAAAGTGGACACTAGCACTGAAAGGCTGCAGAAAGGCTCCGCTGTCTACTACTAGTGTTTGCAACCAACGTATATGGATACGGATGGAAGCACACTAGATTGAAATTATGTAAAAAATGCAGCTCAAAAAATAAAAGATGTATGAGGCAGCAGTGATCACACTGGGTGGCCTACAGCCTGACGTGGATGCAGGACCCACTCCACAGCGTGAGCTGCACTCACACAGCCCTTGCAGACAGCTGTGAACACTGCTGCTAGGGCAAAGAAGGCTACAGTGGTGGTTTATGTAGCCTGGGTAAAGCACTAGATGTTTGGTGGAATCGCTATTTCTAACTGTCCCTCACAGTCTTCTACAGCAGCCTGTCCCTAACTGAATTCACAGCAGAGTGACCAGAAATGGCGGCTGCGGTGGCTTTTATAGTGCATCATGACATCATTTCGGCAGCCAATCACAGCCATGCCAATAGTTAACATGCCTACATGCCTAACAGGATGTGCCCACACTTCGGAGGATTCCCATTGGCTTAATCAAAGCAAGCAGGCTCATAGCATGATGGGAACTTCCTATTCCGATTCCGATTCCGGAATCCGATATGACAAAAGTATCGGAATTAAGTATCGGAATTCCGATACCGCTAATATCGGCCGATACCCGATACTTGCAGTATCGGAATGCTCAACACTAATGCTGAGTCTTAATCAAGGTAAGATGGTGACATGTATTTGAAAATTTTGGTAAAATTACTGAATGACCTTTGGGCATTCTTTTTATGAGTTTTGACATTTTGTGAGCCAAAATCAAGAATATATTCATGAGAAATGGTAAATATAATTCCTTACCAAACCAACTCTAGATTTGGCTCCGAAAACAGCGCCAAGGATTATGCCTTGAACTCCATCAAAAACTATATGTGTGATTCCAGTTCTTCAGCAGTAAATCGGCCACAGTACATTCTGCAACTGAGATTTCTGGCGATCGTCTGTAATCGATTGGAAGCAAGTGTTCAATTCCTCTGCAGCACCTCTGCAGGAGAAATTAAGTATTACACTGTAACTATTGAAATCAGTAGAAGCCAGGTCCTCCAGAGAGATAGATAATAATTGTGGTCACTGTCTATAATGTCCCAAGCTACAGATTTACAAACATCAACGTCTCATGTGATTATGTTTTAATGGCTATTCCTAAAGCAATTCATTGTTGGGTGCTAGGTGGAGCCCAACATCTAGGACCCCTAGCATCCAGCCAAATCAAGAGGTGCTCTAGCGGATATATTTGTATATATAAACATTGAAGATTCCCCGATATTCTACACTTCTATTCTACAACATTTTAGGCCATGAATCATTTGGAATACATTTAAATGTAGCTAAAGGAACTCTATCAACCCCCGTGATGCAAGGGTAGAGCTTGTAATAGATTCCATAGTAATAAATGAATTAGAGGAGGATGCCACTTTCCAGTGCGCTGGATATAAAGTCCATTACAAGGGACCTCATAGGGGCAGCAATTGCAAGCTATTTTCTTCTTAGCATGGAATATTTTATTTTAGGTTTTCTTGTTCTTTTTTTTCTCTTTTAAGTGGTACCAAAATTTGTGTGAGAACTTCACAGCTTTAATCGAAATAGTAACACTAAAGGGAAACTTGAGCAAAAGTTAGAATTTAATATTGAAAATATAATTGCTTGAACTCTGGTTGAAAAAAGCAAGATCACACTAGTCCACAAGATACATGGGATATGACAGTTCATCAGTTTTAAGGGAACCTGTCAGGATTGAAACTGGTGGTATAGTTGTGCATCTACAGTGCATACGTATTGTTGATGGAGTTCACAATGCCTGATCCTTTAGTTGTCAAGATACCTATGTCACCACTAGAAGTGTTTGGAAGCAGCTTACTTTCATCTTCACATTCGAAATAGATGAATGCTTGGTGAAGCCATTAGATTGATGCTGTGTTTTGCTTAAAGTGCCGAGTGTTATGAATGAGTCACCATAGGAGGCAAAAACAGAAATACTAGCTAAGTCCAGAAAACCAGAGAAGTTGGCAGCTATCGGATTACAGACCCCTGAACCTAAAAACAACAACTAGCAGTAGCCGTGGGGGGTTCCTACGGTGCCCTAGACCACTCGATCACAGCCGGAGAACTACATAGCCTAAAGACAGAAAGGGAAATCTAAACTGCCCCAGAGCAGACCCCAAAGCAATAGGCAGCCCCCAACAGATAATGATGGTGAAGCAAGATGAAAAAACACTCACACAGATAGAAAGATAGGCTGAGCAAATGATGGGGCCCAAGCTAACTAGATAGGACAGGATAGAAAAGCTGCTGTCTGTAATCCGCCAAAACCCTATCAAAAACAAGAGCCAACAGCTGACAGGGAAAAAAGCCCTGAAGATGCTAGGCTTCAAAAAGACTATATCAGCACTCAGGTATTTTCTGAAGACAGAGCAAAAAGGAATTCAGCTCACTCCAGCAGGGAATGGCAGAAATCAAGGAAAACAATACAAAACAAAACCAAAACACAAATGCAAAAAGTAGAGCAGAAAACTTAGCTTTTGAGTTGCTGGAATCAGATTGGTCTCCTAGAATCCCTCAGAGAGATCACCAGCAAGGCAGAAGGGCGTTGGCTGCCTTATATCCAGTCAGTAATTCCCGTCACCCAGTCATCATCATCCTGCCCAGGTGCTTCGTAATCAGCCTCACTACCTTCCTTCACCAGAAGAGGGAGTTCATCAGATCTCAATGGTGAAGGGGAAAATGAACTCACAACAGTACCTCCCTCTTGAGGAGGGGTCACCGAACCCTCATCCACGCCACCAGGGTGATCAGGGTGAGCCCGATGAAAGGCACGCACCAATCTTTTGGCATGAATATCAGAGGCAGAGACCCAGTAATTATCCTCCTGACCATAACCCTTCCACTTAACCAAATACTGGAGTCTCCGTCTAGCCAGACGGGAATCCAGTATCTTCTCTACCTCATATTCCATGTTACCTTCAACCAATACAGGGTCCGGAGGTGCCACCCCAGGAACTACTGGTTCAACAAACCTCTTCAACAAGGACTTATGAAACACATTATGGATTTTAAATGTAACAGGAAGAGCCAAACGAAAAGATACCGGATTAATAATCTCCAAAATCTTGTAAGGTCCAATAAATCTAGGCTTAAACTTAGGAGAAGCCACCTTCATAGCGATATTTTTTGATGATAACCAAACCATATCAACAACCTTAAACTGGGGACCAATGGTCCTATGTCGGTTGAAAAACCGCTGGGCCTTTTCCTGGGAGAGAGATAACTTATCCACCACTTGGTCCCAGATCTGGTGCATTCTCTCCACCACAGTGCCAACACCTGGGCAGGCAGAAGGCTCCACCTGCACTGAAGAAAATCGAGGATGAAACCCAAAGTTACAAAAAAAAGGTGACATCAAAGTGGCAGAACTAGCTCTATTATTTAAAGCAATTTCGGCCAAGGGCAAAAATGAAACCCAATCATCCTGATCAGCAGAAATAAAACATCTCAAATACGACTCCAAGGTCTGGTTTGTTCTCTCTGTCTGCCCATTGGTCTGAGGGTGAAAAGCAGAGGAGAATGACAACTGAATTCCCAGCTTGGAACAGAAAGTCCTCCAAAATCTAGACACAAACTGAACTCCTCTGTCAGATACAATGTTCTCAGGAATCCCGTGCAAGCGAACCACCTGTTGCAAAAACAGGGGCACCAACTCAGAGGAAGATGGCAACATAGGGAGTGGTACAAGATGAACCATCTTAGAGAACCTATCACAAATCACCCAAATAACAGTCATTCTCTGAGAGACAGGCATATCAGAGATGAAATCCATTTAAATATGGGTCCATGGCCTCCTGGGAACCGGCAAAGGCATCAACAAGCCACTAGAGTGAGAACAAGGTTTAGACCGGGAGCAAGTCCCACAGGACTGCACAAAATTCCTGACATCACGAGACAAGGCGGGCCACCAAAAAGACCGACTCACCAGATCTCTAGTACCAAAAATACCTGGATGACCAGCCAATGCAGAGCAATGAACTTCAGACATCACTCTCTTCTTCGACTGGTCAGGAACATACAACTTTCCACTTGGACAACGCTCAGATTTGTCCTCCTGGAACTCTTCCAGAGCACGTCTCAAATCGGGCGAGATGGCAGAAAGAACTACCCCTTCGCCTAAGATGGTAGCAGGCTTGGTCACCACAGGAGAATCAGCAAAGAAGCTCCTAGAGAGGGCATCTGCCTTGACATTCTTAGTGCCAGGAAGAAAAGAGACCACAAAATCAAAACGTGTAAAAAACAAGGCCCACCTAGCCTGTCTAGGGTTCAAGCGTTTGGCCGACTCCAGGTAAATCAAATTCTTGTGGTCAGTGAGGACCACGACTTGATGTTTAGCTCCCTCCAACCAATGTCTCCACTCCTCAAATGCCCATTTCATGGCTAACAGTTCCCGATTCCCCACATCATAGTTACGTTCAGATGGAGAGAACTTTCGGGAAAAGAAAGCACAGGGATTCATTTTAGATGTTACAGGATCCTTTTGGGACAAAACAGCTCCTGCACCAATCTCAGAAGCGTCCACCTCTACCTGGAACGGGAGTGAGACATCAGGTTGCCGCAAAACCGGGGCAGAAGTGAATCTTCGCTTCAGCTCCTGAAAGGAAGCAACAGCCTCCGGAGACCAATTCAACGCATCAGCACCCTTCTTAGTCAGATCAGTCAATGGCTTGGCAATACTAGAAAATTTTGCTATAAATGTCTGATAAAAATTAGCAAAACCCCAAAATTTCTGGAGGGCCTTCAAAGAAGTGGGCTGAACCCAATAAAATGGCCTGTACCTTGGCCGGGTCCATTTCAATAGTTGATGGAGACAAAATAAATCCCAAAAAAGAAATCCTCTGTACCCCAAAAAGGCATTTCGATCCTTTGACATACAGGGAACTCTCCCTCAAGATCCGGAACACAGTCCGAATATATTCCACATGAGAATCCCAATCCTTGGAGAAGATCAAAATATCATCCAGATAGATAATCAAAAATGTATCCACAAAGTCTCGGAAAATATCCTTCATGAAGCACTGGAAGACAGAAGGGGCATTAGTGAGCCCAAAAGGCATCACCAGGTACTAAAATGTCCCTCCGGAGTATTAAACGCCGTCTTCCATTCATCCCCATGCTTAATGCGGATAAGATTATACGCCCCCTGAGGTCAAGCTTGGTAAACCAGTAAGCACCTTTAACTCTGGAGAATAGATCCGAAATCAGGGGTAACGGATACTGATATTTAATAGTAATTTTGTTGAGGGCACGATAATCAATACAAGGCCTTAATGAACCATCCTTTTTGGCCACGAAAAAAAACCCAGCACCTAAGGGTGAAGAGGATGGTCTAATATGACCCTTCTCCAACGCCTCCTTAATATAGGATCGCATAGCCTCGTGCTCGGGTACAGATAAATTGAAGAGCCGTCCCTTGGGAAATTTACACCCCGGGCTCAGTTCAATTGCACAGTCATAACTCCTATGAGGAGGCAAAGACGCAGACTCATTCTCAATAAATACATCATAAAAATCTGCCAAATAGTCAGGAACATCATGCGACTGAGGAGAGGTGGAAAAAAACGGAGCCTCACTAAGGGCACACCGACAACCTCAACTCACCAAAGACACAGATTTCCAATCCAAAACTGGATTATGAATTTGCAACCAGGGAAACCGCAGAACAATGGTATCATGCAAATTATGCAACACCAAAAATCTGCAATTTTCTTGATGGTCTGGGGCGACCCGCATTACCACCTGGGTCCAAAACTGAGGCTTATTTTTCACCAAAGGAGTAGCATCAATCCCCCTCAAAGGGATAGACGTCCGCAGAGGTGTCAGTGGAAATCCACAACATTTAGCAAAATCCAAGTCCATTAGGTTCAGGGCTGCTCCCGAATCCACAAAAGCCTTGGCGGAAAATGTGGACAGGGAGCAGATCAGAGTAATTGCCAGAAGAAACTTAGGTTGAACACCACCCACAGAAAACGTGTGTGCAAAACGTTTCTATCGTTTAGGACAGACAGAAATAATATGTGAAGCATCTCCACAAAAAAAACACAGCTTATTACGCCTTCTGAACTCCTGACGTTGCTCCCTGGACAAAACTCTATCACATTGCATAGGTTCAGACATTTGTTCAACAGGTGGCAACACCTCTCGTGCAGTCCTGCGTTCACGTAAACGCCGATCAACCTGAATGGCTAATGACATAGAATCGTCAAGACCAGAGGGAACAGGAAATAGTATCTTTTATGGCTTCTGACAAACCCTTCCGAAA
The DNA here is from genome assembly GCF_039654945.1 of Dendrobates tinctorius. Lineage (NCBI taxonomy): Eukaryota > Metazoa > Chordata > Amphibia > Anura > Dendrobatidae > Dendrobates > Dendrobates tinctorius. The sequence continues at coordinate 12,445,383 of NW_027361677.1, forward strand.
GAGAGCTGCCAAGGCATTATCATTCCGAGTAGTAAGGACCGCCCACTTTCGGAATTTTTGACAGTACAATTCTGCAGAATCTCGACCCTGGCTCAATGCCAACAGGGTCTTTTCAGCCTGATCAACAGCATTAGATTCATCATACAACAACCCCAAGGCTTGAAAAAATGCATTCACACTAGTCAGAATAGGATCATCTGGTTTCAAAGAAAACGCCCAATCCTGGGGATCGCCACGCAGCAAAGAGATGACAATTTTAACCTGCTGCGCGGAGCTCCCTGACGAGTTAGGCTTCAAGGCAAAAAATAATTTACAATTATTTTTGAAATTCAAAAATTTAGACCGATCCCCAAAAAACACATCAGGAGTAGGGATCTTTGGTTCAGCAGCATGTGAATGAGCAAGGTAGGCAGAAATTCCCTGCACTTCTGCAGCAAGCTGCTCCACACGATCAGACAATTGCTTTATCTCCATTGAGAGAAAAAAAATTCCCCCTACAGCCTCAGAGATATAGAGGAAAAAATATACCCACTTTTTTTTTTTTACAATTCTTTCCTGCTATTGAGTACCCTAGGATCTGCGGTATGGCTGGTGATTCTGTTATGAATGAGTCACCATAGGAGGCAAAAACAGAAATACTAGCTAAGTCCAGAAAACCAGAGAAGTTGGCAGCTATCGGATTACAGACCCCTGAACCTATCAACAACAACTAGCAGTAGCCGTGGGGGGTTCCTATGGTGCCCTAGACCACTCGATCACAGCCGGAGAACTACATAGCCTAAAGACAGAAAGGGAAATCTAAACTGCCCCAGAGCAGACCCCAAAGCAATAGGCAGCCCCCAACATATAATGATGGTGAAGCAAGATGAAAAAACACTCACACAGAAAGATAGGCTGAGCAAATGATGGGGCCCAAGCTAACTAGATAGGACAGGATAGAAAAGCTGCTGTCTGTAATCCGCCAAAACCCTATCAAAAACAAGAGCAAACAGCTGATATGGAAAAAAGCCCTGAAGACGCTAGGCTTCAAAAAGACTATATCAACACTCAGGTATTTTCTGAAGACAGAGCAAAAAGGAATTCAGCTCACCCAGCAGGGAATGGCAGAAATCAAGGAAAACAATACAAAACAAAACCAAAACACAAATGCAAAAAGTAGAGCAGAAAACTTAGCTTTTGAGGAGCAGGAATCAGACTGGTCTCCTAGAATCCCTCAGAGAGATCACCAGCAAGGCAGAAGGGCGTCGGCTGCCTTATATCCAGTCAGTAATTCCCGTCACCCAGTCATCATCATCCTGCCCAGGTGCTTGGTAATCAGCCTCACTACCTTCCTTCACCAGAAGAGGGAGTTCATCAGACCTCAATGGTGAAGGGGACAATGAACTCACAACAGCCGAGATCCATGAACTTCATGGACTATATAGCAATAAAGCAACAGTTTCTGCTCCAGTTATGTTCTTACCACTGTAACTGAAGAGAGGAAGTTTAAAGTACTTTATATATAAGAGAAATTTACAAATCCTCCAAAATTTTGTTCGAGCAGATTTACTCAAACCAGTTGGTGGTTAAAAATAGTATAAGATTTGACTTTCCTACCCTGCTGCCATGTCCATCCCTTGACCTTCAGATTTGCCTTTGAACGGAATCGTCCACTGTTGACTAAGCATCACGTGATCAATAACATATGTGAGATTTATTCAATGTCAGATGATCAAGACAGAGGCAGATGCAAGACTAATCTGAAGATTGATCCAGAAGAACCAGGCAGAAAAATGCGGTTATAGCACATCTGAGAGATAGGCAAGGAGGGGGAGGGAATATTCTTTGATTATTTTTCAACTCTTTCCTGGCCCACATAATATTCCAGCAAAATGACACTGGCTGGCCACTGTTTTGCTAGATTTGTGCAAATCAAATTCTAAAAGTTTCAGATTTTGGCGAATTCAAAATTTTGGGAAAATTTATAACAAAGAATATCTTTTACAAGTCAATTCTCTTGTCTTAGTAGTCAACCAAGAAAAAAGGATAAGCTCTTTATAATTCAGTCACTAGATCACTTAGTCAATTGGTCTCCTTATGTCCCTCTTCATTTTTCCTTGTCAGAAAATCTTTTTTTATATTATTTTATTAGGGATACCCACAAACCTCTTAAAGCTGAACGAGTCATTTGATAAGTCCTATGCTTCTTGAACGCTAACTTTATGGAGATAAAGTATTTTTCCTGGACTAAACTCACTTTGAATTATCTACTCCATTGTCATTCAAAGGCTAATTTGCTGTACATATGTTATGTGTTATGCAAACCTGTAGACATAATTACAATATGTGAGAACACCATGCAGCAATTAACACCTAGACTCCAAAGAGAAATGGTGTAGACAATAGCGTGCATAATATTTGTCAATTATTCTGTTTAATGAGATGTTCATTTGCTTAATATCACACATTTATATACTGTATATATATTGTTCACGAGAGAAGAGTGAATTGAATGCTACTCGAATTTTTGAAAAATTCACACTCTCTAAAAATTTAGATTTTTTTTTTGTTATTCACTTCCACGCTGATTCTGAAATATTACAACCAGTGGCTGCCATTTAGCTGAATCACAAGGAGCTACCAAAAGGTTAAAAGGCAAACTTGTACCCACCTTACCACTCCACTCAACTCTGTTAAGGACGGCGGAACACGCTAAATAAAAATATAAATAAAGCGTGTTTGCCGCCCGGGGTCCACCGTGCGGTAGGTGACAAAACCGCTGCTGAGAGAGGCAGAGCACTAAGGCGGTAAGTGCACAACGTTGACTGCACCTAGTGCACAAGAGCAAGCTCTGTTGCACACACAGAGCTGCAAGCATAAACATATGCTGCAAAAGCAGACTTTCACACACAGAGCTGCAAGCATGAACACAAATACAAATGCTGAGTCTGTTAGAACTTCACCGAAGCTCAGCGACACAGACGCAGTATAAGGTCACAGGAGTCGCCAAAACTGACGGGACTGACTCCGTCTAGACCTACCGTTAGACGTCTGGTGCAGAGGCGTTGCAACCGCGAACGCACACTGTGCTGCAACTGCAGCGCGGCAAGTATAGAGCCGCTGGCAAGGCACTGCCAGAAATGCTGGCGCAATGCAGGACACTTTAGCTGCTGCAATGGATGAGGCTTGAGCGCGCTGGCGCTAGCGCTGCTACTGGCTGACCCAATCACTTACACATTCGTAATTACCAAGGAGGGGGATATTTAATGAGTCAGTCACCAGTCTAAGCATCCGTCATCATGCATATAGCAGCAAGTATGAGAGTACTAGCGCATGGCAGAATGGCCATGCGCACTTTTTATAGCGTACGGGACCTGCCGGAAATCCCCAGAGCCCTGAGCATAACCAATGGAATCAGGAGCAGGACCTGAGCACCTGACTCCCGAACTCCAATGGGAGCTCATCCCATGAGCATGCTCAGAAGAAGGAATGAAGAACTTAGCCTCTGGAGACAAATGTGAGAATCTGGATTCCTGCATAGGCATTGTAGAAACCAGATTCCTAACAAACTCTACTCCACTCCTCACCATCACTCATCCGGTCCTCATCACATCTCCTGATCATTGATATGACCGCTGAATCACTGAGCCTCTTCATGCTAGGCTGGGACTTCTGGCTCTGATGAAGCCCGGGCTGATTTTGCACAAGGTCACAGCACATGCCCTGAAGTTATGATGTTGTTACTAGAGATGAGCGAATATCTTCAGCTCCCTTCTTTTTCAGCAAGCTATACCGTTTACCAAAAAAGCTGTAGTGGAAACCCGGATACCTGGAGCACTCCTGCTGATCAGCTGTTTAACAGTCACAGTCACCACACATGCATGGAGAGCCTGTTTCTTTGGCTTTCCATGCATGTGTTGTGACTGTCACACAGCCGTGACACTTGCAGCTGTAGAGCCGAACACCTGATGAGCAGGAGCGCTCCCAGGTATCAGGGTTCCCGCTGCAGCTTTTTTGATAAACGCTATAGCTTGCCAAATAAGGAAGGAGCCGAAGATATTCACATATCTTTAGCTGTGACCTTCCTTGCACTTACACAGAACCATCCAGAGCCTCATCAGAGTCAGAAGTCCCAACCTAGCATGAACAAAGTTCAGTACTCGTGGCAGGGTTCAGAAGATGAGGGGTGACGATAAAGAGTAGGGGGCCAGAAAGGCAAGCGGTAAGGTGACTATAAGGATTTTTCTTATTTTTTAACATCTTACATTTATTGCTTTTAGGTGTCTGTAGAACACAGTAAGGGACATTAAATTTGCGTAGAAAAATTTTCTGCTAATCGAATTTCCCATGAAAATCTGTTTAAAACTCTGAATAAAAATTTTGCCTGATCTGCTCACCTCTACTGCTAAACTTAGCTTTTAATATACTGGATTGGAACATATAAATATTTCCGAAAAGATAACGATGTTGTAATTATTTCATACCATGTGATCACTTGCATTAGAGCCTAGAAAAGATCCACAGGGTTCACCCGGGTTTACTATGTAAAGGCCCTGTTACACGCTTCAATGTCCCAGCGATCCCACCAACGATCCGACGTGGATGGGATCGCTAGGACATAGTTAGCTGATCGCTGGTGAGCTGTCACATAGGCAGACTCACCAGCGATCAGGACCAGCGAGCATGCTGGTATAAAGGGAAAACAGCAGGTATCTAAGTGCCGCGCGGCTCTTAGTTACTCGCTGTTTTCCCTGGATACCAGCTCCCAGCGTCTGCTGTATGGCGCTGGGAGCTCGCTGATCGTTGGTCTCTTGCTGTCACACGCAGCGATGTGTGCTGTCCAGCGGGAGACCAACGATAGATTTTTGGCCCAGACCATTAGGCAATGATTAACGATCAGCCAACTGATCGTTGATTGTTGCTACGTGTCACACGCAACGATGTCGTTTCGACATCGCTGCAACGTCAACAAACTGGTGATGTTGCAATGATATCATTTACAATATCATTGCATGTAACGGGGCCTTAACACTTATAATCATTGGATGAATAGTAATTAAAACTTATAAACAACGTGTCATTAGATTTTTCAGCTAAGAAAATTTTGTCTGAGTATTTCTAGCAGTTTAATGCAGAAGTATTGGAAATATTTCATTATTTTGTTTTGCGTTGTTTTTTTCCATAACGATGAAATTCATATATGTATCCAATTGTTTTTCTCAAACATATGGTGTTTCTCTAATTGCCTTTGTAATAGTGAAAGTTTTCGAAAACTAATAGCAGAACTAAATATAGAATTGTAATGATGCGTATTGGTAATATAATAATAATACACAAGTAGCTTGGCTTACACTCTGAGAATTGGTAGGTGAATTTTCCCTACAAAGCTTGAAAAATCTTATTGAAGACAAACCACAGTTAATGATGAGCCATGGTCAAAGCCAAAAGTCAAATAACATTGCAAGGCTGGAATATGCGGTGTTAGGATTTAAGGATTGCACTAAATATAAATAATGATTAAGCGTGATCGCAACCTGGGGACCACCATGCAGAGATGGTAAACTGCAACTAGTGAGCAATGGCGGAGCGAGGCTGCGAGCAAGCACTTTAAACACTCTGAGTTAAACATTACTCAATGTGAACAGAGTGCAAAGTACCAAGCTCTGTTACTACACAGAGTGCAACTGTACAAGAGAGAACTTAGAGCTATACCCTGTTAGATGACACAGGAGTAAAGCAACAATGACGCTAGTTGTGGTCCCTCTCGCTACCCCCCAGGGATGTCTAGGATGGTGGTTGTGCTTGCTCTGAAACTCAACTGTGGTAACCGCACACATGACCGGAGTCAGATGCTAAGCCAACCGGGAGTTCCCACTCTACACTGCCTGCCTAGACACTCAATCGCCGTGCTATTAGCGGCACATTTGCACACAGAGTGGTAGCGTATCCACTCACACACAACACAAATGACACTAGCATGCCGGAGTGCGCCTCGGAGGACCTTTTATATGTTCACATCATAAGAAGTTGGACAGGACTTTGCTTGTGGACCAATCCGAAGCTGCCACATCACCAGAGCAGCTGACAACTGACCACCAATGAGACGTCAGCACCTCAGGAGCCTGCTCAGTAGGGTGATTTCTGGACTCAGCCTCCAGAGCGTTTGATTGCCTATGCCTATCGCTGGTTACCATAGACTTGGCTGGAATGTCAGCAGTAACCATGCAAACAGGACAAGCCTGAGCAAGAAGCTGGGACCGATGTCTTTGCTCAGCAGCACCCACTGAGGCCAAAGCAGAATTGGAGACTGCAGAGGCAGACAAGGCTTGGGATCTACCCAGTGCAGCAGGAGAATCCCGGCGCCTACCATACAGTCAATAAAAATGTAAAATTATATCCAGTGATAAAATTGGACATAAGCCCCTAACTCACGGGAAAAGTCTTTGTTTGTGAGTGTTGATTTTATGTTCCACAATACATTTTTTTTTTTAACTTTTACACCTACATCACCATATTAGGGCTTATTCTTTTGCAGCACAATATGTAGTCTTAATAACAAAATTAATTTTTACCATACAATGTGCTAAAAATAGGAAAATAATTAAAGTGCAAAGAAACAGCCATTTTTTGGAGGTGGGTCATTTTTATACCATTCATTCTACAGTAAAAATGACCTGGAAATATGATTTTCCAGGTCAGGACGATTACAGTGATACCAAATGGGTATAGCTTTTTATACTTAAGAGATTAAAAAAAAAATTTAGAACTTTGCAATAAAGTAAATAAATCAGTTTGTGTCGCCATTTTTGTTTTTTGAGACCTGTAACTTTTCTATTTTTCTGTCAATGGATCTCTGGGAGGACTTTTTTTTCAGGTGGGTCTGTCATTTTTATTGGTACCTTCATGTGTTGTTCAGGTTTTATTGCGTTTTTGGAGGGAGACGGGATTTTGATTTAATCTATTTACGCTGTTTATCACATGAGTTAAAAATATACATATTTGTAGATTGGACTTTTATGGTTTTTTCCTGTATACTAATAATATGTTTTTTGTTTCCTTTACTTTTTTCTTTGTTTATTTCTTCGGTCTCAGATTGGAAAAATTAACACTTTTGTTTTTATTGTTTTCTAATATTTTGAAAAACTTTCTTTTTTCATTACTTTGTTTTTTTCTTGTCTTTTTTTAGTCCTCACAGTCATTTGATTGCCTATTTGATTACTATTCAATTCAGTACTACAGTATTGACATGTGATAGTGACAATCTACCACGTAGGCCAACCACAGGCTTCGTTGGAGTATAGATGGCACCGACTGGGGTTTTCGGTTAGCTTTGGTAATTGCTGTTATTGGAAGGTTCCGACTGTATAAAACAGCTGGCATTTACAATGTATGGAGCGGGCTCAGTGATCCTGTCTCACACACCCAAAATCAAATTATGATGTTTATGTATGTTTTATACCAGGTAGGGGTTAAAGAACAGGTCCAATCTCATTTAAATCAGGAGTGTACAACAAACAGCAAGTGGGCCATATCCAGTCCATGATTCCATTGTGTGCAAGCCCTAAACATCTAGTCACAGAAATGCATACTTGGAATCTCCATAGATTCATTGAATGGTGGACTTGCCCTCTCTGTGGTATTTTAAGGCTAGGTTCGGATAGCAGTTTTATCGGTCCAAGCACGATCAGGTAAAATACTAGATCATATCGGGACCTATAGGGGCGGTCTAAGGGGTGACGCATATGTCTGATCTTTTCTTTAGGCAGAGTCTGTCCTAGAAAAAAATGTCCGAGTTTGGTCTAATATTCAGATCCCACTCCGCCAAGGAAGTCAATGAGTTCAAATGATATCTGAGTGCAGTCCAATTTCCACGGATTCACAAAATGGAGAAGATTGAGACATTTTGTTCTCCATCCTCTACTCACCATGTGCTCAGATTCTCTCATGCGAGAGAATTGGATCACACTATGCTGATACTCTGGTCAAATTCTGATCAGATTTTGATCAGAGTGCTATTACCATAATGGACCCAATTCTCTCAGATGAGAGAATCTACAGCCTTCTGCATGAGCAGTAACAAAGAAGAAATGAGATGGAGAAGTCAACATTCATGTACGCAACTGTCTCTTGCAGTTTTGCAGAAGGAGCGAAACACCCATTTAAGTCCCTCATGTAAACTATAATGGCCAGACCTTCACTCATGATTTGCTTTTTCCTTTCTGTAGCATGATGATGGGGAATGGGACACTTTCCAGACAGGTCCAATTTCGGGTAGAAGAACCAGCACTTATCATACATTAGTGGCATGTATAGCTTTTTCGATGTGTAATATATGTCTCGAGTTGTTATTGAGACGTGGCATGTGTGGGTCTTCGAATATGAAACAACTGATTTTTAGAGCAGATTTTTGTTGAACAACTCTTATCGACTGGTGCCTCCTATATGCTATGAGTGAAATAAAACTTTACAACATGCTTCAAACAGCAGAATAAATTTAGCAAGGAGATGTATTTTTGTTTTTTCAATTATATCAATTATATGTTGTATATGCAGTACCATGCCTAACCACATGGTTTGCTGTTCAGGAAGATATAGTGCAATACTCTTAGAAGGTCCTTATTAAATTGGTTGTCCACTACTCAGACTAACCATTCTCAATTCCTATAGTTACCCCCAGTAAAATAATAACACTTATATCCAATTCTGGTAGCCTTTCCATTCCAGTGAAGTTGGTACTGGTTCTCCAGTTGTCTTCACTCTCCCCTCCATTTAGCAAGTCGGACAAAGACATCTAGAGGAAGTAAGAGCAGTGACTGCTCGCTCACTTCCTCTCGATGTCTCTGGTGAATGAGCAATCACTGCTCTGACTTCCTCCGGATGTGAATTACATCTGTGTAACGGTGTGACTGGCCCTGCGTGATGACCCGCCGATCGGTCAGTCACAAGTCCAACAAAGACAAACAAATGGACACTGGGGACACAATTACAATGGTGGGCCCTATGATAGGGAACGGGGAAGTGGACACCTCCTGCACTCTCCTAAGGAAGAGCCCTGACTCTCCTCACGTTCCCTATACAGGTTCTTTCAACATGTCACCGGCCAGGTTACCTCAGTTCCTCATTTGCCCTGCACATATCCCTTACCAGGGAACTGGCAAGTGCGGACACTGGTCCTCACCACTGTACTAATAAACACCATGAAAATAACAGATACGGAAAAATCAACAAACTTAGCTTGCTCTGCAGTCATGCACCGGAACGCAGAGAAAGGCACCGGAAGACAGCTTGCAGCAGGAAAACCACTTCTCCAGATAAGCTGCAAACACCACAGCTCAAGCCAGCTTCTCTCCTCTGAACGGTTGGCTTCCAAATGACCAGTATTACCAACAAGGAGCTAAGCACCTGATGACCTTTTATAGGAAGGAGGGGGTTGGTCACCACTTGCTGGCTAATTTAAACATGTAGTAACACCAGCAGCCACCGGGGGATAAGGAAAAAGGTTTCTATAAGAATCCAGACTCTGCCACGGATCCAAAAATAGATCGTGACAATCTGTAAGAGAGGAGAGTAAAACTGTGTTTGCCTGCAGGGATTGTTATGCTATGTGAACCCCTGGAGATCTAGTGTTGACATCACTGGAACGGCACCGGCACTGGCACCGGAGGTGAGTATAAGGGCTCATACTCACATGCAAGAAACTCGGACGAGTCTCGCACGTCAATCGCCGGCACTCAGATCAGAGCGTTCAGCTGCATAGAAATACATGCAGCTGAACTCGCTGGCGGCAGTGCCGGGTATTGACGTGCGACACTTGTCTGAGTTTCTCGCATGTGAGTATGAGCCCTTTGTGTTATTATTTTACAGTCACATTGACATGACTGATTGTGACACAACTCAACTGGATAAGCTTAGCCTTCAATTGCCCATGTACAATTTTTGGAAAATATTTCAGATACCCTTTTTAATATTTATATACCCCTTTAATGCTTATTAAATCTAGATATACTTTTGCTTTACTATCAAGCTATCTGCCAATCTGCAGGGTTATACCATGCCGGATGTCTTGTTTATTAAATTGCACCGCAGGTATATAATATGGAAAGAAAAATCTCTGGATTAAGGAAAATAGCTCAGTAGTTTCTTCCTGCTATTTAATTTTGGTGAGCATCAGTGAACATCTACAGATTCCTGTAATTGGATGTCACTCAATATGCCTAAACACATCCCAGCTTCTTCATCAATGGCAGGTGTTGATCATAAAGTCATGAAAACACGTATTACGAGATGGCAAACTCATCATCTCTGACGTAAATGCAGAATTTCTATCTGTATGTATCAGGATTTAATCAGGTCAATGTTAACCGGTGATATACAGTCGACATAATGCATCTCCAGCAGAGTACACATTGAAACAAGACATTTCCCAGATACATGAACTGCTCATAATGTAGGGTCTTCATCATGAATTCTGGTACATGGCAGATTGTTAAGAAATGGCGTTGTTATGTCTTGGGAGTTATTTATCACATAGTTGTAATGTTCATCATGAAACAATTAAAAGTGTGAGAATTGATTGAGAATTGTACATTTCATGCATCTTCATATAATGACTTTTCAGACTGAGAAAGGTCTACTATAACTCTAGACCAAGAAACATCTGTGACTTCAGCTTAACAATTTAATTTCTCGACTTGTTACCACATCCATCTGTAGACCCATGCATTAATTGGGTTTCCCATTAACTGCATTTATCTCCTACTAGATTATGGCCCGATGCTATCCGCCGGCGCCATCCTGGATCCAGACGTTGTCCACGCCGGCGACATGTTCTTGCGGCGACGCCATCTTGAGTATCGTGAAATCCCATGATACTCAAGATGGCGTCGCCGGAAGAACATATCGCCGGCGTGGACGACGTCGGGATCCAAAATGGCGTCGGCGAAATCTCGCGAGTTTTCGCCGACGCCATTTTGGATCCTGACGTCGTCCTCGCCGGCGACATGTTCTTGCGGCGACGCCATCTTGAGTATCGCGGGATTTCGCCGATCCAAAATAGCGTCGCCGCAGGAACATGTCACCGGCGTGGATGCCGTCGGGATCCATAAAGGCGTCTGCAAAATCTCACGAGATTTCCCCAATGCCATTTTGGATCCCGACGTCCTCCACGCTGGCGACATGTTCTTGCGGCGACACCATCTTGTATCGCGGGATCCAAAATGGCGTCGCCGCAAGAACATGTCGCCGGCGTGGAGGACGTCTGGATCCAGGATGGCGCCGGCGGAAGAAGATGTCGGGGATCGTGGATCAGCGGCGATGACGGCGTGAGTATGAGAGACGGAGTGAGAGAAAGGGTCGTATGTGGAGTGAAAGAGTGAGTGGACGTGAGTGGAGATGGTGAAAGGTGAGAGGAGTGTGTGTGTTGAGGAGGAGTGGTGTGTTGAGGGTTAACATGGAAAGAGGTGTGCGGTGACGTCACCGGTTACAACTGGACGGAAGTTGTTACAACCGGAATCTGCTTAGGGCATTTATTATTATAGATACACAAAAAACACTAAAATGCTGTCTGTCTGACTGCGAGAATGGTAGCAGTCCACTGTTTCTTGAGAGGATGGCTAGTGACAAATTGTATAGCGCAATAGTCAAGGAGTTCTATATATTTTCGGAAAATATGGAAAAAGGTATGGCCATTGCTCAGCGCAACTCCATCTTACCATAACATAAGGATAAATAATTGGGTTTCTGAGGTCAAACCACTACTCACAACACCACATACAAAAGTAGGATATATATAGAAATGAGAAAATTGGCTTGAAACAAAATCAAATTTGTTAAAATTTTCTGAGATTCAACTTCTAATTGCTGGGAAAGGTTGAGAAAAAAAAACAAATTATACTCAACTCTCCTCAACGTTCCCAATACTTTGCCGGTCTTCCAATCAGCCTTCCATCTTCTAGAATCCAAGCAGAGTGACGCGCATCATTAATGTCAATGAAGTGCGTCATCAACATGATGACATGTTGACTAATGATGAATGGCAGTGCCAGAAGCTCAAAAACAAGAAGACAAAAGACAGAATGCAGAAGAGCAAACACAGAGGAATTTATAGAAAGACTGGCGGTGGTGGGAATATTACGGGAAGGGCCAAAGAAGAAGTGAGTACACAGCTTTTCTAAAACTCCTTCCTGACAGATTGTAGTTAAAATACATTTATTTGATTTCAATTTATTTTTCTGGTCAGTGTCGGATTTTTGGTATATCCGCTCATCTCTAGAAATATTGTGTAGGTTGGTGATAAGTAGAAACAGGTAAATTTGTCACGGTAAGGGTACATCCACGTTGTTAGGGTTTGTGGATCGCACTAAATATAAATTAAGAGAAAGTGCGATCGCAACACGGGGTCCACCGTGCAGTGATGGAGGAACCACAGCTAATAAACAATGGCGGAGGGATCCTGCGTGCAAGCACTGTAAACACATGGAGTTAAAAGTCGCTCTGTGTGGACAGAGTGCACAGTACTTGCTCGGTTACTCCACAGAGCTGTACAATAATAGAGAACACTCAGAGCTATACCCTGTTAGATGTCACAGGAGTACAGCAAGTAATGACGCTAGTTGGGGTCCCTATAGCTTCCCCCCAGGGAAATCTAGGCTGGTGGTTGTACTCGCTCTGACACTTGGCTGTGCTAACGCCACACGCGACTTTGGACGCCCGGAGTCAGATGCTGAGCCAAGCGGGTGTTCTCACCCTACACTGCCTGCCTAGACACACAATCGCCATGCTAGAGGTGGCACACATGTACAGAGAGTGGTAACGTATCCACTGACACACACATAGCATAAAGGATCTTAGCGCACAGACGTGCACCCCAAGGACCCTTTATATGCTCCGCTTAAGTCCAGTAAGACAGGACCTTGCTTGTGGACCAATCCAGACCTGCCACCTCACCTGAGCAGCTGATGACCGACCACCAATAAGAGGTAGCCACCTCACGAGCATGCTCAGCAGGGTGATTTCTGGTCTTAGCCTCCGGAGTGTGTTTGCAGCTGCTTATTGCAGGTTACCATAGCTTTGACTGGAAGGCCGCAGTAACCAAGCGAACCGCATGGGTCTGAGCATGACACTGAGACCAATGTCTTTGCTGAGCAGACCCCACTGCGGCCGGAGCAGAATGCTTGAAATCCTCCCCGTGCAGTGGGAGAATCCCGGCACCTAACACATGTGAAATGTAATTTCAGCATAAAAAAACCCCTACAACAATCCAACGGCAAAATTCGCAAGAGTTATATTCAAATTTAATTCTCATTTTGCTATGAATCTGACATAGATTTCATGAGGCGCATTACCAGGAAATTGATCAGCTGTGAAAATTCCTTGCATAAATTAACATTTTTTTCAAGCAGAGTGTGAATGAGGTTTGGTAAAGAGAGCCAGAAAGTCACAAAGAGTGCTGCTGCTTTCTAGTAAGTATTCAATTATCTTCCTTAGAACTGGATTCCCAGGTACACTGCTCAGTCATTTATCAATGGTTCTTTTTTCATTAGTGAAGTTGAAATCAATAGAAGAGCTGTCATCCCTTATAGGTGGTCCAATCAGAGCAGAGTGAAATTGAGTATCTATTGTATTTATTCAAATGAGATGCTAACATATGCAGAATATGGTCTGATGAGGTAGGTCATTCTCTGCATAACTCTGAGATTTTTCTTGTGCATTGACTGTCTTAACTCTTGCAGCTCAACTTCATTCATTTCAAGGGACTTCACTTACAAAACCAAATAGAACCTAAGGGCTCAGACAGATGGCCATATAAAGCATTATCCGCCCTTCAGCACGTGGTTCATTTTAATTGCAACAGGGTCCTACCTACCCACAGAATCAGACTTGGAAGAGAGGTATACACATCTACCCAGAAATTCAGACTCCAGTCTTAGAGAGGTATTCACACTAGACACGTTAGGACCCAAAAGTTTTGAGACCACCTTGTCGTTGGTTGTTGGGCATGCATGAATTGGCCAAATTATGTGCTTAGCTTCTCATTTTTTCCTAGTATCCAGATGCAGTATTGCTCTTCATATTTCACATATTTCATATTGACATGCTTTAGCACTACAGAGTGCAACTTTATTTTGTTTATAGGCTTTATAATTCAGACCCGGATGCACTGACTGGCCTGCAGCTCTTCAAACCCAAACGTGACAGCTGCTTAGAAATACATGAAGCTGTCATCTTTGAGTTTGGAGCACCACTGGTCAGTCCATGTACTGTGGTCTGATCTCCATCCGATTTATACGTCCGTCTAAGGACAAAAGTAGAGCTGTTCTTGCAGAAGAAGTCCACAACATAAGATTTTACTTTGTGAAGCAAGTAAAATATCGCTTGCATTTATGATTCACTGTAAAAGCTCACAGAATAGTACAACCCTCTATAAGTCAATTCACCGAACTGGAGCAGGGCATAGAATACCTGACTTACAGCTTAGACATTAAATGTTTTGTTTGAATTGTGCTGAGTTAGTATTTTTCATTTATTTTTTTCTTCATTGCTCTCGACGAGAAATCTCCATTGAGTAAAGTCTGATCCGCGTATCGTCAGCTTGCATTCAATGTGCCGAAACTGTAGGCAATGTTTACTAAATTAACGCTACGATCAGCTATGGGTAACCTGCCTTGGAACATATGCCGAAGGCAGCAATCTAGCACAGAAATGGGCAGCAAGCTGTGAGCCTAAACTTTTATCATCATCTCTATAAATCAAGATGAAAGCTATTGACTTCCTCCTGCGGACCTCATACCGCCTTGAGAAAAAAAGTTTTAAATATTTAGAATATAGAAAAGACAGTGTGAGATCATGCAATTATATTGAATTTGATTACAAGGCCGCGCTACATTCAATGGGATTTAATTGATATACCGTAAAAATAGAACCAAAATGAAAGATTTATACTTGAAAGTGAATACACCGGATGTAAGATGTTTGACAACTATAAGAGGAAACTTCAATTCAAAGTTTCGGCAAGTTTGTTACATATTTTAATGTTTTTTTTTTCTTTTCTTAGAACAATTACTCTACAAACTAAATTCCAAGCTACTTCCTGACTGTCCTGATGATACAGTAAAAGTTTCTTGAGTTCAGGACGGATGACACTGAAAGCTCAAACATTTTGCAGCGTTTCCCGCTAGGATATCGCATAACTTCATTGTTGGGCTCAAGTGAGACTGAGAATGAAGAAGCCAAGAAGATTATCATACCTTGTACAGTGGTGGTAAGTACCTGGACCATTACAGATCAGCGGTTCCCAGTAGTGCAGAGCTGGTATGACAGAGTCATTTTCCATCTCAACAGTCATGGGTAAGTCTCTCTCTTCTGTAGAGTGTAAGCTACTATAGTCAGCAGGAGTCCTCTCTCCCACCTGTATAGTGTAAGCTCTAATTGTTAACGGTGTCCTCTCTTTCATTCCTCTCCAGAGTGCAATCTCTTATGGTTAGCGGAGTCCTCTATTTCCTGTAGAGTGTAAGCTTTTAAGGTCAGCGGGGTCCTCTGCCTTTCTGTTTTGCAGAGTGTAAGCTATTATGGTCAGCAGGGTCTCCTCTCTCTCTTTTGTTGAGTGTTAGCTTTTATGGTCAAAGGGGTACTCTCTCTCTGTTCTGTATAGTGTTAGCTCTTATCATCAGCGCGGTCCTCTCTTTCTCTCCTGTAGAGTGTAAGCTCTTATTATTATTATTGTTATTAATTATTATAGCGACATTTATTCCATGGCGCTTTACATGTGAGGAGGGGTATGCATAATATGAACAAGTACAGCAATCTTAAACAAATACAAGTCACAACTGGTACAGGAGGAGAGAGGACCCTGCCTCTCTTATGGTCAAACAGGTCTTTTCTTTCCCTCTCTCTCTTTCCTGTAGAGTGTAAGCTCTAATGGTCAGTAGGGTCTTCTCTCTCTCTCCTTAAGAGTGTAAGCTCTTATAGACAAAGGAGTCTTCTCTCTCCCTCTTTCCTGTAGAGTGTAAGTTGTTATGGTCACCAAGGTCTTATATCTTTCTTTTCTGTGGAGAGTAAGCTCTTTTGGTCAGCAATACCCCCAAGGAAAGTGCTATGCCCCCTCCAGTTCCCCAACACAGTATAATTCTGGCACATTGCCTCTTAGCACAGTATGATGCTCCTACATTGCTCACCTGACAGTTAATGTCCTCAAAGAAACTAACATAGTGTGATGTTCCAGTGACTCCCTCACAGTATGTAAGCTCCTCAGTATGCCACCACTGTCCACTCACAGTTTGATGCCACCACAAATTTCCACAAAGTATGATGCCCTCACAGCTCTCCAGACACAGTTATCCACTCACTGTCCACACACACAGTATGATAAAACAAACAGTTTGATATGCCTCCAAACAATGTGATTACCTCCACAGCACCCACACAAAGTATGATAGCCTCCATAGCCTCTACACAGTATGATGGCCAATATGGCCCCCCAAACAGTTTAATACCCATACAGCCACTATACACAGTATGGTTACCCCACAGTCAAATGTATAATATGTCAGTTCATACATCACCCACCACTCTATAAAATACTCCCGAAGTTCCGCACACAGTATGCTGCCCCCCATTCAGTATGATGGCCTTACAGCCTCACACACAAACAGAATGATGGTCTGCAAAGCTCCCCACACAATATGACACCACCCACAGTTTCCAAAATCAAATAGTGACTGGCAAAATAAAAAAAATTACTCAGCTACTCAATAAGCTCTTTCCCCTAATGACTTGTCCAGTGAGGGCTCTGAGTAGAATGAGGCTTTACATTTCCAATTCCTTGTCAGGATCTGTGGAAATGTCACGTTTCACTTAGCGACTTAGCAGGATCCCGACAACGATACAGCCTAGTAAGGATCGCCGGTGCGTCGCTAAATGGTCGCTAGTAAGCCGCCAAACAGGCAAATCTCTCTAGCGACGCAGCAGCAATCCGGCGATCTGTGTAACAACCTCGCCAGTCGTTGGTACCTTGTCACACAGCAGCTTTTCAGACGATTCCCGCCTGCATCCCTGTGTTCTGCGTCGCCAACGAGGTCGCTCACAAACACAGCGATGCATGCTGGCCAGCAGGATGCCGATGACGAAAAAATGGCCCAGGACATTCGAGCACGATCAGCTATATCCAGTGAGGGGGGCGGTCGCTGCTATGTGTCACATGTAGCGAGATCGCTGGCGAGATCGCTGTTGCGTCACAAAATCGGTGATGCTTCAGTGATCTTGCTAGCGATCTCGCTATGTGAGAAGGGGGCTGAAGCCTCAACGATCAGAAAGTTATCACCTTTTTTATACATTGATGATCATTTGCTAAGTGGTGAGGACCCCTTTAGCTTCTGAAACATTTTTCTATTAAGTATATTGTTAGTGTCACGGGGTCCTTCTCCGATACCACACAATCAACAGAGCGAGGGAAGGGCGAACAATCCCTAGACCTTTATTACAGGCAAAATTAGAAGGTCCATAAACAATCCACCACACTTAGGATACAATAGTCAAGAACAAGAATGCAGTCCAGTAACAGGATAAAATGTCCAGGGAGATGAGATTCCAAAACTCTAGCACCAGAGGATAAAATGGGTCCTTCTCTCTGAAGTGCAGTCTTTACACGATCCACTCCACAAAGGAACTGACTTTGCCAGCTCCTGTCCTCCCCACCCCCCTTCCTTGTGTCCAGGGGTAGTCAAACAGGTTGGGGTGGTTTCCAGGCCTCCCATAGGAGAACAAAGGAGCCTTGGGCATTAAAGAACTACAGGGGGTCATCAAGAGACAGATACAGTCAGGCTATAGACATACAAGAAAAACACTATGAAAATAAGTGAAATAGAAATATACACATAATGATATCCACATAGCTTATCACACCATCACGGTTAGATTTTAGGACAACAGATTGTATATTAATTTACAGTATTTTTCCCTTCCCTCAAAATATTCTCTTTTAATAATTCAAAAGAATTCTACAGAGCGCCACATAAAAGTATAAAATATGTTTTCCTTGGTTTATACTTTAAGCGCTATCACTGTTGATTTCTCCAAAAATGACACCTTGCCTTGTCTATTGTGGGAAAGCAGCGGAATAATTATCTAATGTGCAATTTTAATAATTAGGTAAAACTGTGGATTGCACTTTCCACTAAATGCTTTAAAAAAGATTTCTTACGTGAAGAACAATGGCAAAACAAAGCTGACACGACTTGCTAAATATCATTGTGCCTTAACATATAATTCACTTCACTGTGCTACAGTTTGATTTTCAGCTGGAGTAAAGAGTCATGTACAGTGGAGAAAATAAGTTTTTGATACACTGCCAATTTTGCACGTTTTCCCACCTACAAAGAATGGATAGGTCTGTAATTTTTATCGTAGGTACACTTCACCTGTGAGAGACAGAATCTAAAAATAACAACCAGAAAATCGCATTGTAGGATTTTTACAAAATTAAATTGTGTTTTATTGCTTGAAATAAGTATTTAATGCAACAGAAAAACAGAACTTAATATTTGTTACAGAAACCTTTGTTTGCAATTACAGAGGTCAGACGTTTCCTGTAGCTCTTGACCAGGTTTGCACACACATTGCAGCAGGGATTTTGGCCCCCTCCTCCATACAGATCTTCTCCAGATCTTTCAGGTTTTGGGGCTGTCGCTGGCCGACATTGATTTCAGCTCCCTCCAAATATTTTATTTTGTTAAGGTCTGGAGACTGGCCAGGGCCACTGCAGGACCATGAAATGCTTCTTACTGAGACACTCCTTAGTTGCCCTGGCTGTGTGCTTCAGGTTACTGTCATGCTGGAAGACCCAGCCATGACACAACTTCAATGCTCTTACTTAAGGAGGTTGTTGGCTAAAACAAAAAAATGAACCATGGCATGCCCAATTAAATGTTATGCTATTATGCAAATCCTCTTTAAAGATATTACTGCTGAGGAGAATATTCCTAAAATGTGGTGCTCTAAAGAGCTCTATATATTGCCTAGGGTGGCTATGAGGTGGTGGTAGCACTTACCCTAAAAACGTATGGATTTTTTTTTACATCAGAAGATGCTGCTGCTTGATATTTTTTTGCAAATATTGCAACAGGGCAGAGAACAGAATCAAACATTTGTTTAAGCAGCCACTCATCAGTCCCCCTCTGCAAATTGCTCAGAGCTCAAATGGCCATTTAATTCATCACTTCACCACACATCTATTGGCATGTTTGCTAGTAATGACGTATATAGTTGGTACCCATATGCCATGCATCCAAAGAGTGAATGACCGCTGAAAAATCTTGTAGCACCTTCTCTACCCTGCAGTAGCTCTCGGCTCCCTTTCCTGCTGTTTTACATGATGAGAGAAGATAGGAGTGGGGGTAATATCCATGGCCCCTTTCCAGGCTATAAATATCCACCCACAGCTGTCTGTTAAGCCTTTGCTGGATTGAATTTATAGGGGTATCCTACATAATTTTTTTTTGTGGGGTATACCATTAACTAACTAGTAAAGGCTAAGCAAACAACTATGAGCTGTTATTAATTATTAATTAGTTATCCCTTTTCCCAGATTATTAACATCAACCTCCAGCCTTGGGCTTTCCCTCTGCTGGTCATGAAAATTACACTGGGTCCCACTCCATTTTTTTTACATTCTTAATCGTAAACAGGAGGTACACAGTGGGTACTGAATACAACTCCCATCATTGTTTCCTGGTCACTCTGATCATTGGGAGACAAGGTGACAATAATGAGAGCTGCAGTCAGCAGCCGGCACCTGGGATCAGTGTAAACTGTACTGCTTTTCCCAGGCACCGGTATATGTCACATGGACACATGGATGGCACACATATGTGACACATGAACAGCAAACAGATACAGGGATGCCACATAGGTATATATGGATGGTACACGGACACAGACCACGTATTTCAGCAGTGCTGTTTTTTTCTGTACAGGAAAGTATGAAGGTTGCCGTAGAAAATGAATGGACCAGATGTGCACATGCTTGACCCCCCACTCCATTCAGATAAGGATCTACAGAGCAATGTTCTCAATGTTTGGAACCCCAGTGATCAATCAGTTTTTCTTATCAAACTTAAAGTGGAAGACTTGTGTACTTTATACAACTGTTCAGAAGTAAAACAAAAAATGTATTTTTGGTACATACACCAAGGGATTACATTGCAAAGCATGATATGATTAGAATTTTTTAGATAAATAACTTATCAGATTACATAAGAACACAAAGATGGCTATTTCATTTAAATCCACTCAATTGGATGTCCTGCACTGGTAGTAAGAACCGCCCTACTCACTGCAGTCATCTCTCTGCTCTCTCCAGTCTTGGGCTGTCTTGCTGAGCTGCTTCTTACTGTATTTGCTGCCTCCTAAAGCTGCTGGTGAATCTCCACCTGGCTAAAAGGATACATGGTCAGAGTCTGCTAGAACTTTACCCCACTGTGTCTGGCAGAGATTACCTTCACTGGCCTATTCCAAAGCAGTAGGGGGTTTATTGGGCAGCTTTAGTGTACAGGTGCCTGGAAAGGTCAAAGAGGCCCAGCGCATGCGCACTGCAGTAATTTGCTCTGCCCTTGACAGGGCAGAGAAGTACGCCTGCACAGGAGCTTGATGCCGAGGAGACTGTGTGGATGCGTCATCCACACGAAGCAAGCAGGAGGACGCAGATCTTAAGAAGATGGGAGGCACCGGACCAAGACCAGCGACACCCATTGGCCCGGACTGCCCCAGGTGAGCATAATAAAAGTTATTTTTCTTTTTTACAGCTTGAGTTGGGGTCAGATATGCTGCATTATAGAATGCTGTATATCAGCCCTGAAAGGTGATGGCTGTATTTCATATCGGCCAAAACTGGTGACAGGTTCCCTTTGAGCTTTCCATCCTGCTCTAGTTAGAGACGGAATCTAAACATTTTTACTAATTGAAGTTTTTAAAAGTTTCAAAATAGCTACTTATTTCAATATCATATTTTTCCATAAGTGCTGATCCCAATAATGTGACAATGAAGTATTTAAAATACATTTTTCCGAATACCATGTGTAATTTAAAATTCCACAAAATACGGTTTATCTAGTAAATAATTTATCAATAAGAAAACAGTTTGAGAATTTTCCACTTAAGGAAACGTTATATTATAAACATTCACTCATTTGTTAACTTTGCTAAGTAGGCATTTCAATGCCTAAGAGAAAACTTTTTTTGACATGTCAACTGTTTTTTGTCATTATGAGTTACTAATTGGCTAATTTTTCATAAGTGCGTTCTAAACATTGACTGGTTCAGTGGCACAGACAAAGTTTGGCTCCCATCATATTCAAAAGCTAAAAAGTGAGATCAAACTACTGTGGTCAAATTTTATATGTTTCATATTATATGCTTTCACATATTTGAAGCAAAAAATCTTATTTTTGTTTTAATAGAAACATTAGGAAAAAATATTTACAGTGGCATGTAAAAGTTTGGGCACCGCTGGTCAAAATTACTGTTATCGTGAACAGTTTGGCAAGTTGAAGATTTAATGATCTCTGAAAGGTCTAAAGTTAAAGATGACACATTTCCTTTGTATTTTAGGCAAAGACAATATATAAGTATATTTTTGTCTTTTCCATTTTAAAAATTTCAAAAAGGAAAATGGGCGGATGGAAAATGTTTGGTAACTTTGGAGGTATGTGTTCTCTGATAACTTTCACCAATGTTTCAGACCTTAATTGGCCTGATATGGATGTGGCTTGTACACAAACATCGTTAGGAAAGGCCAGGTGATGCAAATTTCCCAGCATTTTGAAAACCCAGCCTCCTCTAACCTTGTGCCAAAAAGCAGCAGCAGCAGTTCTTCTAAGCCTCTGCCTAGCACTCTGAATATGAAAATGGTTGAGGCCCACAAAGCAGAAGAGTATAAAAAGATAGCAAAGCGTTTTAAAGCTGTCCTTTCCTCAGTTCAAAATATAATTAAGAAATGGCAGTTAACAGGAACAGTGGAGGTCAAGATAAAGTCTGGAAGGCCAAGCAAAATTTCAGCAGGAGCTGCTGGTAGGATTGTTATAGAGGCAAATCAAAAACCCCGCTTGACTGCAGAAGACCTTCAGAAAGATTTAGCAGACTCTGGAGTTGTGGTACATATATATACAGTGGGGGAAATAAGTATTTGATACTTGTTGATTTTGTAAGTTTGCCCATTGACAAAGACTTGAACAGTCTATAATTTTAAGGGTAAGTTAATTGTAATATTGAGACATAGAATATCAAAAACAAAATCCAGAAAATCACATTGTATAAATTATATAAATTTATTTTCATCTTGCAGTGTGAAATAAGTATTTGATCCCTCTGGCAAACAAAACTTAATACTTGGTGGTAAAACCTTTGTTGGCAAGCACAGCAGTCAGGTTTTTTTGTAGTTGATGATGAGGTTTGTGCACATGTCAGGAGGAATTTTGGTCCACTCGTCTTTGCAGATCCTCTCTAAATCATTAAGATTTTGAGGCTGTCACTTGGCAACCCAGAGCTTCAACTCCCTCCATAAGTTTTCTATGGGATTAAGGTCTGGAGACCGGCTAGGCCACTCCATGACCTTAATGTGCTTCTTTTTGAGCCCCTCTTTTGTTGCCTTGACTGTATGTTTTTGTAATTGTTTTGCTGGAAGACCGAGCCACGACCAATTTTTAATGTCCTGGCGGAGGGAAGGAAGTTGTCATTCAGGATTTTACGGTACATGGATCCATCCATTCTCCTATTGATGTGGTGAAGTAGTCCTGTGCCCTTAGCAGAGAAACACCCCCTAAACATAATGTTTCCACCTACATGCTTGACAGTATGGATGGTGTTCTTTGGGTCATAGGCAGCATTTCTCTTTCTCCAAACACGGTGAGTTGAGTTAATGCCAAATACCTCATTTTTTGTCTCATCTGACCACAGCACCTTCTTCCAATCACTCATAGAATCATCCAGGTGTTCACTGGCAAACTTGAGATGGGCCTGCACATGTGCTTTTTTAAGCAGGGGGACCTTCACGGCATAATGTGTTACCAATGGTTTTCTTGGTGTCTGTGGTCCCAGCTGCCTTGAGATCATTAGCAGGTTTCCCCCGTGTAGTTTTAGGCTGATCTCTCATCTTCCTCATGATTAAGGATACCCCGCGAGGTGAGATTTTGCATGGTGCCCCAGATCGATGACGATTGACAGTGATTTTGTATTTCTTCCATTTTCTTACTAATGTACCAACAGTTGTCTTCTTCTCACCCAGTGCCTAACTTATGGTTTTGTAGCCCATTCCAGCTTTGTGCAGGTCTATGATCTTGTCCCTGATATCCTTAGAAAGCTCTTTGATCTTGCCTATGTTGTAAAGGTTAGAGTCGGACTGATTGAGTCTGCGGACAGGAGTCTTTTATAAAGGTGACTATGTAAGACAGCTGTCCTTAATGCAGGTAACGAGCTGATTAAGATTGTCTAACTGGTCTGTAGAAGCCAGAACTCTTAATGGTTGGTAGGGGATCAAATACTTATTTATCATTGCAAAATGCAAAAAAATGTATATAATTTATACAATGTGATTTTCTGGATTTTATTTATGATATTCTGTCTCTCAATGTTAAAATTAAACCACCCTTAAAATTATAGACTGTTCATGTCTTTGTCAGTGGGCAAACTTACAAAATCAGCAAGGGATTAAATAATTATTTCCCCCTGTATATGCATGTATATTAATTTCTATGTTGATCTGCTGTTTAAAAAAAATTCTCCTAGCAAATCACATTTTTTGTCTTAAATATATATGCATATATACACTCACATATGTCTTAACCCCTTAACGACCAAAGGTATTTTTGGTTTTGTATTTTCAGTTTTTGCTCCCTTTCTTCCCAGAGCCATAACTTTTTTAATTTTTAGTCAAAATGGCCATATGAGGGCTTGTTTTTTGCAGGACAAGTTGTACTTTTGAACACCACCATTGGTTTTACCATGTCGTGTATTAGAAACTGGGAAAAAAATTCCAATTGCGGTGTGTTAGGGTTGTGGATCGCACTAAATGTAAAATATGAGAAAGGGCGATCGCAAACCGGGGTCCACCGTACAGAGGTGATATACTGCTGCTAGGTAATGGCGGACGCTATATGGTGGTATAACGGAAAAACACACGCGGGTTAACGTCACCCGGTGTGCACAGGGCGAACTCTGTTACCTCACAGAGCCGCACTACCACAGAACATAAATGCCGGAGTTGCTGCAAAGCAATCTCCTCTGCAATCTCCTCTGCAGTAAATGAAGAGCAGGAGACTGCAGAATGTGAGGGTCTTGATTCCTGCATAGCGAGGGCAGAAATCAGACTCCTAACACGTTGTGTACAGGAGCGGACTCTGTTACTTCACAGAGCCTCACTACCGCAGAATATAAATGCCTGTTTAAGCTCACAGAGCTCGGCAATGGAGCGCACAGAATGTGGTCACAGAACCCTCCCCAAGGACACGGGGTCAGAGTCCCTCTAGACCTTCTGAGTGTGCGGCGTCACATCTGCGGACGCCACTATAGACGCTGACTATGGTGGAGTGTTGAGCACGTGCACCGTGGCGTGCAGAGCCACCGGTGGACACTGATGCCAGTCTCAGACTCTGCCTCTACCTACACCTAAGAGTGGGCGCTTAACAGGCTAGGCCGCACAACACATGCGTACCAAGGGTAGGGGTTTCTTAATGAGTCATTCACCAGAGACATTCATACATGCATACAACTCTCACTCCTCATAGTCTGGTAATGCAGACTATACTAGTGCATGACTGAGCGGCCATGCAACCCTTTTATAGCAGCGTCCTTCAGGGACCTTCCTGATGGTCCAATCCAAGCTGGAGAAGGACCTGAGCTCGTGACCTCCGATCTCCAATGTGATACTGTCCCACGGGCATGCTCAGTGGACCGAATGGAGGACTTAGTCCCTGGAGTAGCTCGCTGCTGACCAGCATGCGTTGCTATAGCTGAGCCAGAGGTGGGAGCAGCAACCAAACCCACAGAGCTAGTCTAGGCAGAGCGCCGGGACCGATGAGCAATAAAAAGAGAGAAGAGCCAGCACTGCCAGTGGTCAGAACGCATAACATAACGTGCATGTGCACATATCTTACTGCATTCAAAATGAGACATTTAGCAAAATATTGATCAATATATTGAGCCACCCCGCCACGCCAAGGCAATCTCATATGGGGGGTCCTACTCTACATTTTTATTTATTCACTGTGCCATTGCGGCCTCCTAAATGTTTTAAAAGCAAGACCATTTCAAATGCAATCCATACCTGAAGCATATCTGCATCACTCCCGTGCAGCCAGATGGAGCAGGTGCAGATGAAGGCCAACCAGGTCTGAACACAGACATCTCAGGTTTGACCTCCACACACTGCCTGACCAGTAAACACAGATGAAGGGCAATGCAGGCTCAGACATGGATGCAAAAATAAATAAAGCCTGGGGCAGGGCGGGGCTGCCGTGAGTGTGCACAGCAGCCTAGATCAATCACAATAAACACAGAAAAGATGGCGAACATGACCCAGCGTGCACGGCAACAGTGGTGGTCAGCCACAAAACCAATTTGCAATAAAAAGAGAGAAGAGCCAGCACTGCCAGTGGTCAGACCCCCCATATGAGATTGCCTTGGCGTGGCGGGGTGGCTCAATATATTGATCAATATTTTGCTAAATGTCTCATTTTGAATGCAGTAAGATATGTGCATATGCACCTCATGTTATGCGTTCTGACCACTGGCAGTGCTGGCTCTTCTCTCTTTTTAGCGCCGGGACCGATGAGTCTGCTGAGCAGCCTTGTCTGTGGCTGAAGAGGAATGGGAGACCGCCGAAAGCAAGGCTCGGTATTCCCGCTGTGTAGCGACACCTAACACTGTGAAATTTCCAACAAAGGGCAATCCCACGCAAGTTTTTTGCTTTGCTTTTTACTAGGTTCACTAAATGCTATAACTGACCTGCCATTATGATCCTCCAGGTCATTGCGAGTTCATAGACACCAAATATGTCTAGGTTCTATTTTATTTAAGTGGTGAAAAAAAATGTCAAACTTTGTTAAAAAAAATGCGCCATTTTCTGATACCTGTAGCGTCTCCATTTGTCGTGATCTCAGGTCGGATGAGGGCTCATTTTTTTGCGGGCCGAGCTGACATTTTTAATGATAACAGTTTGGTGTAGATATGATCTTTTGATCGCCCGTTATTGCATTTTAATTCAATGTCACATCGACCAAAAAAATGTAATTCTGGCATTTTTACTTTTTTCTCGCTACGCTGTTTAGCAATCAGGTTAATGTTTTTTATAATGATAGATCGGGCAATTCTGAATACAGGGATACCAAATATGTGTATGTTTGATTTTTTTATTGTTTTATTTTGATTGGGGAGAAAGGAGGGTGATTTGAACTTTTTTATTTTTTGTATTTTTTTCCTTAAAAACATTTTTTTACTTTTGGCATGCTTCAATATTCTCAATGTGAGTCTAGATGCTGCCATAGCCGATCGGCTCTGCTTCATAGAGGCGATGATCAGATCACCTGTATGTAGCAGAATTGCACACTTGCTATGAGGGCTGACCACTGGGCGGCGCTCATATCAAT
Source organism: Dendrobates tinctorius (assembly GCF_039654945.1). Lineage (NCBI taxonomy): Eukaryota > Metazoa > Chordata > Amphibia > Anura > Dendrobatidae > Dendrobates > Dendrobates tinctorius. The sequence goes on from NW_027361677.1 coordinate 12,471,992, forward strand.
CTGGCAGTGACAACCATAGAGGTCTCTAGGAGACCTCTGGTTGTCATGCCAACCTATCGGTGACCCACAATCACGTGACGGTGGTCACCAATGGGTGGCTTTCCAGTACGATTGCCGCACGTGCATGTTAAATGCCGATGTCAGCGTTTGACAGCAGCATTTAACGGGTTAATAGCAGTGGCTGGATCATGTGCCGGGAATGATATGGACTTACCACCGGATCCCACATTAAAGGGACAGTGTCCGACATCAGCATACTATTACTCCCGATATAGGAAAGTGGTTAATATATAACTATGCATGCATGCATATATTTTTTTCTGTTTTTCTATAAAAAAAATTCTCCCCACAAATCACATTTTTGTTTTAAAATATATGAAAGTATATACCATGAAATGTTATATATTTATTATTATTTTTATTTTTTTTCAAATTTCTATGTTGTTTTATCTATAAAAACAATCCCAAATAAATCACATTTTTGGCTTAATAAATATAAAAATGCACCAAAATATTTACTTTCTGTACTACTTATAAGTGCATGAATAAGACTAGAGGTTTCTATATACATAGGTTTAAGACAAGAACCAACCGATGTATCATGGATAAATTACTATCCAAAAATTAATAAAATATTGATCTCTGACTTATTAAAATACAATCTTCAAAGGCAAGCGTTATTTTCAAGTATTTGTTGTAAATAAATTTTGATTTCCATGTCAGCTCTACTTAAATTGCTTTTTTTTAGATTCAATATTCTTGCCACACAATAAATAATGAGACAAGCCCCTAGCGGTACATTGAGAAATAAAATGCACATTTTTTTTATTTATGCATATTAAGGATTTTTTTTTTTGTATGAGCTTAGATCCCTATGAGAGTCATATGTAAATTATATAATAATGAAAAAAAAAAATCAGCAAAAGCCAAAGGGGATTAAAAATAGAGTATTCCTTTTTAGAAGCTAAAATCGTATAGCATAGAAGAGCTTAAAAAAACACCCAACAGAATAATGCATTACACATATACAAAAAAACAGAAAGAGTAATTGGCTTTCATTTGCTAAGTTCCACTCTGCAGCTCTTTACAACACAAAAGCAATTAATGAATATGTTTCACTTGGAGCTACGGAATAATGCTCTAAGAATGGAGTGGATAGGAATTTCTCTCTCTCACTCAAAGCTTCTGATGATGAAAGGGAATGGTAAAGAACAGAGTGTAGATTTCACTTAGTGTATCAAAAAATTGTATAGAGCATTCCGCAGAATTTAGATTCAGCCTCTACATTTTAAAGGGTATGGACAACTTTGGAAGCAAATGTCTATCTATCTATTATCTATCTATCTATCTCAGTGGTGGGAGCTGATGGACTTTGCCCTGACACTCAAAGGATAAGTGCATTTAATCCCCATGTATGTGACACAAGTATAATACACCTGGAGCTGCAGTTAGCTGGGATAGGGTTAACTGAGGTGGCCAGCCCAGTTGGGGAGGGAGAACTAAGTTCTAATGACAGAGTCAGGAAGTGACAGGTAGTCAATGGGAAGGAATCAATGAGTAAGCAGTAGAACTCGGGCTGCTAGGGACAATCAATGTGAGCCTAAAACTCGGGGCAGTGGATTGCCGTAAATACCCTTCCTTGAGGCTTTGTCTAATGGCCAGGGGCAACCTCAACATGGACATCGGGGGCCAAGGGCACACTCGGCTTGTGAAGCTACAGGAAAAGATGGTCTCAGACTACATGGGGCAGATGGTATGGCAGTCCAAATATACTGCTAGAAGTGAGGAAGATTCTTTAGGGCTAGGAAAGCCAAACAGAGGGACATGCCACCTATACTTAGAACCAGGGCTGAAGTTGCATCTGGTACCTGTGGGAAAGATGGCAGACCATTGGGCCTTATCCTTTGTATCTGCTTGTAAATACTGTACAGACTTTCATTCTCATAGTAAAAGTTTGGTTTTTGTGAACCATGTGTCTCCTAGCTTATTTGCTGCCCTTATTCCAGAAGAGGGATTCCTGGAGTTAGAAGAGGCCTGCAGGCTAGAAATAAGTGGAAAGCACCACATACCTCGTACTTAGCAGCACACCAAGACTGAGACACACCTTGTCTGAAGTATGCTAGAGCGAGTGGGGACCAAAGCTCGCCCACGGCTACCTCGCTTGGGCATCTTACATATATACATGATGGACCACTCAGTGTCTTCTATTTGGAGCGGCGGTTTCAATCTTAATGTAAATCATGAGACTCAGAACAAGGCTGGAGATTAAGATTTAGATTAAGGCAACGTTCACACGTTCAGTGTTTGGTCAGTTTTTTACATCAGTATTTGTAAGCCAACACCAGGAGTGGGTGATAAATGCAGAAGTGGTTACGTGTTTCTATGATACTTCCTCTTTGATTTGTTTCACTCCTGATTTTGACTTACAGATACTTATGTCAAATACTGACCAAATGCGTAATGTGTGAAAGTGGCCTTACACTGAAAAATTCTAAAAAGCAAGTCATATTCCACACAGGAGATACTGTGTGATTTGACGGTTTACAAATGCGATCAAGTGGTGCCGTAACGGACTGGAGCACGGCAGAAGACGGCAAGCGGTGAGTAGGTTGTTGCACGTCTTACACATGCACACAAAGTTACTACTGGAAATGGAATGGAATTTTTGGGGCAGTCTATATAGATGTTTCAGCTATGTGTGGACTGCCCTAAATGTCTACAGTTTGGATTTCGAGGCAGTCGGTATGCCACCATAAGGTGCGTTCACTCGCAATTATCCACAATACAAGTAATGGAGCATGCTACAATTGTTGAGTTCTCACGCTGCTATTATGCATGGTCCGAACACCAGCATAAATTGACTCCATCTTCTGTATAATCTCTCTTTATTAAATCTATACCGAATTACACTTGTGTAAGTTCTCGAAATATTCTTGAGTATGATAAATTAGCACATTGGAAGAGGTAAAACAAGGCAGATAGGCTCATTCCAGTGAGTTTATCAGCTGTTGAGTAGGTGTAAAAGCATTAATAGCTGTCAATGCAGAACAGTCAGCACAAATGTGTTTATTTCAGGTGGGTGCTGGGGATGTCACTTAGAGTGCTGTTCTTGAGATGGATTTTCAAAGGAACCAACATTAGGTCAGCTTATAGACAGAAAAAAAAAATAGATGCCGGAGAGATTGTGATAAAGTCAACATAGCTGGAAGGGTGGCATTAGACGACATTAGGTGGTGTAATTGTCCCATTTAGTAAAATATATTGCCCTATAGAAGACAAGGAAGCCATAGAATCTCTTATCCTCTCTAATGCTAGAAGAAAACTCAATGTATTGCTGAACAAAGGCAATTTAAAAAACCTGCCTAAACTCTTCGACTGTGTTTTCTGCCAACAACAACAGCCGAAAACGATTACAGCCTGGAATCTAAAGAGCTATCTTGACGAAGCCTTTTTAATTTTTTTCTTGATCCGTAATGGAATTGCTTAATTATGAAAGCCAACGTCGTAGAGTCACCTGAGTTATATTTTGTAGACAGGTAGATGGTTTCTCATTTTAAGGGTTTGCTAAAGGCTCAAAACAATCAAGAGAAAATAAAAAAAATGCAATTTACAGTGAGCCTTGGATTTCCAGAAAATGGTCACGATTAAGTTAGGGCTGAGGAAAACATACGAAGACATATGAAGACAATGACCATTAAAGGGGTTCTTCGAATAATGTGATAAAATAAATAAATCAAATGAATAAAATACTAAATATTAAAGATTTTTCTAAAAACCTTTATTTAGCAAGAAGGTATGCTTTATCTTGTGCACTCTGTTGGGACTTTAAATAAAGCTAAACACTGTAGGGAAACAAAGCTCACCAGACCTTAGGGTGATACTTTTATAAAAAAAGATATATTAAAACCAGGCAATCTGCTCTCCTGAGTGAGTTGTTTAGGCATGATGCCTGTGAAAGCTCAATAACGATTGCGGCTGCCTTGTGGCTATGAGATGAACTCTACCAGGATTATTGAAGGAAAAGAGAATTCTCGGTTTTGCGCCGTGCCAATCGATATGATGCTTACAAGCAAGGGAGGGGAAATTAGGAAAGTCATCTCACAGTTGTTGAGCATCAAATGAAGGATTTTTGTGGATGGTTTCCACGCTGCTTGATGAACATAAGTCCTGCTATGATGAGTGAAAAGGTAGTGGTTTATTTGATGCATTTCAAAGTACAAAATTACTTCTTCCTCAGGACTGACCACATGTGATATATGTCTCAGCTCATCTAGGAGTGCGGAAACCATCCACAAAAATCCTTCACTGGCAGACCCGTGGATCTGCTGCAGTTGATGTTCTTATTCCATGTTTTTTCAACAGAAGCATCAGGTTAGTTTAGTCTAAGTAATACCTTATTGTCTCTACAGGATATGACCTTTTTTGCGCTGATTTCTCCTACAGTCCCTTGATCTCACAGTTGTTTGCAGGCACTCCGTGAAGAGGAATCACTGCACGGAACCGGGATGTGTCCAAATGAAGCCAAGCAGAAGAAAAAGTCATCTCCAACGTTGATATCCAGATGAAACTTAACTTTTATTGTAAGTCTTATTTTAAAAAACAGATAGACAAGCATACCACTGTAACTTAAGGATTAAGCCGACGCGTTTCGACTAAAATCGAAATTATGATCCTTGATCCTGTATATAAAGAAGAGTTTTCTTTTTCCACAATGCGTTTCAACGTCAGATTGGCGTCTTTCTCAAGTGTAAAACATTACAGTTGGTTTCTACATTTGGGAGAGACGTCAGTACGACGTGAAAACGTGTTGTGGAGTAAAAACCGCTTCTTTATATATTGGATCAAAGATCATCATTTCGATTAGCGCATTCTAAAGCCGTGAATTGTCTTTTCCTTCAGGATTTTTAAAGATGGCAACTTCCATTTAGCTGTGTGCAGCTCCTCTTAGGATGGACCGCATGAAGAGGATCTGCGAGACAGACGTACTCCATGCACTGAGATGGATGTTTATTCTCAGTCAGCTAAAGAAAGGCGTTTAGATACTCATTTAGTCCACTCCGCTAAAACAGAACAGAGCAAGTGTATAAAAAAAATAAAAAAAGAAAAGAATTCATAAAAATATGAAATTGAAAATGCCAAGTGTAAACTGGACCCAACATAAGCTGGAAATAAAACTATATAAACTGTAAATATGTCAAACTTTCTAAAAAAAAAATTGCTAAACATTTCCTAATGGACAAAAATACTACTACTAGTAATATTGTAAATCAATGCCCAATTATAGGACTTCAATCTATTACTGTATAATATTCTCATTATTTAAAGATAAAATCCGGTCCTACTGCTGTTATTAATGAATTTCTTAGCAGCTTTGGTTACTGTTTAATCAGGTCGTTATGCACGGGCATGAATCTGCTTTTTTTTTGCAGGGATAAGATCAAATTAATGTAAACTCACGTGTATGTATTTGCCATCAAAGAGTGCAGAGTCAGGATTACTAGAGCTGTAAAATCCTGTCTTAAGCAGAACGGTAAACTTAGGAAATGAACCATGTTTTCAATATGACATTATATGCATTATGAGCGTGATTAGTTTATGGGTTTTACTGGTCACATTCCTCATTACTACTATTGGCTCTTTTCTATTAATATCACCCTGCATTCTCTATAACAATGTTTTATCAGTCCCAGCAGTGACCTAAATTTATTTAAAAAAAAACATTTTTTGCATCATATGCAAATTACTACTCTGCAATCAAGATGTGCAGAAATGTAAAAATTCTCCCGGAACAGTATCAAAAGTAAGGAAGAAGAAGGGGTTGTCCAAGTTTTTTTTTTAAAAAAAAAACAGCCACACACATTAGTTATAATTAGCGCATGCCCAATTACATGCCAAGTGTTCTTTATTGGAAGCCGGAGATGGTTAGTAGAGTTGGTCAACTCTTTTTGAAATTCAAATTCTCAAGGTTCGATGATGATTTTCTAAAAATTTGATTTGCAGATAATTAATTCACAGTGAATCACAATATTGCAAAGCCTCCAACTGCCCTGAAAAGACATGAATAAGACTCTGCGGTCCCATAGGATTGTATCCAACCGTTTTTTTAAATCATTATCACGGTCACAGCTTTAGTTGACGTGACCTACATAAATGGATGGTGACTCAGTTATAACGTTATAACAGAACTAACAGCTCATTTAATAACAGAGTGGAAAATAAAAGTAAAGTCTAAAAATTATCACTCTTAGTCATTTCTGATTAAGCAGACCTTTTTAGTGTAGAACACTGACTCAAACTGATGGTTTCACTGTCAGAGGTAACATCGTTTTGCTGCGACTTAGATTAGTGAATATGACAAATCTAATATATAAAGCTCAATGTGTGTGTGTATGTCCAGGATTGGCATCTGCACCGTTGTAGCTACAGCCACAAAATTTTGCACAGTCACACGTCTGGACCCCGAGAGCATCATAGGCTATGTCGTGAGGTGAAATTTTAACCCCGCGCGTTCCAATTCACCAAACAATTTTGCCCCTATCTACATAATGGGGTAAAAGTGAAAGGAAAAGTGTTGGAGGCAAATTGACAGCTGCCAGATGTGAACAAGGGGGACTGAAAGAATGCGATCGATGGCGCCAAACAGTATATACCGTACAGTTGCTAAGGTGGGGCCCTGACATGGGATACTCACCACACACGGGGATATGAACACACACATAAAATGCGCCACACACTACCACGTGCTTCAACACATATACCACCCTCAGCACACATTTCACCACACATACACCAACCTCGCCACATAAAAGTCGAAACACAAAAGTCGCCACTCAAAACTCACCACGCTGTCCCAGAGCTGTTTAAAAGATGAAAAATGAGCTGTGAGACAGTAGTGGTAACTGAGGCCTATTATTCTTATCATTTCTATGGTGTTATCGTCCTGTAAAGCTGGAAATAACACAATTTATTACCGTGCCAACACAGACCACCCTCTGACACAGACTGCAGGGGGAGCCCAGTATCACACAGGATATGATTAGATACACAGCTCAGCAGTCAGTATCACACAGGAGAGGATTAGATGCACAGCTCAGCAGTCAGTATCACACAGGATAGGATTAGATACACAGCTCAGCAGTCAGTATCACACAGGATAGGATTAGATACACAGCTCAGCAGTCAGTATCACACAGGATAGGATTAGATACACAGTTCAGCAATCAGTATCACACAGGAGAGGATTAGATACACAGCTCAGCAGTCAGTATCACACAGGAGAGGATTAGATACACAGCTCAGCAGTCAGTATCTCACAGGATAGGAATAGATACACAGCTCAGTAGTCAGTATCACACAGGATAGGATTAGATACGCAGCTCAGCACACAGTATCACACAGGATAGGATTAGATACACGGCTGAACAGTCAGTAACACACAGGATAGGATTAGGTACACAGCTCAGCAGTCAGTATCACACAGGATAGGATTAGATACACAGTTCAGCAATCAGTATCACACAGGAGAGGATTAGATACACAGCTCAGCAGTCAGTATCACACAGGAGAGGATCAGATACACAGCTCAGCAGTCAGTATCTCACAGGATAGGATTAGATACACGGCTCAGCAGTCAGTATCACAAAGGATAGGATTAGATACACAGCTCAGCAGTCAATATCACACAGGATAGGATTAGATACACGGCTGAGCAGTCAGTAACACACAGGATAGGATTAGGTACACTGCACAGCAGTCAGGATCACACAGGATAGGATTAAATACACGGCTCAGCAGACAGTATCACACAGGATAGGATTAGACACACAGCTCAGCAGAAAGTATCACACAGGAGAGGATACTTAGGTTATCGTTTAGTTAATTTGTGTTGCAAACCTGTAGTGTTGAATATATGATGTGAAATGTTTTATGTGCAATATAATCATTATAATTTGTTATAACTAACCACAGTTGGTTACTATGCCCAGACAATGCCGGGCTCTTCAGCTAGTATTTTATAGCAACCCTCCACTTCATCCCTACTTATATGATTGCCTGAGGCAACAGAGGCCTATCATGACCAGTTTTTGGCACTACTACTGCTCGGATAGTTGGTGCCAGTGGTGGTGCTCATGCTTGTGCTTTTGTTATCAGCTCCCACATTCTTTGCCAATTGTTCAAGTTCGTTGAGATCTGTACATTTTATAAAATTCAACAAAATTCAATACCCTCATTTCCAATGGATAGGTCTGGTCACGTGTCCTTACATCAATGATCGTATTCCAAACTAGAGTGCCATATTGTCCATAAATTGGATTATTCGAAATCAGAAGACAGAATAAAAGGAAATTGGTGCTGCTCTCTTTCTATAACATTTGTACAAATTGTATAAGTGGCCAACTCTTTAAAAGGCTGTTGACCCCACTTTACTTCTGGACCATTGTGCAAGTGAACTGATCCCACATATGGTGTTTTTACCTTTGACACCATTATGAACAGAAGCTGATATGGCAATAAAATTGAAGAATTTGTAAATCTTAGATTATTTTCTTTTTCACGTTCTAAGCCAACACAACGTAATGAATACTTCAGGCTTACTCTGGGATATGGAGACTAACTAAGTGTTCCACCTGGAGTTTCTCTAATGAGCAGAGTAGTGTCATTCCTTCTCCATTTTCATTTGAAAGCTAGCTAACAGCTCCCCATTGAATGAGAAGATCACTTATTAGGCCAATCTTATTTTAGTAATCAATAGTTTTCGTAAAAAATAAATACCAACCATTTCGTGACTGGTGCTCTGCCAGGCTAGCCGATAGAAGTTGATAGACGCGAGTTATATTGAGTTCATTTCCAACATATCGTCTTAGGGTTTTAAAGAGCATAGCAGCTTTTCTTCATTGATCTGGAGTAATGTGGACTATTAATTAATATATTGCCCCTTCTTTTCTCATTTCGCTAATGAAGTCCATAGAGCGCGACAACCTTAAAAACAATAGCATTATCCTCCACTTTGAGGATTATAAACAGACCAACAGGATCATTAAAAAGTGTCTGTATGAAATGAAGAAAAGCTTGTTATTACACCAAAGATTTAGAGACAAAAAAAAGCCCTCGATTATAATTAGCATGGCCAAGGTCGTATGTTTAAACAGGCATGAATGCAACCGGCATGCAAATTAGATGTCTCATGACAAAAAAGAAAAGAAAAAAAATTCTATAAAATTATTATGGATTGCTAATTTGTAATTAGCAGGTAATTAACATCCTGGCAACTGTTGCTGTTGATGGATTGGCTGTCTAAGAAAGAAATAAGGTCGAAAGAGATAACCTTTCACATGATGAACCAGAGTCGAGAGCATAACTTCTTCTCTTGCATATTTTCTTCTTTTGTGACGACGTGTAAAGAATTCACGCTCGGCTTCAGAATACATAAATACTTTTTACAATGTATTTGTGAATTACAATTTTTTAATTATTTACCCATTTTTTTTTATAGATTTTGTTAAGCAATATCATACAAGGTTATTAACCCCTTAATCAATGTCCATAGACTTTTAACTGCAGGTTGTGTGGGTCCCAAATTTTGACCCTGCAGAATTATAGATCCTTCAAGATTGCATGAGAGGCTCATAGATAGGTTAACCCTTCTGTTGGACCTTGCGGTCACATGATGGTCTGGTGTCTGCATGGCTTAACGGAGCTGCTCGGTTGAAGCGGACTATGTTACACAACATTTCTTTCCTCCTAAGTAGAGCTGATCGAATCTTTAAAGATTTGAATTCATCAGCTTGGAATTGCAGATGCTCCAATTGCCACAAAGAAATATGTGTAGCACTCTGAGGTTTCCTAGGACAGTATTAAACACTTTTCATGTCTTAATAACAACAATAATAATGTCGAATTGACCTCAAAATATACAGTATAGTGAAAGCGGATGGCAACCCTTCTTCACAGCTGTTTTCTCGCACACACTCTCCATACAGTAAATTTTTCTTTTCTGTTCTCACTATATCTATTGCTATGTTGTGAGCTATAATCACACTAAACAGATATACTCTAAACTGGTTATGGTCCTGCACTCCCTGCCTCAGCTTTTTAACAGGCTATGATAGGCTGTGCTAAACTATATGATGTGCAATACTATGTGATGAGATAGCTGCAAAGCAGTTTTTGGGAAGCCCACTCAGTCTCGCCCAAGGTCTCCTCTGACCAATTAAATCTTCTTTATTGTGCAAAAAAGCACCAGGTATTTTTGGAGATTTGTGTAAATCAAATCGCAAATTATTCGAAAAATCGGCAGTCAAATGAATTTCCTAAAATTTACCAAGAATTAGATGCATTGAATTAATTCACTCATCTCTACTCCTAAATAGTCCAGGTTCACCAATAAGTGGTGTTATAGAAAAGTTTAGGAATTTCGGAGCCAAAACACTAATCACAAAGTGGAGGCAATATAAAGTCACACTTGTTCTGTTGACTCCATAGATGCAGAGATCCTAAACTCTTCTAACATTAATATCACACCAAAACATCGGAAGCTTCATGATACTTATTTTCATGGTCAAACAGCCAATGCAAGCCATACATTATAAAGCTCAATGATAGAACATTGGATGAAGCTGTGGAATTGACACCATCATAAGACTCTAAAAGAGTGATTTTGTACAGTAGAGTGACAAATCATGTTTTTCTTTCTAGCAGTCTGATGGTCAAGTCTGCGTTTGGGAGAATGCCATGAGAAAATTACCTGCTTGATTGCATTGTGCCTACTGTAAGCTTTGATAGAGGAACCACAATACTATGGGGCTATTTTTCAGAGTTCTGCCCCGTACCCTTAGTTCAAGCAAAGCAAAACCTTAATGCTTTCATATACCGACATTTTGGACCATTATAGCTTTCAATTTTGAGGGGAAAGATTGGGGAATGCTCTTTTTCTTCTCCAACATGACTGTGCCCAAGTGCACAAAGCAAGGTTCACACAGACAGGGTTGAGTGAGCTTGGTGTGGAAGAGCATGACTGGTCGCATAGAGTCCAGACCTAAGCCCCATCAAGCACCTTAGGGATGAACTAGAAAGGGGATTGTGTACTAGGGCCTCCATTCTTATTTGATTCGTCAACTGTTAAGTGTCTTGAAAACTACCGAAGGTAAAGCTGGGAATAATGCTAGGATTTCCCTCACATAACCTAGATCAGATGTCTTACAGTGCTTTAAAGTTTACATGAGGCATGTTTAGCCAAAAAACTTCAGCGGTAAGTTTACCGCTAGTCCGATAACTTTCAAATTTTGGAATTAGCCATTCCCAGTCTTCGTCCGTAAAGTCTAACATGATACAAAAGACATATGTTACATCTGTCAACCCCGATGCACATTTAGCTTTGTTGAGCTTGCCAGTCATGTCTGTATGGCTGAGGTTGGTTGGTAAAATGGTGTTCAATTCAGAAAAAAATGCAGGGTTTTTTCAATATATTTTTAAATCCATTTAAAAGGACTTTTCACCATTTTTTTCATATTGGACATGTAGTAGTGGAATTATATATATATATATATTTAATTTTCTCTTTCTAATGCAGAGATATTAGCATTCAAAGTACTTTGCACCTAACAGGTTAATATTTATTAAGGCACCACTCCAGCATTTATATTGATGCTTCTAATGTAAGGTCCTTGCCTCTATTCTCAAATGTACTTGCCACCGTCTTCTCCTTCTATCGCTGCTGCTCTGGTCCGCCTTCTGCAGTTTGTGATATACCGGATTGTTTCAGTGTTTCATGGAGCGAGCCGGAGGTCACTCTTCAATCTAAGTTTTTGAGGGTGTTGTTCTGGCTCTTATAGACTTACAATGAGAACTTGTAACCTTTACTTCTCACTTTCGGACAGTCAAAAGTTGTGGTAACAAGATGATGCCATGAGATTAGAGCAGCATTGATGAAAGCTGAAGATGCCGGTGGAAAAGTATTAGACTAAGGGTGCAGGGATCTTAGATTAGCAGAACCACAACAGCACTAAAAAAAAAAAAATAAAACACTGGATTGGTGCTTTAAGTCCAAGTGGGTGATACTTTTCCCTGGGGCGTGTACTTCTCCCTGTATAAGATGACATCTGATAACACCCACCTGAACTTAACAAAATGTAATCAATTAGGTGCCAAATAATTTGCTAATATCTCGACAAAGGAGAAGCAAAATAAAAAAATAAACAAAAAAAAATTTGTATTACAATTTGCAGCCAAAATTATACCTTCCATCTAGTGCAACTTGAAACATTTGGGCAAAGGTCTTCTTTAAGTGCGCACCCTTCAAATATGCCTTAGGCTGAATGATTTGGAAATGCAACATTCTGAACAGATGTAGGGTCGGTGGGCCAAGCTGGGGGGTGGTCCCTCGATATACCGCGCAGTGACGTACAGACACACGATGAGGCAATTTCGGGTACAACAGGTCCAAGTTTATTCTCTTGCCGTCCACCTGACGGCCTCCAAAGTACACCGCACTTCAATTCACTTTGCTTCACTTATCGGCCCCCCGTTTCCAGGGCCGCTTCCCGCACACCGTACTTTACACCGGGGACGTACATTTACGCACCGTCCCCTCTTCACTCTTCGACGCTCCTGTCAGATCCATCACTGTGGCCGCCTTAGGCCCATAAACCAACAGCACTTTTACTGATCAGTCATCTCTCTCTCAATACGGTATGCGTTACCTCAGTGCCTCGTCTATACTGCGGTACTCTGGTGTCAGGACCACCCCCCTGACTTTCTCTCTCCTCAGTCCCCCTGATTCGGTTTTCCTCACAGTGCACAAACTGTCGTAGTCCTCCTGTCACTGGAGCTCCCTCTGGGGACTGGAACTTTCTGGAACCCTCCTGTCAACTTTATATCATTCCCGGTTCCCTGTAACTCTGCCCCATGACCAACGGTTTCCTAAGCCCTAAGCTGATGTCAAGTCCTTTGCTCACACTCCTCCCTGCCCTCTAATGGTCAACCCAAGGTACTGCACGTCCACTACACTTTCTCAGCTGTTTCCCCACTGTAGTAACTGACACCTGTCTAAACTGTGCAAACCTTCCTTTCTCTGTTCTGACACGTCTGTCCGTCCGTCAGGTCACCTTCCCTACACAGACATCACAGTACTTTTTTTTATACTTTTGGTGCCCTCGCTTATTACTTCTATTACCGCTGTACAACCCTGCCAGAATGAAACAATAAAATATTCTGTAAACAATACACCTCATATTAGGCATGCATAACATTACCATGCCACAATTACACACCAAAGTCTAATACTTGTGTCACTTTGGGATCTCTTATCTTCAAGGTGAAGGTTATTCTGTTTAACCTGGAAAGTTGCAAACATGGTTTTGCAATTAGCTTATTTTTAAGTGTCAACTTTGTATCCCGAAGCTTTTTGCAGACTGTTTGACATGGAATCCTACTTTCCTTCGGCCGATAATAATACACACATTTCATTTATTTATGGCTATGAACACATTTTGCTGTAAATTCCTTGGATTTGTAGGAAATCATGACAGTAAAGAGCTTTATAGAGTTTTTTTCTTCCGGTTGTGAGCCATCGAACAAGAAGAACATGTAATTACTCTTCCAATATTTCATTAGTTTTATGATACATATTATGAAACACACTATCGATACTGACTGGTCTAGCTCAAAGATTTTATTTCAGTATCTCCCATTCTACCTTGTCAGAATCATTTGTCACCATTTTTATATATCCTACATCTCAGTAAAGTCTCATTTCTCCGGCATACTGTCATGGACTATTAGTCTGAAACAAAGTTCAGTCTTCGAACATAATGAAAAAGAGGAACCAGAACGGGGAAAGCTAGCCACCACCGCGGTAATGTCTACTACTCCCAACAGGTCTGCAGGATTTGCTACATTAACCATTAAAGTCAGTCGGCAAGAGTGGTCTGGTTTATGCTGATACAGTGTTACCTCTACTGTAGAAAGAATGGATACAGTGAAGCAGCATGAAATCTAATGAAAAATAGTATAAAACCAACCACTGTAAAACGGTTAACATTCTTTAAAGTATCATCTAGGATTCGTTGCACTTTACAAAAGTTTCTGTGATATGACCCAGCTTATTTACTTGTCTCCAAACTCCTCTGCTCTTCACTATGGATCATTTTATTTTACAGTATTTATACCCTACCAAGGTTTAAACTGTCTCTGAGGTCTTGATCACACTGGTGCTTTGCACTCTGTAGCCTCAATTCTGTTAACTTCTGTCATGATCACGAACATGGGAGTCATCTATCTTGAGTAAACCCAAAAGTACAAGTTCAAGGCCTTAAAATAGGAAATGGTCCTTATCCCTTTCTATAATGGTCGTCATTATTGGTTACATTGAGGAGGTCCTTTTTTTGGTCAAAGGTTTGACAAAGTCTGCTCAGACTTTTCATGGCGCGCTGCGTTAAAGAAATGGGTTCTTGTCTGTAGATAACAAAATTATACATTGGAACTATTCTTGTAGTGCTTATCGTATTTGATATAACTTTGTATTAAAATAGGTTTGCGATTTACAGGAGTTGTCACATCTGGGTCATATATAATGTTTGTATAGATGTAGGTCCCACACCTGGGGAATCGAGAATAGGAGACTGGCATGTGCTATCAAGGCTTTGGGTAGTCAGACATTTATGGCTCTCACTCTATTAATTTCTATACATGTTATGCCACTTCTACTGTAGCTTATTTTTTTTTAGATCCAGGTGTAAGTTAGGGCATATGTACTTTATGGCATATCCTATCGAAATTCCATAAATGCTCATCGTGTCATGGCATGAGATGTGACTTCTATGAAGCCCAAGTTGGCCTTCGTCTTTTTAAAATTGGGAGTTAATTACTTATTCACCCCTTCTTATCCCTCATCCTCAAAGAGACTACATCGTTAGCAATAGAAAAATGAGAAGTTGACCACAATGTCAAGAACAAGTATATAACTGTAAAAAACACCAAGCCCTTTTTGCCCAGTCAACCCACCAACCGGTCCTCAGTGCCAGTACTTGTCTCTTTTACCCATGTTTCTTTGTTGCATAGCATCCTCTTCAGCCTTACTCACTGTGAACCATAGCTTCCAGTACTGTGACATCATAGGCCTATTCAGTATCGAAAGTATGGTCCAGAGAACCAAATAACGGTTGGTTTGGTGGTGGCAAAGGTATGGGTAAGTGGCGAGGTGAGTATGAATTTTTTTAACCTTTTTCTCAATATCTGCAATTCAGCCAAATGGAAACCAGCTAGCTAACCATTTTGATGAATTCTGTCAAAGTGAATAGTAAAAATTAGAAGCAAATTCACATTGGTGACATCAAGCATGCAGATACCAGTGACGCCGCATGCAGGAGCAACGCTGGAGTCTGCACGCCGATTATTCTGACAATACACTCTATTGCCATCATGTTACTGCTGATTTGAGCTGGCAACAGTGAGCGTGTTGTCATTGTGCACATCTCACAGTGCTCATCGCACAGGGACTAGCCCAGCCCATGAAATGAGCTTAACGGATGATGCTTCGCTTGAAGAAATGGGCAGAGGCTGCGACAGGGACAGCCACCTCGGCCACCTGACAAAACTTCATTTGAGTATCCCAGCATGCACTGAAATTCTCAAACAAAGCATCATCAAAAAGGAAGCAAAAAAAGAGAAGCAGTTAGTGTGGTAAGGAGTAATGGAAGGGCAGAGAATTATTATTCCAAAGTGTATTAAAAATAGTTTACATTATGGCATTAAATAGGGATTTAGGATGAAAAGTAATTTGGAGTCTGGACCACCCCTTTTAGGCCTCTTTCACACATCAGGTTTTCGCCTTCAGGCGCGATCCGGCGCTTTTGACAGAAACCGGATCCGGCGAAATGCAATGCCGGATCCGGTTTCCCCCCCATTGACTTGCATTTGCGCCGGATCGCGCCGGATGGCCATGCGTTTCATCCGGTTTTCGCCGGATCCGGCCATGTGTCCGGATCCGGCGTCTGGAAAAAACGTCTACTGTAACGTTTTTTGTCTCCGGCGAAAAAGCCGGACACGCCGGATCCGGCGCGTCCGGCTTTTTCACACAATGGAAGCCTATGAGCGCAGCAATGCGCCGGATCCGGCGAAAGCCGGATCCGATGGCCGGATCCGGTTTTTTTGGTCTGAGCATGCTCAGTAGCCACAAGGGTCAATTTTTAAAACCGGATCCGGCGTAATCCGTCGAAAAACGGATAGAAAAACGGATGAACCGGATGAGACGGATCCGGTTTTGTCTGTCAAGAAAAAGACGGATCCGGCAGAAAACCGGATCCGTCACATCCGGTTTTACAAAACATTTGCCGGATCCGGCGTTCCGGCACGACGCCGGATCGCGCCTGACGCCGAAAACCTGATGTGTGAAAGTAGCCTAATACTTTTTTTTCACCTTTAGGCTGCTTTCACACATCCGGCTTTTTGAAGGCACGATGCGGCGAAAAGTGTGAAAACCGGATCCGGAATTGGATCCGGTTTTGGCACATAGAATTTAATGATCGCCGCATCATGCCGGAAGCGTAAAATCTGCGCTGTCCGGCGTCAGCAAAAAACGTTGCCTGCAACGTTTTTTTGCAGCACCGGAACGGCTTTTTCAACAGCGCATGCGCGGACACTGTGAGGTTTAACCCACAAGTGCCCGGCGAGCGCGCGTGTATCTCTCCCCCTCCGCATACCGCTGCCTCTCTCGTCCCCGGTGCGGCTCCTTTAAATGCTTTCAAACCGGATCAGGCGCCGCATCTGCATCCGGTGTCACCGCTGCAGGCCTGATCCGGTGGTACGGCTTTTCGCCGCACGCCACCGCACCCCTGACACCGGATGTGTGAAAGCAGCCTTATATTGTTTATTTTGCTTCCAGCAGAAATAGTACTCATATGTAGAGTTGAGCGAAACGGGTCGAAAAAATTCAAAAGTCGCCGACTTTTGGCAAAGTCGGGTTTCATGAAACGAAACCCGACCCTAGGATGAGGTCGGCCACGAGGTCGGCGACTTACGCGCCAAAGTCGCATTTCAAAAGTTTGTTTTGCGCTCTTTTTCAGCCAATCAGGATCCACGGACACTGTGGGCAATGTGATGACATAGGCACGGGTCACCACCATCTTTCAGAAGGGCATGCAAGTGATTGGCTTGCTTTGGTGGGCGTCACAGGGGGTATAAAAGGGCGTGCACGCCGACCGCCATCTTACTTCTGCCGATCTTAAATAGGGAGAGGTTGCTGCTGATTCTGTAGGGAGAGCGTTAGGCAGGGAAGAAGACAAAAAAACTGCTTCTGCTGCTAGCGATTTGGCCTGCACAACACACAAGTCACTGTGTGTGCAGTGCAAGGGGAGGCTATATTGTGGTGTATCAGTGGTGTTGGTTGTTGGGCTGCCTTTTAAGGCTTCCTGACACGCTGGCATTGCTGTTTACCCACTGCTCCGCAAACTGCTTTTTTAAAAGCAATCCAATCTCCCTTATCCTCTCGTCACTTTGGTCACAGGCAGCTGTGCCATCGAGCGTGTCACATAGTGCTCAGATATCAGTGGGCCGCACACAATCCACAAGTGTCCACTGTCCACAAGTGTACGCAGAGATTCAAAATCTCCATTATCCTCTCGTCACTTTGGTCACAGGCAGCTGTGCCATCGAGCGTGTCACATAGCGCTCAGATATCAGTGGGCCGCACACAATCCACAAGTGTCCAGTGTCCACAAGTGTACGCAGAGATTCAAAATCTCCATTATCCTCTCGTCACTTTGGTCACAGGCAGCTGTGCCATCGAGCGTGTCACATAGCGCTCAGATATCAGTGGGCCGCACACAATCCACAAGTGTCCACTGTCCACAAGTGTACGCAGAGATTCAAAATCTCCATTATCCTCTCGTCACTTTGGTCACAGGCAGCTGTGCCATCGAGCGTGTCACATAGCGCTCAGATATCAGTGGGCCGCACACAATCCACAAGTGTCCACTGTCCAAAAGTGTACGCAGAGATTCAAAATCTCCATTATCCTCTCGTCACTTTGGTCACAGGCAGCTGTGCCATCGAGCGTGTCACATAGCGCTCAGATATCAGTGGGCCGCACACAATCCACAAGTGTCCAGTGTCCAAAAGTGTACGCAGAGATTCAAAATCTCCATTATCCTCTTGTCACTTTGGTCACAGGCAGCTGTGCCATCGAGCGTGTCACATAGCGCTCAGATATCAGTGGGCCGCACACAATCCACAAGTGTCCACTGTCCACAAGTGTACGCAGAGATTCAAAATCTCCATTATCCTCTCGTCACTTTGGTCACAGGCAGCTGTGCCATCGAGCGTGTCACATAGCGCTCAGATATCAGTGGGCCGCACACAATCCACAAGTGTCCAGTGTCCAAAAGTGTACGCAGAGATTCAAAATCTCCATTATCCTCTCGTCACTTTGGTCACAGGCAGCTGTGCCATCGAGCGTGTCACATAGCGCTCAGATATCAGTGGGTCGCACACAATCCACAAGTGTCCAGTGTCCAAAAGTGTACGCAGAGATTCAAAATCTCCATTATCCTCTCGTCACTTTGGTCACAGGCAGCTGTGCCATCGAGCGTGTCACATAGCGCTCAGATATCAGTGGGCCGCACACAATCCACAAGTGTCCACTGTCCACAAGTGTACGCAGAGATTCAAAATCTCCATTATCCTCTCGTCACTTTGGTCACAGGCAGCTGTGCCATCGAGCATGTCACATAGCGCTCAGATATCAGTGGGCCGCACACAATCCACAAGTGTCCACTGTCCACAAGTGTACGCAGAGATTCAAAATCTCCATTATCCTCTCGTCACTTTGGTCACAGGCAGCTGTGCCATCGAGCGTGTCACATAGCGCTCAGATATCAGTGGGCCGCACACAATCCACAAGTGTCCACTGTCCACAAGTGTGTGCAGAAATTCTAAAACTCCCCTGTCCTATAGACACCTTGTACCTTGTTTTACATTACTATATAGTTTGTTGGATTTTGTCTACATTTCTACCAAAAATGAGGAAGGCTGGTGGAAGAGGCCGTGGAATTGGGCGGGGGTTGGCAGCTGGTAATGATGGTGTTGGTGGTGGATCTGATGGTAGTGGCAAGAGCAAAATAGGACCGAATGCAGGAGGTGCTGACCCTGCGTCATCGTCTGGCTACATAAGGCCTCGAACGCTTAGTTTTCTAGGAGTTGACAAACCGCTTTTAAAGGCAGAGCATCAGGAAAAAGTTTTGTCTTACATTGCTGACTCAGCCTCCAGCTCTATCGCCTCCTCTTCTTCAGTTGTAAAAAGTAAAAGCACTGAGTCGTCATTGGAGGCTCATGTTCATGAACCACACCTTTCCTTGTGTCCTTCACCCCAACCAAGATTGAAGGATGACGCAGGCCATACTACTGATTACTCCATGGAGCTGTTTTCACATACCATGCCTGGATTATCAAGTCAAATGGTGAATTACCCAGGCCAAGATGAATCTGACATGGAGTGCACTGATGCACAGCCGCTGATGGATGATTCTGCTGGTACATTCACTCAGAGCACTACATTGTCCTCGCAGTGTACAGAGCCAGATTTTGACCCTGATGAGACTCAGGTGCCCCTTCCCACACACTATACCACCATACACGGTGACACAGAGAAAGGTGCACATGACATAGAAGAGGAGGTGATGGATGACCCAGTTGTTGACCCAGATTGGCATCCATTGGGGGAAGAGGGTGCTGCTTCCAATAGCTCAGATGAGGAGCATCCACAGCAGACATCGACATCGCAACAGCTGTTATCTGGCAGGCCCGGAGCACTCCAAAGACAGGTTCCAAACATCAAAAGAGTTGCTGGACAGCTTGTCCAGAGGGTCAAAAGATCACAGTGTGCTAGGCCGCAAAATGTCTGCCAAAGTAGGAAGAGTGCAGTGTGGCACTTTTTTGAACAAAATCCTCATGATCAGGCCAAGGTTATCTGTAAGAAGTGCGCAAAGACCTTTAGCCGAGGGAAAAATCTGAAAAATTTGAATACCAGTTGCATGCTTAGACATTTAACCAGCATGCACTTGCAAGCGTGGACACAACACCAAACCTCAAGTGCCACATGTGCAACTGATCACAACGAAGGTAGTCAGCAACGCTACATTGTTTCCCCCACTGTAAGCCCACCGGTTAGCACAGCAGCAAATGTTGAGGTGTCGTTGCAAGGCCACAGCAGTCAGGGAATCCCACTGTTATATCAACGAAAGACTGATTCTAGGCCATCAGAAAGAACACCAACTCCATCACCATCATCAACCCTCTCTCAGTCCGCCCTGTCCACCGCTACTTCCACCATATGCAGCTCTCAAGTCCAGCTCACCCTCCCAGACACTATGAGTAGGTCAAGAAAGTACTCAGTCTCTCATCCGCGTACACTGGGTTTGAACGCCCACATTGCCAAACTAATCTCGTTTGAGATGATGCCCTTTCGGTTGGTGGAAAGCACAGCTTTCCGCGAACTCATGGCCTATGCAGTACCACGCTATGACCTACCCAGTCGCCACTTCTTCTCTCGCAAAGCCATCCCAGCCCTCCACCATCATGTGAAAGACCGCATTGTCCATGCACTCAAGCAGTCAGTGAGCGGAAAGGTGCACCTCACAACTGATGCATGGTCCAGTCGGCATGGCCAGGGCCGTTAGGTGTCCATCACTGCGCACTGGGTTAATGTGGTGGATGCAGGGTCCACAGGGGACAGCGGTGGTGGGACAGTACTGCCTAGCCCACGGTATAGGAAACAGTTGGCTGTAGGCGTTCGACCCTCCTCCTCCTCCTCCTCCTCCAGAAGCGACAGCTCGTCCACAGAGCGCAGTCGTACGAGCACTCCATCTGCAGCTGCCACTGTTGCACACGATGTGTCCCCCTATCGAGCAGCTAGTGGAAAGCGTCAGCAGGCTGTGTTGCAGATGATGTGTTTGGGCGACAGACACACCGCCGAGGTGCTGGCCGAGTACTTGAAGCGACAAACTGAGTCATGGCTGGGCAGTGTACATCTTGAGGCAGGCAAGGTAGTTAGTGATAACGGCCGTAATTTTGTGGCAGCCATAGCCCTTTCAAAACTCAGCCACATACCTTGCTTGGCTCACACCTTGAACCTGGTGGTGCAGTGCTTCCTCAAAAATTATCCGGAGTTAACAGCCCTGCTCCAGAAGGTGCAAAGACTGTGCGCGCACATCCGCCGGTCGCCTGTACACTCCGTTCGTATGCAGAAGCTGCAGCGATTGCTCCACCTTCCCAACCACCGCCTCATTATCGACATTGCAACAAGGTGGAACTCCACCCTGCACATGGTGGAGCGGCTGTGCGAGCAGAGGCAGGCCATAATGCATTTGTGGGAGGATACACGGCCAGGCACTTTGAGAGCAGACATGGAGTTGACAGGCGTGCAGTGGTCGAAGCTGAAAGACCTTTGTAAAGTCCTTCAGTGTTTTGAGGAATGCACACGGCTGGTAAGCGCAGACGACGCCATCCTAAGCATGAGCATCCCACTTATGCGTCTGCTCATGCAAACTTTGACGCACCTTAAGGAGCAGGCGTCTGCAGCCAATGTTGATGAGGAGGAAGAGGAGGAGGGAATCCTTGATGACATTCAGCCATTGTCTGCTCAGGGACCTCTCCTGGACGAGGTGGAGGAAGAAGAGGAGGAGGAGGAGGAGGATGATGGGGATGATTACTTAGGGGAGGAGGATGCATCTCGTGGGGCAAGTGAAAATGTTGGTGTGGCAAGGTCTGGTACAGGGTTTGTGCGTGACTGGAGGGATGTGGATTTGCCAGAAAGTGCTCCTCCACCCAGCACTCGCAGTGCATCATTGACACCGGGAACATTGGCCCACATGTCAGATTATGCCTTGCGGATCCTAAAAAGGGACCCCCGCATTGCCAAAATGATGAACGATGACGACTACTGGTTGGCCAGCATCCTGGATCCACGCTATAAAGGCAAATTACAAAACATCATGCCACAGGAGAACCTTGACCTAATATTGGCTAATAAACAAGCAACTCTGGTAAATCGGTTGCTTGAGGCATTCCCAGCACACAGCAGCGGTGATGGTTCTCACACGAGCCGTACGGGCCGGGGGCAGCTTGGCAGAGGTGTTCGTGGTGCACACAGCAGAAGTGGCGTTGGAGACAGGGGTTTCATGACAATGTTGTGGCCTGATTTTTCAAATACCGCTCACACAACTGGTAATACTGCATCGATGGAAAGTGACAGGAGACAGCAGTTGTCAACTATGGTTACAAACTACTTTTCCTCCCATATCGATGTTCTCCCACACAGGTCATTCCCCTTTGACTATTGGGCCGCTAAACTGGACACCTGGCCTGAATTGGCCCAATATGCCTTACAGGAGCTCGCTTGCCCAGCTGCAAGTGTGCTATCGGAAAGAGTCTTCAGTGCAGCTGGATCAATCCTGACAGAAAAAAGGACCCGTCTGTCAACCCAAAATGTGGATGATCTAACCTTCATTAAAATGAACCACGCATGGGTTTCCAAGGATTTTGTCCCACCTTCCCCTGATGACACATAGGGTGACAGAAAAATGGGTTGCTTTGGTCCACCTCTTCCTGGTACTTCACCTATTTCGCCTTTTGCATCAGTTGAATGTCCAACATCAACATATGCCACTTTCTAAAACTCCCTAACTGTGCTGCCTCCCCCCCCATGGCCGGGGTCACCACCTAGCGCACGACACCGTGCGAGTGCCGTTGCCCTGGACAGGTGGGTAGGCCGACTCTTGGGCGCGGGCACTGGCACAGGGTCCCTCATAGTGCAATCAAGTGTCTCTGACGGCGGTGGTGCACACCCGCCGTCAGACACACCGCTGTACTATGAGGGGCCCAGTGACAGTACCGACGCCCACGAGTGGGCCCCCCTTGCTTGGCCAGGGCCCCAGCATTTGCAATCTTTACCTCTCCCTGCTCCTCCGCTGTGTAATCTGGGCCGTCAAATCCATACTGTGCCTGACACCGTCTGAGCCTGCCTCCTGAGACATATATTTTGAATGTGTACGCTATCCATACATGTTATCCGGGGATACGGTACCCCTTCTAACCTTTGTGCAATGATGTGCAATCCATACTGGGCCTACCACCGTCTGAGCCTGCCTCATGCTGTATAGACATATATTTTGAATGTGTACACTATCCATACATGTTATCCGGGGATACGGTACTCCTTCTAACCTTTGTGCAATGACGTGCAATCCATACTGGGCCTAACACCGTCTGAGCCTGCCTCATGCTGTATAGACATATATTTTGAATGTGAACGCTATCCATACATGTTATCCGGGGATACGGTACCCCTTCTAACCTTTGTGCAATGACGTGCAATCCATACTGGGCCTAACACCGTCTGAGCCTGCCTCATGCTGTATAGACATATATTTTGAATGTGTACGCTATCCATACATGTTATCCAGGGATACGGTACCCTTTCTAACCTTTGTGCAATGACGTGCAATCCATACTGGGCCTAACACCGTCTGAGCCTGCCTCATGCTGTATAGACATAGATTTTGAATGTGTACGCTATCCATACATGTTATCCGGGGATACGGTACCCCTTCTAACCTTTGTGCAATGACGTGCAATCCATACTGGGCCTAACACCGTCTGAGCCTGCCTCATGCTGTATAGACATATATTTTGAATGTGTACACTATCCATACATGTTATCCGGGGATACGGTACCCCTTCTAACCTTTGTGCAATGACGTGCAATCCATACTGGGCCTAACACCGTCTGAGCCTGCCTCATGCTGTATAGACATATATTTTGAATGTGTACGCTATCCATACATGTTATCCGGGGATACGGTACCCCTTCTAACCTTTGTGCAATGACGTGCAATCCATACTGGGCCTAACACCGTCTGAGCCTGCCTCATGCTGTAGAGACATATATTTTGAATGTGTACACTATCCATACATGTTATCCGGGGATACGGTACCCCTTCTAACCTTTGTGCAATGACGTGCAATCCATACTGGGCCTAACACCGTCTGAGCCTGCCTCATGCTGTATAGACATATATTTTGAATGTGTACGCTATCCATACATGTTATCCGGGGATACGGTACCCTTTCTAACCTTTGTGCAATGACGTGCAATCCATACTGGGCCTAACACCGTCTGAGCCTGCCTCATGCTGTATAGACATATATTTTGAATGTGTACGCTATCCATACATGTTATCCAGGGATACGGTACCCTTTCTAACCTTTGTGCAATGACGTGCAATCCATACTGGGCCTAACACCGTCTGAGCCTGCCTCATGCTGTATAGACATATATTTTGAATGTGTACGCTATCCATACATGTTATCCAGGGATACGGTACCCTTTCTAACCTTTGTGCAATGACGTGCAATCCATACTGGGCCTAACACCGTCTGAGCCTGCCTCATGCTGTATAGACATATATTTTGAATGTGTACGCTATCCATACATGTTATCCGGGGATACGGTACCCCTTCTAACCTTTGTGCAATGACGTGCAATCCATACTGGGCCTAACACCATCTGAGCCTGCCTCATGCTGTATAGACATATATTTTGAATGTGTACACTATCCATACATGTTATCCGGGGATACGGTACCCCTTCTAACCTTTGTGCAATGACGTGCAATCCATACTGGGCCTAACACCGTCTGAGCCTGCCTCATGCTGTATAGACATATATTTTGAATGTGTACGCTATCCATACATGTTATCCGGGGATACGGTACCCCTTCTAACCTTTGTGCAATGACGTGCAATCCATACTGGGCCTAACACCGTCTGAGCCTGCCTCATGCTGTATAGACATATATTTTGAATGTGTACGCTATCCATACATGTTATCCAGGGATACGGTACCCCTTCTAACCTTTGTGCAATGACGTGCAATCCATACTGGGCCTAACACCGTCTGAGCCTGCCTCATGCTGTATAGACATATATTTTGAATGTGTACGCTATCCATACATGTTATCCGGGGATACGGTACCCCTTCTAACCTTTGTGCAATGACGTGCAATCCATACTGGGCCTAACACCGTCTGAGCCTGCCTCATGCTGTATAGACATATATTTTGAATGTGTACGCTATCCATACATGTTATCCGGGGATACGGTACCCCTTCTAACCTTTGTGCAATGACGTGCAATCCATACTGGGCCTAACACCGTCTGAGCCTGCCTCATGCTGTATAGACATATATTTTGAATGTGTACGCTATCCATACATGTTATCCGGGGATTTCGGTACCCCTTCTAACCTTTGTGCAATGACGTGCAATCCATACTGGGCCTAACACCGTCTGAGCCTGCCTCATGCTGTATAGACATATATTTTGAATGTGTACGCTATCTATACATGTTATCCAGGGATACGGTACCCTTTCTAACCTTTGTGCAATCACGTGCAATCCATACTGGGCGTGAGAACGGCTGGCGAGCTGTTAAGCAAGCTACAGCACCTGTCCAGACAAGTACAGGGATTCCCTAGCGAGGAGACTTATTTGATTGTTTTCTATGTTGGGACAGCAATTTTTGGGGAGCACTATACTCTGGAGAATGATAGATGGGGCCCACCATACACTGGAACATTCCAAAGGTGGACATCAGACACTGGAGCAGCATTTACAGGGCCCATTATACACTAGAGCATTAGAAATGGGGCCCATTATGTTTGGAGCATTATTTGGGCCCATAAGACAGTGGAGCTTCATCCATGGGGACCAACATATACTGTAGCATTATGTGGAGCTCATCATATACTGTTTCAAACATTATATGGGACCAATGATTTTGTATGGAGAAATAGATGGGCCTCGTCATGAGATGTAAAAAGTGAGGTATTTTTCATTGTACTATACCGCTATTTCTCTGCCGTATCGGAGCATGATGAGTTGTGGTATGTGTTAAAGGGGCGCTCTTTCGCCCAGGGCACATGAAAACCTGCAGCCAGCCCTCCCCCCCCACAAATTTAGCCAAATAACCCCCATTTTTCAGTGCGTAACTTGTATTATGAAGTTAATTAAGGTTGACAAGCTTAAGTACGAAGAATTGATGCTTTTGGCATTCAAATGGGCACTGTAGGTGTGTTTCCTGTCCTCCTCTCACTGCCGACTTTTATTCCCCATTGACTTACATTGGGTTTCGTGTTTCGGGACGACCCCGACTTTTCCCTATAATCGGACGATCTTGCTCGACCCGACTTTTGGAAAAGTCGGGTTTCACGAAACGAAACGCGACCCTAAAAAAGCAAAAGTCGCTCAACTCTACTCATATGTACAGTACATGTGTCTGAGATTGATATGAATTCTGAAAACCTCTATTATACTGCATAATATGTTCCTCTTACACTAGTAAACTAAGAAATAAAGTTGCACTCTGTAGATCTATTACATGTAAGCATGAAATATGAAATTTGTATAGCATTACTTCTCAAGAAAACACTTAGCACCCAATTTGGCCAATTCACGCATGCCCAGCAGCCAATGACAAGGCGACCTTAATTGCTGGGAACTTATCCTTATGTGAATCCTCTCCTAGGCTTAAGTCGACATTTAAATGGGTAGGTAAGATCCTGCTGTAATTATAAAATCACCACGGGCTGATGGCTGTAGTGCTCGGTCAGAGAGCCTATGTGCTCAAATATCAAAAGACTGATGTAACAACCCTGCTGGCATCACTGTATGGCCTCCTATCCCCGCACACCAACTTACTTTCTGCTTCAAGCCATGCTGTGAATTCTGTCTGTGCCTCTGCTCTCCATGTTTCCTGACTGTGTGTATAGGGGGGCGGCGCCTGAACTCTCTGGTTCTTATGCAGTCAGGGTGCACCTGGCTAATGGGTCCCTGACCAATCACCTAGAGCCCTGGACTATTTAACCCTGCCACACCCACTGGAACATTGCCTGAGCAATGTCTAATCTCAGTTAATATCTTGCTGCTGAGGAAGCCAGGCCCTGTTCTGTGTATTTCCTCCTTCTCTGGAGGAATACTTCTTGTATTGCCTCATACCTTGTCTGCCTGCCAGGAGGCTGAATATCCTGGCCCTTGAGTCTTGGTTCCAGTACCCTGTCTGTACTCTGTGCTACCTTAATCTCCCTTTCTCCTTTTCCGTGGCTTCCTTCCCTGCTGTGTCTTTCCTTGTGTCCTCCCTGTCTGTGCATCTGCACCCTTGCAGCTCTGTCTGTTCATCTGCACCCTTGCAGCTGTCTGTGAATCTGCACCCTTGCAGCTCTGTCTGTGAATCTGCACCCTTGCAGCTCTGTCTGGGAATCTGCACCCTTGCAGCTCTGTCTGTGAATCTGCACCCTTGCAGCTCTATCTGTGAATCTGCACCCTTGCAGCTCTATCTGGGAATCTGCACCCTTGCAGCTCTATCTGTGCACAGCTCTCTAGCCGCTCTGCCTGCACGGCTCCTCTAGCCACTCTGCCTGCACGGCTCTCTAGCCGCTCTGCCTGCACGGCTCCCTTGCCGCTCTGCCTGCACGGCTCCCTTGCCGCCCAGCCTACTCCGCACTCCTGCGGCTCTGCCTACTCCACACTCCTGCCTATATCCATACCTGCACCTCCTGTGTGAACAGGTCCAAATCCTGTTCCAACATACACCACTCCCTCCTGCCTGCACCTGCTGTGTGAACAGGTCCCTACCTGTCCCTTCTCATACCACGCCAGTCTGTCCTGTGTCTCCAAGCCGTGCCCGCCTGTCCTGTGTCTCCAAGCCGTGCCCGCCTGTCCTGTGTCTCCAAGCCGTGCCTGCCTGTCCTGTGTCTCCAAGCCGTGCCCGCCTGTCCTGTGTCTCCAAGCCGTGCCCGCCTGTCCTGTGTCTCCAAGCCGTGACCGCCTGTCCTGTGTCTCCAAGCCGTGCCGGCTTGCCCTGTGTCTCAGCCTGCTTGTCACTCGCACCTGTCCAGGCATCCTGTTCCCGAGTGGGATCAGCAGCTACAGCCAGACGCCACCCTGGAGTGGCACCCGGCAGCTACCTGCCGCACAAGCCTGACCTCACCATCAGAGGCTCCAGTGAAGACCGAGGTAGCTGCCGTAGTTACGCCCCTTCCAGGGTAGTCTGGTTTGTGGCACAGTGGGGCCACAACCCCCTGGCTCGCGCCACTCAGCCAAGGCGCGAGTGTGACAACTGACCGTCACTTCCAAACAGAAAACTGGTGTGTACAGGTGCAAACACAGAGTAGCCATGGCTGTTGGGCATGCATGAATTGGCCAAATAATGTGCTAAGTATCTCCATTTTTTTCCTATTTTCTAGACCAGTAGTGCAATAAAAATGTCATATTTCATGTTTTCATGTTTCAACGCTAAAGCGTGCAGCTTTACTTGTTACTAAAGTATAAAGCTGGTACTCTTAGTTCGCACCTGTACACACCGGTTTTCCGGTTTGAAGTGACGGTCAGTCTTTTAATATTAGCTCCTTCATTAGAAGCAAGAAAACAATCTGAATTTGCCTTTTGAAGCAAATTAGAACTTTAATGTACCCTAATGATTGCTTTGTAAAGCAGCAAAGGTTGGAATTAGAAGCATTTGGCGCAACATTTTGACACATTTACAAAATAAAACAAAATCAACAGATTTAAAAAAAAAAGCATCAAATGCCTGGAGATAACTTCACGTGAAGACTGTTTCCTATTTTAAATAGAGACATAGAGAAGGAGATAATATAACTTGTGACAAAATCATAACAATGGGCTGATAATGAAGCTGAGATGTTGCTGTTGTAAGTGCCTGTAATCATGTTGCTTGATTGCTTATAACACCTGAAAGAACATTCTGACGGAATCCTTTAGTGTGGAGATGAAGTGAAATGTAAGAACCGAAAATTTTGGATATCTAAAGCTACTTTGATTTTGGCTGTATTTATTACAGTATCCTTAAAGGGGACCTGTTTATTTATCAGCTTACACATTCATTTCATTTGGTTGCTACTAAGACATCAAAATGACTGATCATCATGAATCAATGTACATGTAGTAGGATCGCTACTACCAACAGGTGGCGCTATAGAGTTCAAGTCCTCTTTCTCTCTGAAGAGGCAATTTGCCTTATGTACATGTAGTACTGATTTTCCCGTAAAATTAGAGAACAGCTCAGTGGAGCACAATTGAATCAATAAAAATTCATTGGGGTTGGTTAGGAAGTGTCTGTTTGATCCTTCAAGACTTTAGAATGGACATTTTCCTTAGATGATGAGAAAAATGGTAAAGCACCAATCCAGCATTTTAGGGTTTTTTTTGGCACTGGACTAGCACTTTAAATATAAGTCCTTTGCCCCCTTTTTATAGTCAACTTCCGGCGGCTTCACCTTTTACCATTGACCCTCCTGTCCCATGGTGTGGTCTTGCGCCCATAACTTCTTACTGCCCTGGAATGGTACCTTGCTGCTACATGCAGCTCAAGTCTAACCTCCTCATAAGAGACTTTAGTGAATTCCAGATAGTCCCTATGTTACACCTTTCCAGGGAAGTGGGTCCATACCCACCAGCGGAGACACATGAGGAGACACACCTGTGTTTTAGGATTGATATTCAAGACTTTAATTTGTTTTAATCCATCTATTATACGTCATGACACAGCTGTCAGATGACCCAGGGACCAGGGGCTCCTTCCCTCTCCCTAACACTAGGATGTGCCCTAGCTCACCCTGATCCACTGGATACTTCAGATGGTGAAGATGCCAGGGCCTCCGCCCTTGCCTTATTTCCTGAGTTAGCCCTCTGTCTGTTCTCTTCCCCAACCCAGAGAAGAAGAGGCACTACTGTGCACCATAGTACACCAACCCGACAAACAAGGCAACACAAACAAGGGTTAACAGAAAACTCCAGGCATACAAAATTTTTACTCACATGTAGCAGAGGAATGTACTGGGGTGTGAAGGTTAGGGAATAAACCAAAATAGAGAAGGATAAGGACCTACACCCAACTCTCCTCATATCAACTCCTCTCCCTCCGTTATCCATGCAAAAAATGCCAGCTCTGAGGAGGATTTGTAACAGAGCCCAGATTATAAAGGAGAAGGGAGTGGCTAATCGAGCTCATCTGTGAGCATTTGGAATTCCAACATGGTTGATTGACCCCTGTTTTGCCAGTAGAAATAAACACATTTAAAATGAGACGTGCGTCTTCTCAGCGCCGGAGTAGGAGCAATCTGACGCTGCGGTCTCGGCTCCACACTGTTACGGTAGCCCTGTGACACTATGCATGCTGTTCTTTAATATACTTTAACCACTGCATTCTGCTTCTCCCAAGGTTCCTGAGTATGCCAAGTCCTTGCTTCCCACGTACCCTCCTGCTTGACGCACAAATTCTCGGGGTCTGTGTGCCCAGCCACATCTGAGGTTTAGAGGAACCACCTCGCTAGGTGAACATAAACAACATAAATTGAATAGAGGCCAATTTAAGATGTTATTCAGGGTGTTTATCAATGTCTTTATACCAGTAATTTTCCCTTTTCAAGTTTGCAAACAAAACATAATAAAAAAATAAATTCAGTCTATTAAATTCAAGAGGACACAAAAATACCTGCAAGGCCCTCGTGCTGGGATCAAAATACTGATGAGTTGCAATCTATATTGAATGTGACTGGCCTGTGAATTATTTATTGCTGCATAAACTTTTGAAAGGAAAACTTAAAGTATCTATACACAGTTTTATAGAGTGATCAGGGCTGGTTCACACACACCAGCAATCAACGAGAGAATCATTCAACAGCAGGAAAAGAAAGGAAAGTTTACACGACCACATCAAGGATATTTCGGTCCATCTCCATTTTATTAAAATGACATATGCTTCATCTTCTCCTAATCCTTCAAGGTACAGTAGTTATTTGCTGCTACTCTATGTTGAAATGCTTACTTTCTTGTACTGCAATTATAGAACCAAGGCCAAAAATATCCATGAAGAAAAATACAGAATATAATAATAATAATAATAAGCAGATTGATAGATTACAGATAGATAATAGATTATAGATAGAGTAGATATATATATATATATATGTATATATATATATAGTGAGGGGTTGACCCGCTCCGCTGCTTCACAAAGGTAGACACAGGAACAGTCCTGGTAGAAATTCACCTGCTGGTTTATTTTAGACAGCATACACCTTCACAGGCTTCAGGAAAACAAACAAAGCTTTTCTGGCAAAAAGGTGAAACAAAGGTAAAGTCTCTCAGGGTCTTTGTCCTGCAGGCTTCACTGCAGGTAACGTACACAGCGTCCATAGCTCTCCTCCAACACACACACACGACTGAACCACAGGTCCAGGTATATATCACATGGACTAGTACTATTAAGGTGCAGGCCCAGGTCACATTTCCTAATCTAAATCTTTTGTAATAATAATGTGGTGCAGGCACCAGGCCACATTTCCTAATCTGAATCCCTTGTGATAATACTGTGGTGCAGGCACCAGGCCACATTACCCAGAGACTCCAGTTCAAAACTGTCACGCCGCCTGTCACACCGCACTCACCTGGGGGCGAGACCTCGGTCCCGACGTCATCTCTACCGGAGCCGCGGCCGCTCCGGGGGTCCCGCCGGGTGTGCACGCGCACCTCTCGTACTTAGGCTCATGCTTTCTCCATGTTCTGTGTGCGCACGCACGCTCTTCTCAGTTCGGTCTCCAGGTCCGTCCTCTCTATGGTATCAGAGGACTTGACCCGGAAGCCCTAGTGATCATGTGCTATATCAGGCTACCTCTTCCTATGGGAGGTGCCTGATTATTGTTGCACTTCCTGGCTTGGTCTGCCGTGTCCCTGCCTGGCTGTGCGCTGCATTTGGGTCCTCTGTCTTGTACTCTATTGTGCCTCTTGGCACACACTCTGAACCTGTACTCTGCCTTGTACTCTGCTGTGCCTCTTGGCACACGCTCTGAACCTGCACTCTGGCTTATGCTCAGTTGTGCCTCCTGGCACACACTCTGATCCTGTGCCCTGTCTTATACTCTGTTGTGCCTCCTGGCACACACTTTTATCCAGTGCTCTGTCTTATACTCAGTTGTGCCTCCTGGCACACGCTGTGATCCTATGCTCAGTCTTATGCTCAGTTGTGCCTCCTGGCAGACACTCTGTTCCCGTACTCTGTTACACCTCCTGGCACACCTGCTGCCTAACTCAGTACGCTGACGTGCTCCTTTGCACGCATCCTGCTTTTCTCACACCCAGACGTATTAGTTGCTGCACGCCATACGTGCTCTCGTGTACCCGTCTTGCACTATCCTGTATCTAGCGCACTCCCGTGTCCACGCCTTGTGCTCCCAAGTACTCTCTGTGCCTCTGTACACTCACCCTGTACCGTCCTGGACACCAAGTGTTCCTGTGTCTATGCTTTACACGTTCCTGCAGACACACTGTTAGGAATCTGGGTCCCTCTATGCCTATGCAGCAACCCAGATTCTCACATTTATCTCCAGAGACTGTGAGTCGGTAGTTGAGACTTTTGTTCCTCCCCGCCAGCGGCCTAAAGTTCTCGCGTGGACACACGCGCAATATGCGGATGGCCATCATGGCTATATGCAGACCACGAAGTCACTGGCTGGTTCGTATTGGTGGCCGCACAGGGCTCGGGATGTAAAAAAGTTCATTCGGGCATGCACCCTATGTGCTCGGGACAGCCTTCCCGAACGGAGTGTGGCTACACCCGCCGATACACGGCGGTGCCTTCCTAAAACTCCCGCTCCCATTGTCTCCCAAGTGTCCCTCTTGAGACCTGGCGACCTGGCCTCCACTGATACCATCCACGTGTCACGGTTTTCGGTTTCACCTACCGGGACATCAAGCTCGCCTTTTGACAATCCTAAGGTTTGTGCAACTGTCGGGCACGGGCTGGTGGATCGGAGGGTTCAGGGGGGAGGGGGCCCTAGGAGGGGGGGTAATATTAGGAATCTGGGTCCTTCTATGCCTATGCAACAACCCAGATTCTCACATTTATCTCCAGAGGCTGCCCTTTTTCCCAGCTTCTGAGTGTGGGGAGGAGGACCCCATATAGTGATTGGGCCGGAACCAAGGGGACCGCCATCAGGGTTATTGAAGGAACCACATGAGGAGGATTACAAAGGGAGACAAGCGACTGAAGTTGTCAGGGCAACAGGGGGCGGGGCTAGGGTAAAAGGAGCAGGGGGCGCGCTGCGGTGGCAGTTGGGGGAGAGCGAGAGAAAAGGCAGGAGGCAGGGTGACTTGGAGGGGCACGGAGAGGAGCCTGAGAGTAGAAAGCTGCACAGTGACCGACAAGAGAGACATGAGAGACTGTTACCAGAGACTGCTCCCCACCTCCGTTCTGAGAGAATCAACCCCGCTGCCCCCGCCTTGGTGGGAGAGGAACTTTACCTCAGGTTGTGGCCGTGAGTATACGTAACCAGGTCACAGAGGCCTGGACACTTCCCCCCAGCCTTCCCCCATCACGCCGACCCGGCCGTCACCGGCCTGAAGATACACCACCTCGTCACAGGCGAGATAAAAGGCCCACTACCCCGGCTTTGGGAGAGACTCCTTGATAAAGGACGGCTACAGGTCATCTGGGGAACTGTGTCATCACCGCGCGCCGCCATCATAGTTTTCTTCAGGGCCTGTTGCGCCCTACCGGCATCGTTTTCTTCAGGGCCTGTTGCGCCCCACCGGCATCGCTTTCTTCAGGGCCTGTTGCGTCCCATCGGCATGGCTTTCTTCAGGGCCTGTTGCGCCCCAGCGGCATTGCTTTCTTCAGGGCCTGTTGCGCCCCACCGATATCGCTTTCATCAGGGCCTGTTGAGCCCCATTCCTTCCCGGAGTAGCGAGGATTCAGGATAGGTGCCTCAGCGACCTCTACGCGGCCACGCTCACGAAACCAGCAGTCCCTGGAAGGCTAAGTGGCATTATAATCTTGTTCTTGTTGCTGTGTCTAATATCATGTCCTCACTATATCTGAAACTGAACCTGTCAAAGACTGAACTCCTTGTGTTTCCTCCCGCTACTAATGTACCTACACCCGACATTGCCATTTCCGTGTGTGGTTCCACTATTAGTCCCCAGCAACATGCCCGCTGTCTTGGGGTCATACTTGATTCCGAGCTTTCCTTTGCCCCCCACATTCGATCACTGGCTCGCTCTTGTCATCTGCACCTCAAAAACATTTCTAGAATTCGACCTTTTCTTACTTTTGACTCTGCAAAAACTCTTACTGTTTCTCTTATTCATTCTCGTCTCGACTATTGTAACTCTCTTCTAATCGGTCTCCCTCTTACCAAACTCTCCCCTCTCCAATCTGTCTTGAATGCTGCAGCCAGGATCATATTCCTCACCAATCGTTACACCGATGCCTCTACCTTGTGCCAGTCATTACACTGGCTACCCATCCACTCCAGAATTCAGTATAAACTTATTACCCTCACCCACAAAGCCCTCCATGGCACAGCACCACCCTACATCTCCTCCCTTGTTTCAGTATACCACCCTACCCGCGCCCTCCGTTCTGCTGATGACCTGAGGTTAGTATCCTCAATAGTCAGAACCTCCCACTCCCGTCTCCAAGACTTTACACGTGCCGCGCCAATTCGTTGGAATGCACTTCCCAGGTCAATACGATTAGTCCCCAATCCCCACAATTTTAAGCGTGTCCTGAAAACGCATTTATTCAGACTGGCCTATCGCCTCAACACATTAACCTAACCTATCCCTGTGTGGCAGAGCCAAAAGTTTTACCATAACCAGGTTCCCAGCATCATGTTCCCACATGCTTTATGCATCCATCAGCCCTCTGTGTCTGTACTGTTACACACTTAACATTATGACTGGTCCATACAATCAGGGCAACTGTTACCACCCACCTTTCGTGTCTACCTCTTTCCTCATAGACTGTAAGCTTGCGAGCAGGGCCCTCACTCCTCTTGGTATTTGTTATAATCTACTGTATGTGATTATTGTTATGCTGTAATGTCTATTGTCTGTACAAATCCCCTCTGAAATGTAAAGTGCTGCGGAATATGTCGGCGCTATAAAAATAAAATTTATTATTATTATTATTATTATTATTATTATTAAGATTGTTGAGTCCCTGCGTGGACTGTTTGTTATTGTCCTTAACTTATGTTTGTTCAGCCAAGCCCAGTGGCTACAGTTAGATAAAAGTTATTTCGCAAACCACCATCCGTCACTGCATCCCGCGAACCTGCTCAACACTACATGAGCATGCTCACGGGACGAGCTCTCATTGAAGTTCAGGAGTCAGGTGCTCAGGTCCTGCTACTGATTTCAATGGTTCTGCTCTGGGCTCTGGAGATTTCCAGAAGGTCCTGTACGCTATAAAAAGTGCGCATGGCTGTTCTGCCATGCGCTAATATTTTCATACTGCTGCTGTGTGTATGGTGGTGGATGCTTGGACTGCTGACTGACTCATTAAGAAACCCCTTCCCTCTGATAATACGTCTGTGTGAGTGTGTGGGATTCAGTCTCTAGCAGCGCTAGCGCCAGCGCGCTCAAGCCTCACCTGTTGCAGCAGCATGCGCCCTGCATTGCGGCAGCGTCTTTGCAGCGCTTCTCCAGCGGCTCTGTTCCTGCCGCGCTGTGGTTGCAGCCCAGTGTGCGTTCGCGGTTGCAACGCCACTGCGTCAGACGTTTATCGGTAGGTCTAGACGGAGTCAGGCCTGCCACTCTTGGCGACTCCTGTGACCCTATACCACGTCTGTCACGCTGAGCTTCTGTAAAGCTAAAACAGACTCAGCGTTTTTGTATATGTGTTTTGCGTGCAGCTCTGTGTGTGAGGCAGACTGCTTCAGCGTTACTTTACATATGTTTATGCTTGCAGCTCTGTGAGTACAACAGAGCTTGCTTTTGTGCACCAGGTGCAGTTTAACCCTGTGCGCATTACCGTCCTTGTTCTCTGCCTCTTTAGCAGCGGTTTCTACATATGCCGCTCGGTGGACCCCGGGCGGCGAACACGCTTTATTTATATTTTTATTTAGCGCGTTCCGCTGACCATAACTCACACTCACTCGTGTCTCCTGTGAGCCGGCCACCTGGTGCCAGCAGTCGTGGTACCTTACTCCCTTAGGCTTGCCCCTGACACTCCCTGTATAGGGGGTGGTCCTCACTAGGTCAGCTCGCCCTGGGAGGGTTGGTGCCACGACCCAGAGGGTCCACTCCAGGAGTCGTCACAAAAACCCTAACCATGGCATACAAAGCCATCCACAGCCTGCCTTCTCCATAGATCTGTGACCTAGTCTCAGGCACTTACCTGCACGCAATTGCCGATTCTCAAAAGATCTCCACCTCTACTCTCCTCTTGTCTCCTCTTCCCAGAATTGCATACAAGATTTCTCCCCTGCATCCCCTCTACTCTGGAACTCTCTACCCTAACATATCAGACTCTCGCCTACCATGGAAACATTCAAAAGGAACCTGAAGAACCACCTCTTCAGACAAGCCTACAATCTACAGTAACCACCGATCAACCATACTGTTGCACAACCTGCTCTACCCTCACCT
Organism: Dendrobates tinctorius; assembly: GCF_039654945.1. Classification (NCBI taxonomy): domain Eukaryota; kingdom Metazoa; phylum Chordata; class Amphibia; order Anura; family Dendrobatidae; genus Dendrobates; species Dendrobates tinctorius. The sequence continues at coordinate 12,508,489 of NW_027361677.1, forward strand.
ACTGTAATCTCATCCATCCCTTGTAGACTGTGAGCTCTCATGTGCAGGATCCTCTCTACTCCTTTACCAGTCGGTAACTTGTATTGTTTAAGATTAGTGATGAGCGAGTATACTCGTTGCTCGAGTTTTCCCGAGCATGCTCAGGTGTCCTCCGAGTATTTTGGCGTGCTCGGAGATTTAGATTTCGTCATCTCAGCTGCATGATTTGTGACTTGTAGACAGGCTGAATACATGTGGGAATTCCCTAACAAACAGGCATTCCACACATGTATTCAGCCTGTCCAGCAACCGCAAATCATGCAGCTGAGACAAACGAAAACTAAATCTCTAAAATACTCGGAGGACAGCCGAGCATACTCGAGAAAACCCGAGCAACGAGTATACTCGCTCATCACTCTTTAAGATTATTGTACTTGTTTTTATCATGTATACTCCTTTTCACATGTAAATCTATGGAATAAATGGCGCTATAACAATAAATAATACTACCATTGTGCACCTGCCATAGGAAGGGAGTTGAGTAGCCCATCCAGAAACAAAAGTTGTCAAAATGCTGCACAATTATGCTATTTCTATTCTGGGGAAATTGATGCCACTTTAGTGGTGTCTGCCATTTATTTTTTTAAATGTTTGGACTCCTAGTTGGGTCACTTTCATGTGTGTTGCGTGCAGCAGTAAGGCTACCAGACCGGCAGACCTGCACTTACTTTCATGTAACTACTTGTTAGGATTGGCAGAACCCACGAAATAAATTATAATAATATGCGTTTGGCAATCCGGGGTCCACCTTGAGGTGATGGAGAAACCGCAGCTAGCACAATGGTGGAGCAAGGCTGCGAAAAAACACTTAAAGCACACTGAGTTAACCCCTTCACGACCAGTGACACAGCGTATGCGTCATGAAAGTCGTTGCCATTCCGACCAATGACGCATACCCTGTGTCATGACTTCAAAGCCCCCCTGCGGGTCGGGTGACCTAGGCCACGGAAAGGTCACCCGACCCGCAGATACAGGGGGTTTGTACTTCACCACGGGGGGCTACGATTGCTCTGATTGGCTGTTAAAAGTGAAACAGCCAAACAGAGCGATAGTAATATTTCATCAATGAAAATTGATGAAATATTACAATCCAGCCATGTCCGATGCTGCTGTAGCATCGGACATGGCTGGTGACAGCGATCCGACCCCCCCACCCGTTAACGGGGGCTGCCCCCCGCCACTGAATGACAGCGGCGATGTGCCGCCGCTGTCATCATCTCCCCCCGCCTTCCCGCCGCTCCCCCTCCCCCCGGTACTCACTGAGTGCCGTTATGGCTCCCGGTGTCCCGCGGTGATCAAAATAGAATGAAAAGTAAATAAACCCCCCGATTATCACCCCCATAGGCAGGAACAGCTAATAAAATAAAGAAATTATTTTTATTTTTCCATTAGGGTTAGGGTTAGGGTTGGAAAGAGGGTTAGGTTTAGGGTTGGAACGAGGGTTAGGGTTGGAAAGAGGGTTAGGGTTAGGGTTGGAAAGAGGGTTAGGGTTAGGGTTGGAAAGAGGGTTAGGGTTGGAAATAGGGTTAGGGTTAGGGTTGGAATTAGGGTTAGGGTTGGAATTAGGGTTAGGGTTAGGGTTGGAATTAGGGTTAGGGTTGGAATTAGGGTTAGGCTTGTGGTTAGGGTTGGGATTAGGGGTGTGTTGGGGTTAGGGTTATTGTTAGGGTTGGGATTAGGGTTAGGGATGTGTTGGGGTTAGGGCTGTGGTTAGGGATGTGTTGGGATTAGGGTTGAAGTTAGAATTGAGGGGTTTCCACTGTTTAGGCACATCACGGGGGTCTCCAAACGCGACATGGTGCAACCATTGATTCCAGCCAATTTTGCATTCAAAAAGTCAAACGGTGCTCCCTCCCTTCCAAGCCCCGACGTGTGCCCAAACAGTGGTTTACCCCAACATATGGGGTATCAGCGTACTCAGGAAAAATTGCACAACAACTTTGGGGGTCTAATTTCTCTTTGTACCCTTGTGAAAATAAAAAATTGGGGGCTAAAGTATTATTTTTGTGGAAATTTTTTTTTTTATTTTCACGTCTCTGCGTTATAAACTTCTGTGAAGCACTTGGGGGTTCAAAGTGCTCACCAGGCATCTAGATAAGATCCTTGGGGGTCTAGTTTCCAAAATGGGGTCACTTGTGGGGGGTTTCTATTGTTTAGGCACATCAGGGGCTCTACAAACATAACGACGACTACAGACCATTCCATCAAAGTCTGCATTTCAAAACGCCACTACTTCCATTCCAAGCCCTTACGTGTGCCCAAGCAATGGTTCCCCCCCATATATGGGGTACCAGCGTACTCAGGACAAACTGGACAACAACTTTTGGGGTCCAATTTATCCTGGTACCCTTGTGAAAAAAAAATTGCTGGCTAAAAATAATTTTTTTTTAGGAAAAAAAATATTTTTTATTTTCACGGCTCTGCGTTATAAACTTCTGTGAAGCGCTTGGGGGCTCAAGGTGCTCACCACACATCTAGATAAGATCCTTGAGGGGTCTCGTTTCCAAAATGGGGTCACTTGTGGGGGGGTTGCACAGTTTAGGTACATCAGGGATTCTGCAAATGTAACATGATGCCCGCAGACCATTCCATCAAAGTCAGCAATTCATAATGTCACTACTTCCCTTCCGAGCCCCGACGTGTACCCAAACAATGGTCCCCACCCACATATGGGGTACCAGCGTACTCAGGACAAACTGGACAACAACTTTTGAGGTCCAATTTATCCTGGTATCCTTGTGAAAATAAAAAATTGCACACTAAAAAATAATTTTTTGAGGAAAAAAAAATATTTTTTATTTTCACGGCTCTGCGTTATAAACTTTTGTTAAGCACTTGGGGGGTTCAAAGTGCTCACTATGCATCTAGATAAGTTCCTTAGGGGGTCTAGTTACCAAAATGGGGTCATTTGTGTGGGAGCTCCAATGTTTAGGTACACAGGGGCTCTCCAAACACGACATGGTGTCCGCTAACGATTAGAAGTAATTTGCATTTCAAAAAGTCAAATTTCGCTCCTTCCCTTCTGAGCTCTGCCGTGTGCCCAAACAGTGGTTCCCCCCCACACATATGGGGTACCAGCGTACTCAGGACAAACTGGACAACGTTTGTGGTCCAATTTCTCCTGTTAGCCTTGTGAAAATTAAAAATAACGTGCTAAAAAATCATTTTTGAGGAAAAAAAATTATGTTTTATTTTCACTGCTCTGTATTATGAACTTTTGTGAAGTACTTGGGGGTTCAAAGTGCTCACTACACATCTAGATAAGTTCCATAAGGGGTCTAGTTTCCAAAATGGGGTCACTTGTGGGGGAGCTCCAATGTTTAGGTGCACAGGGGCTCTCCAAACGCGACATGGTGTCCGATAACAATTGGAGCTAATTTTCCATTCAAAAAGTCAAATGGCGCTCCTTCCCTTCTGGGCCCTGCCATGCACACAAACAGTGGTTTATGACCACATATGAGGTATCGATGTACTCAGGAGAAATTGACCAACAAATTTTAGGATCCATTTTATCCTGTTGCCCATGTGAAAATGAAAAAACTGAGGCTAAAAGAAAATTTTTGTAAAAAAAAAGTATTTTTTTTTTTTTACAGATCAATTTGTGAAGCACCTCGGGGTTCAAAGTGATCATTATGCATCTAGATAAGTTCCATGGGGGGTCTAGTTTCCAAAATGGGGTCACTTGTGGGGGAGCTCCAATGTTTAGGCACACAGGGGCTCTCCAAATGCGACATGGCAACCGCTAAATATTCCAGCATATTTTCCATTCAAAAAGTCAAACGGCGCTCCTTCCCTTCTGAGCCCTGCCGTGCGCTCAAATAGTGGTTTGTGACCACATATGAGGTATCGGTGTACTCAGGAGAAATTGCCCAACAAATTTTAGGATCCATTTTATCTTGTTACCCATGTGAAAATGAAAAAATTGATGCTAAAAGAAAATTTTTGTTGGAAAAATTAAAATGTCCATTTTTTCTTTCCATGTTGCTTTAGTTCCTGTGAAACACCTGAAGGGTTAATAATCTTCTTGAATGTAGTTTTGAGTAGCTTGAGGGGTGCAGTTTTTAGAATGGTGTCCCTTTTGGGTATTTTCTGCCATATAGACCCCTCAAAGTGACTTCAAATGTGAGGTGGTCCCTAAAAAAAATGGTTTTGTAAATTTTGTTGTAAAAATGAGAAATCGCTGGTCAACTTTTAACCCTTATAACTTCCTAACAAAAAAATATTTTGTTTCCAAAATGTGCTGATGTAAAGTAGACATGTGGGAAATGTTATTTAGTAACTATTTTGTGTCACAAAACTCTCTGGTTTAACAGAATAAAAATTCCAAATTTGAAAATTGCAAAATTTTCCACATTTTTGCCAAATTTCTGATTTTTTCACAAATAAACGCAAAAATTATCGACCTAAATTTACCACTAACATGAAGCCTAATATGTCACGAAAAAACAATCTCAGAATCGCTAGGATCCGTTGAAGCGTTCCTGAGTTATTACCACATAAAGGGACACTGGTCAGAATTGCAAAAAATGGCCTGGTCATTAAGGTAAAAATAGGCTTGGTCATGAAGGGGTTAAAAGTCACTCAGTGTGGACAGAGCACAAGGTAACAAACTCTGTTACACCACAGAGCAGTACTATGAAGCAAAGCAAAAAAGGAATATACCCTGTTAGACTGCACAGGCATATAGAAAAATACTAATTGGGGTCCCTGAAACTTAACCCCCAAGGGAAGACTAAGCTTGTGGTTGACCCTGCTCTGACACATGGTGTGCATTATCACGCTCGCCTGAGGACGCCTGGTGCAGATGCCAAGTTCAAGCAGGAGTTCCTACCCTACACTGCCTGTGTAGACCAACATTCACAGTGTTATTAGTGGCACACGTGGACACATGGTGGTATAGTAGCCACCAACACTCCAAACACACATGATACTAGTGCACAGGCATGTGCTCTAGAGGACCTTTTATACATACAGCTCAAGTCCAGACAGACAGGACCTTGTCTGTGGACCAATCAGAAGCTGGCACATAACCAGAGCAGGTGATGTCCAAGCACCAATGAGAAGGCACTACATCCTGGACATGCTCAGTACGATGAAATCTGGACTTCGGCTCCAGAGTACAATGCTGCAAGTGTAAACCAGTAGTCACCATAGACTTAGCTGGAGAGCAAGCAGCAACTACACATCCATCATGAGCCTTGGCAAGGAGTTGGGACCAAAGTCTGTGCTGAGCAGTCATCCCAGTGGCCGAGACTGAATGGGAGACCACAGCACCAAACAAGGCTTGAGATCCATCCCGTGCAGCAGGAGAATCCCGGCACCTATCACAACCTGTGTTACTTTTATTTTTTTTTTTTAAAAGCTGATATTTGTGCCACCTGTGTGTGGCTGAGTAGAAAAGCAGTTGAAGCTGTTGCATGAGGTATCAGGGCTCCCAGCAGACTTACATCAGTCTCTCATCCACCTCATCTTAATTTAAACTTAAATTCAAAGCTCTTAATGCTGGCCAAGACCCTGATTCCTCATACATGACCCATGGCTGACTGCTGCTGTGCCATTATCAAATTTCCTAATTTTTGGAAATGTTTTTACATTTTTGGACTCCAAGCTGGGTCTCCTTCATGTGTGTTGCCTGAATTTGTCAGGGCTCTCAGAGCACCAGGCCTACACCTACCACTCATCCACCTGTTACTGATCCATGTTTAAACTAGAAATGATAGTCCAAGCCCGGTCCCAGGCCCATGCACCCATGCTGCAAAATTATACAAATTGTACTATGGGTCAATTGATGCTACTTTGAATTCAATGGGGTTCGGGTATGTTCGACGAACCATTCAGCGAACATCGGGACATTCACTGAACTGAACTGAACTTTGAAAGGTTCATTCATCTCTATGCCTAAGATATCAGCTTTGTACAGAGTCCCCTTTCCATTGATTTAGCTGCCGTGGGCTTTGGGAAAATGACCTCTGGATGTGGCATATGCTCAGGCTGAGATCTCAGGAGACAAAAAGGGTAATTGAAGGCCAATTCATCGGGCTTGACGTTCTCTCCCCGGTTGTAGCATTTTATGCTGGTTTCCACTGAATTTATCAGTGAGTGGAACTTCACATGACAGGCCACTGTGGGAGTTGTAATTTGGAGAAGAAGAGCAGCTCACAGGGGTCATGACCCAGGGTTTTGTGGAAAGGTAAATTCACTTCATAAAAGCACAACACAATGGATATGGCACACATAAGCGTAAAATAAACCCTTTTATTGACTCAAAGGGAACCTATTACATGGAAAAATAGTAGTAACCTGCAGATAGTAGGCTAGTATGCAAGTTAATAGTGCTCTGAACCTGCCCAATGCCTGCACTTAGATCCCCACCACCAGAAGGAAATGAACTTTATTCCCCCATGATTCGAGTTTCCATCATGGAGGTGCTTCTGGCACAGGCTCAGTCACTGCTCTGTGCATAGAGAGCGGCGGCTGTAACCACAGCCCCGGAACAGACCGAGAGCATGCCCAACATTAGGTATATGAAGAGTGGTGACTTAAACTGTGCAGGAGTCACCCCCATGGCTGAAATCAGAATACTCCTGGGCAAACAAAGTTCATTTTCTCCCAGCAGAGTGTGGGCACTGGGCAGGTTCAGTAAGCTGTTAACCTGCAGATTAACCCCATATCTGCAGGTTAATATTGTCTTTTCACATGACAGCTTCCCTCTAAGGCTGTTAATCTTACACCATACATCTTGAGATGTATTCAGCCAAGAAAAAAGGCAAGGAATGACGTGTCCATATATTTTTTTTGTCTTTATGGTACTTCCGTACATTAGTAAATAACTCATTCTGCGGAAATTCTTTTTTTTCGAATGACACATCAAAAATGCATGGATAACTTTTTTTTTAAGAGAATAGAGCCTTTGATACATATTTATAGGCTGAAGTTGTCTCTTAGCGCTATCTTAATAGACACATTTCAGACACTTTCAAGAAAGAAACTACATAGCCTTCATATTGGGTAATGACACTGCCAAATATGATCTAACTTCCAAGCGATATCTGCGGAATACAAAGTAATTCTTGTTTAGCCCTTTTAAGACGGTTTGACATTTGCTGTTTTCTAAGATGCATCTGCAAGAAATGATAAGGTTACTTCTAGCATACGGCAAAAGATAACCCATTTATTGCTGGGTATGACAGGAGGGAGAAAATAGAGACAGATGTAATTTAAGGTTACTATAGACACATAGGCTATAATATAAACAACATTAATCAATGCAATAATAATCAACTTAATCATAAGTTCATTTATATATACATTTGTCTGTACTACTCATATTATTTAAAAGAAATACAATAAAACTTAATAACATTTAATTAAAAAATATTACTTTACAAAAAATATATATTTTTTACATTAGTTTAAAAAAAATATTAGTTTTGCTACTTTTTACTACTGTTTTACTAATTAAAAAATGATAACAATACAGGGAAAAAAAAGATTATTTACCCCTATAAATTGTAGTAATTTAAATCCATTGTGCAGATAGAGAGGTAGATTTACTTATTACCGCTTGCCCTTTTTTTTTAAACATTTTTCACATTTGCTACTTAATAATGTGTTAAATGTTCTCACAGGAGTCGAAATACATGTAAAATAGATGATATATGGAGATTTCGAGAGTTCCCGCAAAGTTACCATTTTTATCTTTCTTCTTGCCTCAAAGAGTATGAGATATGTAAGGGGAATAGTGATAGAAAATACAAATGTTTTGTAAAATAAAAATTCTGCTTTGTAGATTCTTACCCAGAAAGTCGACTGTGACTTTTTTTTTATTCATTGTGCTTGTCATGTTACTGATAATTCATTGCATTATAGACTAAGGCGTAATCAATAATTTTATATGCCTGTAAGAAAAACATTTTTTTCATGATTGTCAACCCTCGGGTTTAGAATTCCACTGTGTTCGAAAGGGTAAGTGCACTCTGAGTTTTTAAAAAGTTAGGGGTACTTCACACTAAGGCCTCTTTCACACATCAGGTTTTCGGCGTCAGGCGCGATCCGTCGCTTTTGACTAAAACCGGATCCGGCGAAATGCAATGCCGGATCCGGTTTCCCCCCCATTGACTTGCATTAGAGCCGGATGGCCATGCGTTTCATCCGATTTTCGCCAGATCCGGCAATGTGACGCGATCCGGCATCTGGAAAAAACGGCTACTGTAACGTTTTTTGTCTCCGGCGAAAATGCCGGACACGCCGGATCCGGCGTGTCCGGCTTTTTCATACAATGAAAGCCTATGAGCGCCGCAATGCGCCTGATCCGGTTTCTTTGGTCTGAGCATGCTCAGTAGCTCTGCCCACAAGACATATATAAAAGCAAGACAGTGGGACCCTCAGCCACACCCAACATGCCACCCAAGCCAAGAACCAGGAGCAGGAGAAGGCAGCAGACATCTGCAGCAGCAGCACCATCAGCACCACCCCAAATGGAGCAGCATGCTGAACAACGGGAGGGGAGTCCAGCAGCAGATGAGAGACGGTAATTATCAAATCCCCCATTCCTCCAAACTAGGGCTATGGAATATCAAGATATTCATTGGCCCTTTGTTTCTCTTTATTCAACAGCCGCCCAATAGATGCAGCAGCAGCAATGGCAGCTGCAGAAACACCACCCACAGCCATGGAGTCTGGCCATGAGGAAGACAGCACATCTTCTTCTGGGAGCCCTCCCTCGCATCGTCAGCGTTTGACGGTAAGTTTTTATTTCCAAAATCCATCATCTCTGTAATATATGTGTATTCATTGCCTTTTATTTCAAAACAGGAATCACAAGATGAAGAGGAGCTCCCAGAAGAAGAAGGAAGGGGTGGACAGACACTTGGAGTGGGCTCACAATTGGTAAGTTTTTTGCATCAAACGCAGAAACACAACATCACACTACACACAACACATAGAAAACAATGTTCTGCAGACCACACACAGCAAACAAATGCCTACATCCAAAGACATAACATTTTTTGTTTTCTTCTCTAGTCTTCCCAATCTGGTGCTTGGCCAAGAGGTCCTCGCAGTGCCTCCCAGGGTCGTTGGCGACAGCAACGCGGCGGTCACCAGCGTGTAAGTATAAATATTTTTGCTTTGATTTTTTTGCACTTTTTATTTCATTTCTTTTGTGGAGGCTAATTATGTTATTTTTGTCTTTTTCTTTAACAGCCTTCACAGCGTGCTCCCGACTCTGACGGTGAGGATGGAGGGATTGATGTGGACCGCCTCATCGATCTCGTCAGAGAAAGGGAGCCGCTCTGGAATATGGCTGACCGCCGCCACGCTGACCTGATCGTTACCCGACGACTCTGGGAGGAAATCTGTTCGCTCCTTGTGGACCGCTGGGAGGACCTCGAAGCTCGGGCCCAGATTAAAGAGCGTAAGTATATACAGTACCGGTTGCTTGATTTAAACCAGTGTTTCCCGAACTCCAGTCCTCGTGGTCCCCACAGATCATGTGTTCAGGATTTCTATTTACTTTGGAAATCCTGAAAACATGACCCCTGGGGACCATGAGGACTGGAGTTTGGGAAACACTGATGTTGTATACTAACCACTTTGTCCTTTCTCGTTTCAGGGGAGAGAATTGTGAAGCGGTGGCGGTCTGTGAGGGATCGTTTCAAGAAGAAGTTCAATAAAGAGATGCGGGCCCCGAGTGGATCTGGAGGACGCAGGAGCAAGTACAAGTACGCACGAGCCCTGTCGTTCCTCCGGGAGACAATGCTCACCAGAAGGTAAATATTACACACCACATGTGACAAAAAAATGTTTAGATGTAACTTTTTTTTTTTCAGCCAGGGCCATACCATGTCACTATTTTAATTGTTTTTTTTTTCTCTTTATTCCACAGCACGGTGAGCAGCACTCGGGAGCCTGCACGATTGGACCCTTCTGAGGCGATCCCTGAGGAGACCGGCACCGAGGGACACTTCGACCGCCCCGGTACATCTGCACCTTCCCAGCCTTCCCACACATTCGACCCATCTGTCCCATCCACCAGCACAGGAGCATCGTGGCCACCTACATTACATGAAGCTGCTGGTGAGGAGATCGCTTTCCCTTTACCCCACCCTTCTGCCCCTGCCACCTCTAGTACACCTGCGGGTACTGGGCGGCAGCGGCAGAGGGGTCAGGAAAAGAGTTATGCGCCAGAGTTCTTGCATCTGAATGCATCTTTCCAGAACTGTCTAAAAGTCTTGTCAGAGCAAATCTCCGCAGGCTTTCAGCAGATCAACTCCAGCATTCTGGAGGTGAAGACACTTCTGCAAACCATGCATTCAGAAGCAAGATCTTCACCAAACCACACCTTTTTCAGGTCTGTTGTGGAGCGCATGGCAACACTATCTCCTACCCAGCAGATGCATGTAATGCTTTCGTGCCACGGTGCTCTACAGCAGGTTACCTCCCAACCTCCACCTCCCACCACTGTAGTTCCTCCACCTGCACCCCCTCCAGCCACTTTCCATCCTCCCCCTCCTATTACATCTGCACCCCCTCCAGCCACTTTCCATCCTCCCCCTCCTATTACATCTGCACCCCCTCCAGCCACTTTCCATCCTCCCCCTCCTATTACATACCAGCAACCTCCCCAGTACCAGCAACCTCCCCAGTACCAGCAACCTCCCCAGTACCAGCAACCTCCCCAGTACCAGACATCTCCCCACTTCCAGCAACCTGCCCCGTACCAAACTCCTTCCCCGTACCAAACTCCTTCCCCATACAACATCATCTGCTCCTACAGTCCCTGCCCAACCCTCCACTCCACCGCCCACCACCTCTTCTGCCTCCCACATGTCCACCCATTCTGTAGCTTTTTCCACACCATCACCTCTAACTGTTCCTTCCCCACCACGATCCCAGTGTCGAAGGTCCCGCAGCCCTTCCAGCAGTATTTCCACCCCACACTACACAGATTTATGATGTGTTTTGTAATAAAAATGCCCAGTTTTTTTTCAAACCTTTATTAAAAAAGTTTTTTTAACTTTAAAAACGGTTTACAAACAAAAAAATATTTTAAATAAAAGTTAAATTATTGTTTACACTGGTTGTCTGTCATTTCTTTCTGCGGCGAAATATGTTTAAAAAAAAGGTTAAATAAAGGGTATTTAAAAGGTAAAAAGGTATTCAAAACCAGGTATATAACTGTGGGTAAATTTTAGCTTTTTGCCACAGTTGTGTTCCTGGTTGTGTTTGAAGCAAAGTATTTCACCTAAAAAGTTGTGTTTATTGTTGGTGATTTCATAACAATGTACACAACTTTTGTTAAAAGGTGAAATACTTTGCATAAAACACAACCAGGTACACACCTGTGGCCTAAAGCTAAAAATAGAGACCATGACAAGATAGCCAACTTTGGTTGGCAAAGGTATATACTGTTGGTACAGAAGGTACACAAGTTTGGTTAGGGCACAAATCTTTCACACTCTGTCATCCTGCCAGTGTACTCTGCCTTGAGGTGACATAAAGTATAGTGCAAAATTGTCCCTCATTACTGAAACCGTCACAGAACTTCTAGTGGTAATGTCATGGTAATCTTGCAAGGTGGTTTCTTCAGAGGTGTCCTCAATGGAAATGGGTTCCTTGCAGATAACAAAATTGTGGAGTACCACGCACGCTTTGATCACCTCGTCCACAGTTTCTGTCTTGAGGTTGATCGCAGTCAATAGGACCCGCCATTTGGCTGTCAGAATACCAAAGGTACATTCCACCATTCTTCTTGCTCTTGTGAGGCGGTAATTAAAAATGCGTTTTGGTCTTGTCAATCCTCTGCTAGAGTACGGTTTCAAAAGGTGTTCTGACAGCTGGAAGGCTTCATTCCCTACACAGACAAATGGCATAGGTGGACCAGATGTTTGCGGCAGCGGTCTAGGGGGTGGGAACTGGAAGGTGTTTCCATACAGTTTACGCCCCATGGCAGACAGTTTGAAAACTTGAGAGTCATTGGAGCGGCCATAGGCCCCAATATCCACAGCAATAAATTTGTATTCCGCGTCAGCGATGGCCATGAGGACAATTGAAAAATATTTCTTGTAATTGAAATATTCCGATCCCGATCCGGCTGGCTTTACAATGCTGATATGTTTCCCGTCCACAGCGCCCAAGCAGTTGGGAAACTGACATATCTGTTGAAACTTTTCTGAAATTTCAATCCACCTCTCTGTTGTGGGCTCTGGTAAAAACTCTTCAGCTAAGGAGTCCCACAGTGCACGGCATGTGTACTTCACTATTCCAGATATGGTGGAAATCCCGAGTCTGTACTGGAAATGCAGTGACGAAAGGGATTCTCCAGTTGCAAGAAATCTGTGGGGAATTAAAAAACAATCAATTAGTTTAAAATCACAGCATTACATACCAAAACTGACCTAACACTTGGAGATACAAATTACCACCAACAAGATTGCAGTGAAAGTGTGCTCTGATGCGATCACATCCAATGAATGTGGCTTAGCTTAAAGTCACCATCAGACGCTCTGCGGGTGAAACAGAGAAGCGGCAATAGGTATCCGCTTTTCTTATGAGATGTGCAATACGCTCCACCAAGTAATCAAAATTCTCCATTTTCATCCGAACATATCCAAAAAATTTATCCGGGTTTCGTCGAAGGTCCATGCAGAGTGTAGAATAGACCCCACGCGTCATTCTCTTGGCTGTGATGGGGTGGATCCACAAACGTCGTCTACGATGCCTGATGCGCTGCTGTCTCGCTCTCTCCTTCTCCAGAACAATCACCCTCAAACGATTCGCCTCCGCTATAAAATCCGCCAAATTCTTCAAAATATTTCCAATCACAACATCCATCTTCGCCAGTAACTTGCTCTTCTCTCCAACCTGCACTTTCTCCTCGACAACCTGTCAAAGAAGGGCTGTAGGAACACTCTATATATAGTTTTCCAGTAGCCAATCCCGTTCGGAAGGCCACAAGGGTCAATTTTAAAAACCGGATCCGGCGTAATCCGTCGAAAAACGGATAGAAAAACGGATGAACCGGATGAGACGGATCCGGTTTTGTCTGTCAAGAACAAGATGGATCCGGCAGAAAACCGGATCCGTCACATCCGGTTTTACTAAACATTTGCCGGATCCGGCGTTCCGGCACGACGCCGAATCGCGCCTGACGCCGAAAACCTGATGTGTGAAAGTAGCCTTAGTGAGATCGCTGATACGTCACCGATTTTGTGATGCAACAGCGATCTCACCGTGTGTGTCAGGCATCAGCAACCGGCCCCCCTCCGGGTATCGCTGATCATGCAGGAATATCCTGGGCAATTTTTTGATTGTTGGTCTCCCACTGGCCAGCACGCATCACATGTGGCAGCGGGAGACCAACGATCAGCGAGCTCCCAGCACTGTAAGCAGATGCTGGGAGCTGGTATCCAAGGTAAACAGCGGGTAACTAAGCGCCGCGTAGTTAGTTACCCACTGTATACCCTGGATACCAGCTCCCAGCGCCAGCACGCTGGTATCCAGGATAAACAGCGAGTAACTAAGTGATGCACGCTTAGTTACCCGCTATTTACCATGGATACCAGCTTCCTCGCTTGTCCTGATCGCTGGTGAGATCTGCCTGTTTGGCAGCTCACCAGCGATCCTGACCAGGTCGTATCGTTGTCGGGATCGCCGGTGCGTTGTTTAGTGTAACGGGACCCTTAGTGGAGCAAAAAATAAGAAGAAACTGAGTGCAAACAAAGCGCAAACTAAGTGTAAATTCTCCAAATTCTACTCAAAACCCAATATTTGGAGTTACTGATCAGTTTTGCTTGAAAATACATATACTCAAAGGTTATGTGAGGTTATATGGGTGCTTTTTAATCCTGTCCAAAATTCCTAGGAAAACTCTTATTTTTCTTGCCTTAGACAGCGACATTATATTCCAAGACACTTACCTGACATTATTATAAGTCTCAGAATGGAAATTGGAATGTGGCGGAAACCTATGCAAATACTGGAAAAACAAACTCCTTGGAGATGTTGACCTTGGTGGGATTTGAGCCCAGCACCATAACATTGGAATGTACCAGTTCTGCAAAGAATCGAGCATCTTTTAACTCAATGATATTTTTCTGTTCATATGGGAGATGGGTTTTTTTTAGCTCTTTTTTACCTGTTTTCCACTGTTTTAGTGGAAAACAGTGAAGGTCAGTTCCTTAAAGTAGATACTGAAGGAATCTCCTTAAAATTAGGCATTTTCCAGTTAAAAGGCTGCAAAAGAATACTTCAGGAAATAAACTCAAAATATATTTAAAAGCACTCCAGGGATTGAAAACAACTCTACCCAAAACTTCACAAAAAGGTAAAGTCTCCTTAGGCAGTTTCAGCTTGAAAAAAAAAAAGAAAAATGTTATGAATGCCTAAAAAATCTTTAAGTGCGAAATGGGCCTGATGCATCAAAGTTTTCATGCCAGAATTCTTGCATCAAACCTGTGGAAAGTGGCAAAATTTAGGCGCCAAAAAACAACTTTTGGCGTTCTCATGCCAGTTACTCTAAGATCTGGAAAAAAGGGTGGAGCTAGAGCGTTATAGGGGTGTGGTGACCCCTGTTCATCAAATTCATGGTGAGCGGACGTGTTTTCTAAGTCACAAATCTTACTCTAGCAGATAATGAAGCAGGATTTGTGGCGAGGGTCACACAAAGGTGTACACCATGATTCCAATGCTTCTCATTCATGAAGAGGCATAAGCCTATTTAAGAATCAGAAGCGTCTGACACGAGAACATCTCCTCATCAAGACCAGTGTGAACAATGCCGGTTTTGATGCATCGAGACCAGCGTCTAATTAAGTATCTTTTTAACCCCTTCACGACATGCGACGAACATATAGAGCTTTGATGTGAGCTCCAATTCTGAGCCCACATCTTTACTGGCACATGTTAGCTATTTTGTACAGCTGACATATTCCCCTAACAGCCTCTGGTGGAATTATCTACCCACGGCTGTTAACCTGTTAAATGCCGCTGTCAATCTCTCACAGTGGCATTTAATGTGATTGTGCCAGAAGCGCATCACCAATCCCACCTATCGACACCCGTCTCGCCGATGGATTGGCATGACAGCCTGGTGTCTCCAGCAGTGATCAGAGTTCATAGCAAGTGAGCATTTCTGCTACACACAGGTGATCTGCTCATCGCCTGTGTGTAGCAGAGGCGATTGTATTGTCACAGATTCTAGTCTCCCATGGAGACTATTGAAGCACTTGAAAAGTAAAAAAAAAGTTTTTAAAAATATTAAAAAGATAAAAAATATAAAAGTTCAAATCACCCCCATTTGCCCCATTCAAAATAAAACAATTAAAAAAATACGCATATTTGGTTTTGCAGTGTTCAGAATCGCGCAATCTATCAAGATATAAAAAGAATTAATCCGATCGGTAAACGGTGCAGTGAAAAAAAAGTCAAAATGCCAGAATTATGTTTTTTTGGTCGCTGCAACATTGCATTAAAATGCAATAACTGGCCATCAAAAGAACGTATCTGCACCAAAATGATATCAATAAAAACATCAGCTCGGTACACAAAAAATAAGCCCTCACTCGGGGCCAGATAATAAAAAATGGAGAAGCTACAAGTCTCGGAAAATGACAAAAAAAATTTTTTTTTAGAAAACTTTGGATTTTTTTTCACCACTTACATAAAAAAAGAACCTAGACATGATCTGATCAGCTGTCATGTGACCCTAACAGCCATGGGTGGAATTGAGATCCCCCGTCAGCTGTTAAAATGTTAAATGCCATTGTCAAACTGATAGCGGAATTTAACTTGCACCCTTTGGAACCGTGTCACTAACCCCACCCATCACATGATCGTGGAGCACTGATGGGATGGCTTGACAATCAGGGGTCTGCAGAAGACCCCAGTGCTTGTCATTGTAGATCTCCTATGGATGCCAGCACGGGGCTGGCGTTCATTGGAGATGATGATTTCTGCTACACATAACTGGGCTGAAGCACTGCTATGTGCTGCACAAGCGATCAGATGATCCTAAGGAGACTATTGAAGCCAGTAAAAAGTAAAAATAAAATGTTTTTAAAATATTAAAATATGTTAAAAAAGTTAAAATCGTCTCCCTTTTGCCCCATTCAAATAAAACAAAAAATAAATAAAAAATACACATATCTGGTATCGCTACGTTTAGAAAAACCTGATCTATCAAAATATAAAGCAAATTAATCCCTTTGGTAAATGGTATGACTATAACAAAAATAAAATCGCCAGAGTTACGGTGTTTTGTACACCACAACTTTGCAATAAAATGCAATAATAGGTGGTCAAAGCATCATATCTACCCAAAAATATTATTAAAAAAAGTCAGCAACACGTGCAAAAAATAAGCCCTCACCCATCCCCAGATCCCCAAAAAATGGAGACGCTATAGGTTTTGGAAAATGTTGCCATTTTTTTTTTTTTTTACAAACGTTGGATTTTTTTTTTCTACAACTTACATAAAAAAAGAACCTATAGATGTTTGGTATCTGCAAACTCATGATGACCTGGAGAATTAAAATGGCAAATTAGTTTTAGCATTTAGTGAACATTGTAAAAAAAAATCTCAAAAAACAATTCTGGAATTGCACTTTTTTTTGCAATTTTACCCCACCTGAAATTTTTTTCCCAGTTTTCCAGTAGACTATAAAGTAAAATCAATGATGTTGTTCAAAAGTGCAACTCGTCCTGCAAAAAACAAGCCATATTGGTGGAAAAATAAAAAAAATTATGGCTCTGGGAAAAAGGCAAGCAAAAAATGAAAACGCAAAAAAAAAGGAAAATCTCGAGGTCGTGAAGGGCTTAAAAACATATCTTCTTGTTCCTAAAATGAAAAATGGTCTGTTCTTTAAGGGGTTAATCATAGAGATGAGCGACTTTGCCTTTTTTAGGGTCGAGTCGGGTTTCATGAAACCCGACTTTCTCAAAAGTCGAGTCGAACGAAATAGGCCGACTATAGGGGAAAAGTCGAGAAAAGTCGTGAAACACGAAACCCAATGCAAGTCAATGGGGAGAAAAGTCGGCAGTGAGTGGAGGACTGTAAACACACCTGGTATGAATTTTAACCCCAGAGGAGGCAAAATCTCTCTCTCTTCTCTCTCTCCCTCTCTTTTCTCTCTCCCTCTCTCTCACGCCCACTCCCGCTACACTACGCTCCGCTTCTCTCATTGGCTGACAAAAGTCATGTGCAAGCATTCGGCAAAACCCGACTTTGACGCTTGGGTCGCCGACCGCATGGCCAACTTCACACTGTGGTCGGGTTTCGTTTCATGAAACCCGACTTTGGTGAAAGTCGGCGACTTTTGAATCTGGCCGATCTATTTCGCTCAACTCTAGTTAATCATAAAAACTACGTTGAGAAAATTGACTTTATGACCATACACGTGAACAGTAATTTTTCATTACTTACGAAACCTAGTCGTCCTTTAAGCTACTATGGTCGAATCGCACCATTGTATTATAAATTCTATCATCCCTAAAAAATGCATATATTTTTTATAAAGTGCAAAATTGTCATAAAAATCATAATATTACAAAGCATCTGATGGAACAATTTCCCCATTAGTTGGTAAGTTAGGCTATATAGTCGGCTTGAGCTTTAAAGGACATCTTCCTTCCAAGACTTTATACCGCGCAGTTTGACAAATTGAGTATATTTATCCAGATCCCATCTTGCAATGCATCACAAAGTAACGCCGTGAGCAGCATTTTACAAATGTTGTGACCCTTCAAGGCAAGCGATCTGACTACACCGGTGTAACAAATGTGACATATTAAAGTATTGTGGTGTATTATGTCTATTTTTATAGGTACACAAAATAACAGAATTTTTTCTTTCTTTTTTTTCCCGAAAGCCTGTTTTATTCTTTTCTTTTGTTATGCGCTGCTTCCCACAAATGTAAGCTTTTAGCTTCAAATTGTAGCCGATTGCTGTGATTTTTATGTATTCATTAAATTTGTGTCGTTTCAAAAGGAAAAAAAAAAAAAAAAAAGCATAAAAAGTGAAAGATTTTATGGCTTAAAAACCCCTCAAAGGAAAGAGCATAAAAAGTTGAATGCCTGTTGGCAAAAGATTATACGAAAAATTGCTCCTCCATCAGAGATATTGTAGAAGTAACACCGGTATTACTAGATTTCAGGGGTTGTTTTTTACATGAAGCATTCATCCCAAACTATATACTGTGATTTTCATTTCTTTTAAGAGAGGGGAGTAGAATTAAAAAAAATAAAAATATATACTGTATTTTGCGGATTATAAGATGCACAGGACCATAAGACGCACCCTACATTTTGGGAAAGAAAATAGGAAACAATTATTTTTATTTACAAAATGGGGGTCCGTCTTATAGTTTAGACGAGCCGAGATATCAATCTTAGCGTGCGCTACCTCCAGCAGCTATTTTTCTGAAGACTACCGCCGTGAAATCAATGGGCAGAGTGGGGACTCTGCTCTTGCCACATCACCAACATTTTCATGAAGTCCAGGTCCCACAGCCTCGAACTGCCAGGACTCCCCATCCTCTCAGCTGGGGGCCCACAGCTTTGCCCACTCCTGCCACCCCCGATTTCCTGCAGCAACGATCTTGCCTCCCGAGACCCCGCTCCACTGCCGCCACCCACTCGGTAAGCTACATTTTGACTATAAGGGCAGTTTCACACATCCAGATAATTCCGGTACCGGAAAAACCGGTACCGAAGCTATCTGTGTCTGTGTGCATACGGAGGTCATCCGTGTGACATCCGTGTGCTATCCGTATGTCCGTGTGTACCATCCATGTGCTGTCCGTGTGTCTGTGTTTTTGAAAAATTATTTTTAATGTTAACCCTTTGACTTTTAAAAACGCACACGGATCGCACACGGACAGCATCCGTGTGCGGTACGTGTTTACACGGACCCATTGACTTGTATGGGTACGTGTGATCCGTGCTGTAGCACAAAAATGGATATGTCAGCGTGTTTTGCACACGGACACACGGTCCATGAAAACACGCTGACATATGCATAGACACATTCATGAGAAAGTGTCTACGTGTGTCAGTGTCTCCGGTACGTGAGAAAACTGTCACTACACGTACCGGAGACACTGATGTGTGAAACTGCCCTAAGATGCATCCCCATTTTCCTCCCAAATTTGAGGGGGAAAAAGTGAATGTTAGGCCGGGGCCACACTGGCGAGGAATACGGACGAGTGAGAGGCGTTAAAAGCACGCATTAGACACGGACAAATTATTCTCTATGGGGCAGCTCCCAACAGCCGTATATTTCTCTTCCGTATTCTATCGCATGCTGCGATTGTCAGCGCACTACGCCCATAGTACGCCAATGCAAGTCTATGGGTGCGCAAAAAATGCGGATTACACACGGACCACACATGTGACTTGCGAGAAATACGCACCAAGTGTCTTTTAGCAAAGCCGGCAATTCAGTGCGCTATACAGAAAACTCACACTGACAGTTTTAATAAAGAAACGAAAGAATAGATACTGTATATACACATAGAATACATACATATATATATATATATATATATATGCATTCTATGTGTCTATATCTATTCTTTGGTTTCTGTTATAAACCCTGTCATAGGGCTCCATTATATGTCCATTTTGCGAGCCTGCGAGAAAATCTCGCCATACGGATGCCATACGGATTACATACGGATGCTGACATGCGCAAAATACGCGACCACACCTTGATTACGGATGACATACGGAGCACTGTTTAGGGGTCAATCATCCGTATTACGCATGTAAAATACGGACCGTATTTTGCGTTGGTTAGTGTGACCCCGGCCTGATAGTCCAAAAATATGGTAAGCTGCAAGGAATTCTACAGCAATTTAGTATTCTCTGCAATGAGAGGCGGTTCACACTTGGGTGGAGACTATTATGTCGCTGTGTGTTCTGATAGGAAGCTTATGTTTAACCCCTTAATGTTTTATTTATCACATGGGTATTAAGGAAATCCATATATGTGATTCAGCAGCTGAGCCCTCTTTTTATGTGTCAGGTGACACAGACATATGTCTGTATCTGTGAAGGACAGCACTAGCTCCGATCATGCTAATTTAACCTACTTGCGCATGCGCGGCTTACTGCGGTTTGCAGCGTGTGGTGCTCAGTGTCTCCTCTCCCCGGTATGTGTTGGAATCATTTATATTTGTCTGGCCGCAAGGATATTTTGGAGCTATACTCTCTAGTATGGTGACCAACTTGAGACTTTTCCTTTACTTTGCTTGTGCTCGCCATCCATTTATCATTAACCCTTGATGTTCCTTCTTCTTGTGACCATATGTTATTTACATCTTTCTACATAACCGGGTTGTATACCATGTTACTGAGATGCACTGTTCATCAACAGCCTGCATGTTTCCTTGTGTCACTATTGTATCCACAAACTGTCATTTTTTACCTGTGTCTAAAGATTTGTGATTTTATTACATCTTATCTTGGACATCTTTGCACTGGTTTTTCCTCCTGAGTTAACACTGAATCATTTTGCAGAGTTTTTGAAACAGAAGTTTTTGAGGAGTTTTTAGATTTGGATGTGGATTTTGGAGACATAAGGATCAGTATGTGCCCAATTTCTAAATTTCAAAGAAAAAGCTCTGTGTGCATGAAGTCAAAAAGGTCTATACAGTCATTAGGATGTTGATTTACAAAGTAAGTGTTAGGGCTGGAGGAACGCACCAAATAATAAAAGATGGTAATAAGGTGCGTTCGCAGCCCGGGGTCCACCATGCAGAGATGTTAACTGCTGCTCGCTAATGGCAGAAACTAAATAGCGGTATCACACTGGACTCATATGGGTTAAACGCCACCCAGTGTGTAGTAGCGACGGGCTCTGTTGCTTCACAGAGCCACGGTACCGTGTAACACAAATGCCGTACTCTGTTAACTGTCACAGGGCACAGCTGAGTCAGCGCTAGTGTACGGTCACAAGACTCTGCCCCAAGGACGCAGGATAAGAGCCTCTCTAGACCCACTAGGCGCACGGCGTCACACCTGCAAATGCCACTAATTGACGCTGGCTACTGTGGAGTGCAGACCAAGTATACAGTGGCATACAGACAAGCCACTACTTGGTGCTGAAGCTAGCCCCTGACTCTGCCTCCTACCTGCACTATCAGCCTAGGCACTAACTGGCAAGGCTGAACAACACATGCGTACCAGGGGTAGGGGTTTCATAATGAGTCATTCACCAGAGACATTCATACGTGCATACAACACACACTCCATCTTGTCTAGACTAGCGCACGGCCGTGCGACCATGAGAACCTTTTATAACCGCAGCCTTCAGGGACCCAATCCAAGCTGCTTGAGGACCTGAACATGTGACCTCCGACCACCAATGAGCGGTCGTCTCCCGGGCATGCTCACATGGAGAAAAGCAGGACTTAGTCCTAGGAGCGTCTGCTCACTGCTGACCAATGCTGAATGCTATAGCTGAGCCTAGGGGGGCAGTAGCAACCGGACACAGCATTAGCATGAGCAAGGCGCTGGGACCGACATCTCTGCTGAGCAATAACCTCTGATCTTGGTGATCTGAACATCCCCTGCATGTAGCAGAGGCAATTGGGTTATGGCAGCTTCTAGTTTCCCATGAATGAGAAACTGGGTCTGAGCAGAAAAAGTAAATTAATGTGCATGCAAAATGTAATTGCATATGAACACATGACCTTTACACAGAGAAAACCAAAAGCAAAACACAAAACAAATATCCTGGAATAAAAAAGTAAAAAAATATTGCAAAAATTGCATGAAGGTAGTAATAATAGTAATAATAAGGGTATTTAGTTAACATAATTTTGATCAAAATAATGTAGAAGCCATCCCGCCACGTCACGGCAACCCTTGTGGGACAGTCCTAACTCTTGTATTTAAAACCTTTCCACTTGTCAAGTGACGTAAATGTGAACAAGGACAGAGGGACTGAACCACCAGTAATAGTATAGGCCAGACAGGATGGATTTTCCAACTCAGAAACAGGGCGGTCACACCCTTATATGCACAGAATGCACAATGAAACAAATGAGAAACTGGGTCTGAGCAGAAAAAGTAAATTAATGTGCATGCAAAATGTAATTGCATATGAACACATGACCTTTACACAGAGAAAACCAAAAGCAAAACACAAAACAAATATCCTGGAATAAAAAAGTAAAAAAATATTGCAAAAATTGCATGAAGGTAGTAATAATAGTAATAATAAGGGTATTTAGTTAACATAATTTTGATCAAAATAATGTAGAAGCCATCCCGCCACGTCACGGCAACCCTTGTGGGACAGTCCTAACTCTTGTATTTAAAACCTTTCCACTTGTCAAGTGACGTAAATGTGAACAAGGACAGAGGGACTGAACCACCAGTAATAGTATAGGCCAGACAGGATGGATTTTCCAACTCAGAAACAGGGCGGTCACACCCTTATATGCACAGAATGCACAATGAAACAAATGAGAAACTGGGTCTGAGCAGAAAAAGTAAATTAATGTGCATGCAAAATGTAATTGCATATGAACACATGACCTTTACACAGAGAAAACCAAAAGCAAAACACAAAACAAATATCCTGGAATAAAAAAGTAAAAAAATATTGCAAAAATTGCATGAAGGTAGTAATAATAGTAATAATAAGGGTATTTAGTTAACATAATTTTGATCAAAATAATGTAGAAGCCATCCCGCCACGTCACGGCAACCCTTGTGGGACAGTCCTAACTCTTGTATTTAAAACCTTTCCACTTGTCAAGTGACGTAAATGTGAACAAGGACAGAGGGACTGAACCACCAGTAATAGTATAGGCCAGACAGGATGGATTTTCCAACTCAGAAACAGGGCGGTCACACCCTTATATGCACAGAATGCACAATGAAACAAATGAGAAACTGGGTCTGAGCAGAAAAAGTAAATTAATGTGCATGCAAAATGTAATTGCATATGAACACATGACCTTTACACAGAGAAAACCAAAAGCAAAACACAAAACAAATATCCTGGAATAAAAAAGTAAAAAAATATTGCAAAAATTGCATGAAGGTAGTAATAATAGTAATAATAAGGGTATTTAGTTAACATAATTTTGATCAAAATAATGTAGAAGCCATCCCGCCACGTCACGGCAACCCTTGTGGGACAGTCCTAACTCTTGTATTTAAAACCTTTCCACTTGTCAAGTGACGTAAATGTGAACAAGGACAGAGGGACTGAACCACCAGTAATAGTATAGGCCAGACAGGATGGATTTTCCAACTCAGAAACAGGGCGGTCACACCCTTATATGCACAGAATGCACAATGAAACAAATGAGAAACTGGGTCTGAGCAGAAAAAGTAAATTAATGTGCATGCAAAATGTAATTGCATATGAACACATGACCTTTACACAGAGAAAACCAAAAGCAAAACACAAAACAAATATTTATGTTTATGTTAACTAAATACCCTTATTATTACTATTATTACTACCTTCATGCAATTTTTGCAATATTTTTTTACTTTTTTATTCCAGGATATTTGTTTTGTGTTTTGCTTTTGGTTTTCTCTGTGTAAAGGTCATGTGTTCATATGCAATTACATTTTGCATGCACATTAATTTACTTTTTCTGCTCAGACCCAGTTTCTCATTTGTTTCATTGTGCATTCTGTGCATATAAGGGTGTGACCGCCCTGTTTCTGAGTTGGAAAATCCATCCTGTCTGGCCTATACTATTACTGGTGGTTCAGTCCCTCTGTCCTTGTTCACATTTACGTCACTTGACAAGTGGAAAGGTTTTAAATACAAGAGTTAGGACTGTCCCACAAGGGTTGCCGTGACGTGGCGGGATGGCTTCTACATTATTTTGATCAAAATTATGTTAACTAAATACCCTTATTATTACTATTATTACTACCTTCATGCAATTTTTGCAATATTTTTTTACTTTTTTATTCCAGGATATTTGTTTTGTGTTTTGCTTTTGGTTTTCTCTAGTTTCCCATGAAGGCTATTGAAGCATGCCAAAAGTAAAAAAAAAATGTTTTTAAAAATATTTAAAAAAATATAAAAGTTCAAATCACCCTTCTTTTGTCCCAATCAAAATAAAACAATAAAAAATATACACATATTTGGTATCGCCGTGTTCAGAATTGCCCGATTTATCGATATAAAAAAAAGAATTAACCTGATCACTAAATGTCATAACGAGAAAAAAAGTCAAAACGCCAGAATTACGTTTTTTTGGTTGCCGCAACATTGCATTAAAATGTTATAACGGGCGATCAAAATATCATATCTACACCAAAATGGTATCTTTATAAATCTCAGCTCGGCATGCAGAAAAAAACCCTCATCCAACCAGAGATCACAAAAGATGGAAAGGCTACAGGGTATCAGAAAATTGTGCAATTTTTAAAACAAATTTTTAAATTTTTTTTCATCACTTAGATAAAAAAGAACCTAGACAGGTTTGGCGTCTATGAACTCATAATGACTTTCAGAATCATAATAGCAGATCAGTGTTAGCATTTAGTGAACATGGTAAAAAAGCAAAAGAAAACACAATTGTGGGATTGCACTTTTTTTTCCCGTTTTCCAGTACACTGTATGTTAAAACCACTGGTGTTGTTCAAAAGTACAACTCATTCTGCAAAAAAAAGCCCTCACAGAGGAGAGGAGCAAAAAACGAAAACACAAAAATGTAAATACCTCCGGTCATGAAGATTCGCAGAAACCATCCACAACATCATCACACAAGGTCTTCTGTGATGTGCTGCCAAAATCACTTGTCCCTGTTCATCTAAAAGGTGGACATCTTGTTTTGCTGTCGCCATTTTCTCAGTGTGACAGTGCAGAGAAGCTGCTCCTTCTAGTCCTGCTGCAGATGAAAGTGAACGACTCAGTTAGGTAGATAGAATACTGTCCTGTGTGAAATTGTTCTTCCAATGGCTTTCTCTGCTAAACCTGGAGCCAGGGAAGGTCATGTGTGACAACAGTACAAACCTCATGGCGGCCCTTTGCCGGGGCAACCTCACACACATGCCTTGCATGGCTCATATCCTTAACCTGCTGTTACAGCAGCACTATCCCGGCCTGGATGCGCTGCTGCATAAAGCATGATCGCTGTGTGCTCCCTTTCGACAATCGCACACTGCAGATCAACAACTTGTTACAGAGGTCTTTTGGCCTACCGGTTAACCATTTGATTTGCGATGTTCTGACACGGTTGAACTTCACTTCACACATGTTGCAGTGACTGTGGTAGCAACGACCAGCACTGGTGCAGTATGTCTTTTGCATAGCCTGAGCGAACGCAGTCTGGTTGTGGTTCAAATCACACTTGTGGAGTGGGCACACATGAAGGACCTCTGCACACTTCTGCACAGTTTTGAAATGGCTGCTAAGATAGTGTGCACTGACAATGCCATCATCATCATCATCACTATTCTAGTCATCATCCATAATTTCCCTCGGGATCAATAAAGTGTATCATATCCTATCGTATCTACATGCTGGAGCATACTTTGAGTGGTCTGTGTGATGAGGTGGTGGTCCCAGTGGAAGAGGTGTAAGCAGACTAGGATGCAGAACTCTGTGGAAACTGATGCAACTTTAGTGGTGTGTGAAAATAATTTTTTGAAATGTGGAGAATCCAAGTTGGGTCTCCATCTGGTGGGTTGCCTATAGTGGAAGGTGTGCCTGAGGCCTATTTTACCGTTTCTACTCTGTGGAAATTGATGCAACTTTAGTGGTGTGTGAAAATAATTTTTTGAAATGTGGAGAATCCAAGTTGGGTCTCCTTCATGTGTGTTGCCTGTAGAAGTAGGCTACCAGACAGGCAGGTCTGCACTTACTTTCACTCAACTACCTGTGTTACTATCCTTATATTTATATACCAATAGTACTCTATGAAACCGATGTTGTTGCTATCTGAATGTGGCTTGGAAAAAATAAACTGGAGCTGTTGCATGAGGTATCAGGGCTCTCAGCAAAGAAGACTTACACCGCACTCTTAGCCACCTGGTCTTCATTGAAATTACAATTCAATGATGTAAATGCTGGCCCAGACCCTGACGCCTCATGCATAGCCAATGGCTGACTGCTTCTGTGCCATTATAAAATGTTCTGCTGTGATTAGTCAACAACCTGTGTTACTTTCCTTACATTTTTCTACCAATATTACTGTATGAAACTGATTTTTGTGTCATCTGAGTGTGGCTGGGAAACAAAAATTGGAACTGTTGCATGAGGTATCAGGGATCCCAGCAAAGAGGACTTACACCACTCTCTTAACCACCAGTACTTC
This sequence comes from Dendrobates tinctorius, assembly GCF_039654945.1. Lineage (NCBI taxonomy): Eukaryota > Metazoa > Chordata > Amphibia > Anura > Dendrobatidae > Dendrobates > Dendrobates tinctorius. The sequence continues at coordinate 12,534,825 of NW_027361677.1, forward strand.
ATTGAATCTTCAATTCAATGTTGTAAATGCTGGGCCAGACCCTAATACCTCATGCACGGTTCATGGCTAACTGCCTCTGTGCCATTATAAAATGTTCTACTGTTGGTAAATTGATAAGTCAACTACCTTTGTTATTTTCCTTACATTTTTATACCAATATTATTCTATGAAACTAATGTTTGTGCCATCTAAGTGTGGCTGGAAAAAAAAAAATTGGAGCTGTTGTATAAGGTATCAGGGCTTCCAGCAAAGAAGGCTTACACCACCCCCTTAACCACCAGGTCTTCATTGAAACTTCAAATCAAAGAAGTAAATGCTGTCCCAGACCCTGATACCTCATGCATGGCCCATGGCTGACTGCTGCTGTGTCATTAGCAAATTTCTTCTGCGAGTCAATTGATGCCACTTTTCATGGTATCTGACCATAATTTTAGCTGTTTGGGAACCTTTTTGTCATCTATTAAGGTGTTGCGTATACGTTTGGTTTTGCCTCTCATTGATACTAATGGGTTTCGGGAATGTTCGGTGAACATTGGGACATTTGGTGAACTCAACCTTGAAAGCTTTGCTCATCTTTATATGTGACTTCAATGTCGCATTTTATATGCCGCATCTCCATTTCCTTCAATATTGTTTCATTTTTACAGTGCAAATGACATATGGCTTTGTAATCACAATTAGAGAAAGAGAAAAGCTTTATTTATAGTAACATTTCTAGTTCATACAAATGTTTGACATGCTTTGTTGATTTAGCTTAAATCAGAATATTCTGTCAGTCAAATGTCTCATTGTAACAATTCTCTCTATAATAATACCCAAACACTGCCGTAAATGAAGGGAAAAGCGTGTTCTTGAAATGTTTGTATAAAGTATGGTCCCTACTCAAACTCTATAAAGAGATGAAATTAACTAAGAACCAGGAGAACAACCCAACTCGGGAGTCTATTCTGAAATGCAAAAAAGCAAAAAGCAGAATAACTTCAATTGACACATACTCTATTCCCTTTGGAAGTCGAATTTAGAATTCAATTTCATTGTGTAGGAAATATCTAACAAAAAAAACATATAGTATGTAGTGATGAGCGAACGTGCTGGGATAAGGTGGTATCCGACCATGCTCGTGTGCTACCAGAATGACTTTGGCATGCTCGAATAAAATGTTCTAGTCCCCGTGGCGGCATGTCTCGCAGTTGTTCAGCAAGACATGCAAGGATTGTTTGCTATTCGAGCACACTGAAGTCACTTGATTAGCACCCGAGTATGCTCTGATAACACCATATCTGAGCACGTTTGCTCATCACTAATAGTAAGGAGATATTAACTAATGACGGTGGACAACTACAGTTAGATAACGGCAAAATAATATTATCTCTAAAGGGAATTTGATATCAGAAAAAGACCTATGGTTTATGTTAGGGCTGGCGGAACGCACCAAATAAAAAAAGATGATAATAAGGTGCATTCGCAGCCCGGGGTCCACCGTGCAGAGATGGTAAACTCCTGCTTGGTAATGGCAGATGCTATATGGCGGCATAAAGGAAGGCCACACATGGGTTAATGTCACCCGTTGTGTACAGGAGCGGACTCTGTTACCTCACAGAGCCGCACTACCGCAGAATATAAATGTACACGGGGTCAGAATGCCTCTAGACCTACTAAGCGTGCGTCGTCGCTCCTGTGGACACCACTAATGGACGCTGGCTACCGTGGAGTGCCGACAACGTGCACCGTGGCATACAAAGCCACCGGTGGACGCTGATGGCAGTCTCTGACTCTACCTCCTACCTGCACCAAAGTCTGGGCGCTTAACAATCTAGGCTACACAACACATGCGTACTAAGGGTAGGGGTTTCATAATGAGTCATTCACCAGAGACATTCATACATGCATACAACACTGACTCCACATGGTCTATAATCCATTTCTATATTAGCGCATGGCCGAGCAGTCATGCAAACATTTTATAGTTGCAGCCTTCCAGGACCTTCCTGGTGGTCCAATCGGAGCAGCAACAGGACCTGAGCATGTGACCTCTGACCTCCAGAAAAGCAGGACTTAGTCTCAAGAGCGTCTGCTCGCCGCTCACTCATGCATGGTACAATAGCTGAGCCTGGAGGAGCAACCTGACGCCTAGCAATAGCCTGGGCAAGATGCTGGGACCAACATCTCTGCTGAGCAGGAACCTCTGTGACTGCAGAAGAATGGGAGACTACAGAGGACACGGCTTGAGATTCCCCCTGTGCAGTGGAGGAAACTCGATTCCTAACAGTTTAGATCAGGTTTTTATGTTTGTATGTTACATGTATTAGAAAAAACAATGTATATATATATATATATATATATATATATATACTGTATATATATATATATATATATATATATATACAGTATATAGTGAGGTAGTGAGGGGGATCATATACGAGGGTTTGTATGTGTCCCCCAGGATGCGGATGGAGTCATATTAAATCCGCTGGAGCGCCGTGTGTTTACAGCACAATGCCTGTCAATCACATGGCAAAATAAAAGGAAGTATGTAAAACCGGGAGGCTCTGACAATTCCAGACCTGAAAGGACCGTGTGGAACTTTTGGGACAGCCCAGCTACAGGATCCCACTCTGACCCGGGCACGGGAAAGGGTGATAGAGGTACCTTTTGGGCGAAATGCGATGGATCTGGTGGGGCCAATAGTAAAATCCGCCCAAGGCCACCAATATATATTAGTGGTAGTAGACTATGCCACTTGATACCCGGAGGGAATTCCACTGTGTCACACCTCAGCTAAGCTTATCACCCGGGAGCTGTTTGCCATAGTCAGATGACTTGGGCTACCTAAGGAGATCCTTACTGATCAGGGGGCTCCTTTTATGTCCAAGGTGAGAAAGAAACTATGCAAGCTTCTCAAAATAAAACAATTGTGCATGTCTGTATACCACCCCAAGACTGACCGATTAGTCGAACGGTTCAGCAAAACCCTCAAATCTATGTTAAAAAAGGTGGTTTCCAAGGATAGAAGGGATTGAGACATGTTACTGCCCTACTTAATGTTTGGCATTTGCGAGGTACCGCAGACTTCCACAGGATTTTCATCCTTTGAGCTATTGTATGGCAGGCATCCTAGAGGTCTGTTGGATGCAGCCAAAGAGACGTGGGAGGAGGAACCTACGCTGCATAAGAGTGTAATAGATCACGTGTCCTGTATGCAGGACCGGATTGCCTATAGTAAAAGAAAATTTAGCGGATGCTTAGGCAGCACAGAGCCGAGCGTATGACAGAAAGGCCATGGTACGGTCCTTTAAAGAAGGAAATCAGGTATTAGTCCTACTAACCACTGCCGAAAGTAAGCTTATGGTCAAGTGGCAAGGGTCATATGAAGTCCGGGAAAAGGTTGGGGAGGTGAACTACTGAGTAGAGTTGAGCGAAACGGGTCGAAAAAATTCAAAAGTCGCCGACTTTTGGCAAAGTCGGGTTTCGTGAAACGAAACCCGACCCTAGGATGAGGTCGGCCACGAGGTCAGCGACTTACGCGCCAAAGTCGCGTTTCAAAAGTTTGTTTTGCGCTCTTTTTCAGCCAATCAGGATCCATGGACACTGTGGGCAACGTGATGACATAGGCACGGGTCACCACCATCTTTCAGAAGGGCATGCAAGTGATTGGCTTGCTTTGGTGGGCGTCACAAGGGGTATAAAAGGGCGTGCACGCCGACCGCCATCTTACTTCTGCCGATCTTAGTATAGGGAGAGGTTGCTGCTGATTCTGTAGGGAGAGCGTTAGGCAGGGAAGAAGACAAAAAAACTGCTTCTGCTGCTAGCGATTTGGCCTGCACAACACACCAGTCACTGTGTGTGCAGTGCAAGGGGAGGCTATATAGTGGTGTATCAGTGGTGTTGGTTGTTGGGCTGCCTTTTAAGGCTTCCTGACAGGCTGGCATTGCTGTTTACCCACTGCTCCGCAAACTGCTTTTTTAAAAGCAATCCCAATTTTTTTTTTTTTGTCCTGCAGAGAAGAAAAAAAAACTGCTTCTGCTGCTAGCAATTTGACCTGCACAACACACCAGTCACTGTGTGTGCAGTGCAAGGGGAGGCTATATAGTGGTGTATCAGTGGTGTTGGTTGTTGGGCTGCCTTCTAAGGCTTCCTGACAGGCTGGCATTGCTGTTTACCCACTGCTCCGCAAACTGCTTTTTTAAAAGCAATTCAATCTCCCTTATCCTCTAGTCACTTTTGTCACAGCTGTGCCATCGAGCCTGTCACATAGTGCTCAGATATTCATTGGGCCTCATACAATACAAAAGTGTCCAGTGTCCAAAAGTGGGTGCAGAGATTCAAAATCTCCCTTATCCTCTAGTCACTTTTGTCACAGCTGTGCCATCGAGCCTGTCACATAGCGCTCAGATATCAGTGGGCCTCACACAATCCAAAAGTGTCCACTGTCCACAAGTGTGTGAAGAAATTCAAAATCTCCCTTATCCTCTAGTCACTTTTGTCACAGCAGTGCCATCGAGCCTGTCACATAGCGCTCAGATATCAGTGGGCCTCAAACAATCCAAAAGTGTCCAGTGTCCAAAAGTGTGTGCAGATATTCAAAATCTCCCTTATCCTCTAGTCACTTTTGTCACAGCAGTGCCATCGAGCCTGTCACATAGCGCTTAGATATCAGTGGGCCTCACACAATCCAAAAGTGTCCAGTGTCCAAAAGTGTGTGCAGATATTCAAAATCTCCCTTATCCTCTAGTCACTTTTGTCACAGCAGTGCCATCGAGCCTGTCACATAGCGCTCAGATATCAGTGGGCCTCACACAATCCAAAAGTGTCCACTGTCCACAAGTGTGTGCAGAAATTCAAAATCTCCCTTATCCTCTAGTCACTTTTGTCACAGCTGTGCCATCGAGCCTGTCACATAGCGCTCAGATATCAGTGGGCCTCACACAATCCAAAAGTGTCCACTGTCCACAAGTGTGTGCAGAAATTCAAAATCTCCCTTATCCTCTAGTCACTTTTGTCACAGCAGTGCCATCGAGCCTGTCACATAGAGCTCAGATATCAGTGGGCCTCACACAATTCAAAAGTGTCCAGTGTCCAAAAGTGTGTGCAGATATTCAAAATCTCCCTTATCCTCTAGTCACTTTTGTCACAGCAGTGCCATCGAGCCTGTCACATAGCGCTCAGATATCAGTGGGCCTCACACAATCCAAAAGTGTCCAGTGTCCAAAAGTGTGTGCAGATATTCAAAATCTCCCTTATCCTCTAGTCACTTTTGTCACAGCTGTGCCATCAAGCCTGTCACATAGCGCTCAGATATCAGTGGGCCTCACACAATCCAAAAGTGTCCACTGTCCACAAGTGTGTGCAGAAATTCAAAATCTCCCTTATCCTCTAGTCACTTTTGTCACAGCTGTGCCATCGAGCCTGTCACATAGCGCTCAGATATCAGTGGGCCTCACACAATCCAAAAGTGTCCACTGTCCACAAGTGTGTGCAGAAATTCAAAATCTCCCTTATCCTCTAGTCACTTTTGTCACAGCAGTGCCATCGAGCCTGTCACATAGCGCTCAGATATCAGTGGGCCTCACACAATCCAAAAGTGTCCACTGTCCACAAGTGTGTGCAGAAATTCAAAATCTCCCTTATCCTCTAGTCACTTTTGTCACAGCAGTGCCATCGAGCCTGTCACATAGAGCTCAGATATCAGTGGGCCTCACACAATTCAAAAGTGTCCAGTGTCCAAAAGTGTGTGCAGATATTCAAAATCTCCCTTATCCTCTAGTCACTTTTGTCACAGCAGTGCCATCGAGCCTGTCACATAGCGCTCAGATATCAGTGGGCCTCACACAATCCAAAAGTGTCCAGTGTCCAAAAGTGTGTGCAGATATTCAAAATCTCCCTTATCCTCTAGTCACTTTTGTCACAGCAGTGCCATCGAGCCTGTCACATAGCGCTCAGATATCAGTGGGCCTCACACAATCCAAAAGTGTCCACTGTCCACAAGTGTGTGCAGAAATTCAAAATCTCCCTTATCCTCTAGTCACTTTTGTCACAGCTGTGCCATCGAGCCTGTAACATAGCGCTCAGATATCAGTGGGCCTCACACAATCCAAAAGTGTCCAGTGTCCAAAAGTGTGTGCAGAAATTCAAAATCTCCCTTATCCTCTAGTCACTTTTGTCACAGCAGTGCCATCGAGCCTGTCACATAGCGCTCAGATATCAGTGGGCCTCACACAATCCAAAAGTGTCCAGTGTCCAAAAGTGTGTGCAGATATTCAAAATCTCCCTTATCCTCTAGTCACTTTTGTCACAGCAGTGCCATCGAGCCTGTCACATAGCGCTCAGATATCAGTGGGCCTCACACAATCCAAAAGTGTCCAGTGTCCAAAAGTGTGTGCAGATATTCAAAATCTCCCTTATCCTCTAGTCACTTTTGTCACAGCAGTGCCATCGAGCCTGTCACATAGCGCTCAGATATCAGTGGGCCTCACACAATCCAAAAGTGTCCAGTGTCCAAAAGTGTGTGCAGATATTCAAAATCTCCCTTATCCTCTAGTCACTTTTGTCACAGCTGTGCCATCAAGCCTGTCACATAGCGCTCAGATATCAGTGGGCCTCACACAATCCAAAAGTGTCCACTGTCCACAAGTGTGTGCAGAAATTCAAAATCTCCCTTATCCTCTAGTCACTTTTGTCACAGCTGTGCCATCGAGCCTGTCACATAGCGCTCAGATATCAGTGGGCCTCACACAATCCAAAAGTGTCCACTGTCCACAAGTGTGTGCAGAAATTCAAAATCTCCCTTATCCTCTAGTCACTTTTGTCACAGCAGTGCCATCGAGCCTGTCACATAGCGCTCAGATATCAGTAGGCCTCACACAATCCAAAAGTGTCCAGTGTCCAAAAGTGTGTGCAGAAATTCAAAATCTCCCTTATCCTCTAGTCACTTTTGTCACAGCTGTGCCATCGAGCCTGTCACATAGCGCTCAGATATCAGTGGGCCTCACACAATCCAAAAGTGTCCACTGTCCACAAGTGTGTGCAGAAATTCAAAATCTCCCTTATCCTCTAGTCACTTTTGTCACAGCAGTGCCATCGAGCCTGTCACATAGCGCTCAGATATCAGTGGGCCTCACACAATCCAAAAGTGTCCAGTGTCCAAAAGTGTGTGCAGATATTCAAAATCTCCCTTATCCTCTAGTCACTTTTGTCACAGCAGTGCCATCGAGCCTGTCACATAGCGCTCAGATATCAGTGGGCCTCACACAATCCAAAAGTGTCCAGTGTCCAAAAGTGTGTGCAGATATTCAAAATCTCCCTTATCCTCTAGTCACTTTTGTCACAGCAGTGCCATCGAGCCTGTCACATAGCGCTCAGATATCAGTGGGCCTCACACAATCCAAAAGTGTCCACTGTCCACAAGTGTGTGCAGAAATTCAAAATCTCCCTTATCCTCTAGTCACTTTTGTCACAGCTGTGCCATCGAGCCTGTAACATAGCGCTCAGATATCAGTGGGCCTCACACAATCCAAAAGTGTCCAGTGTCCAAAAGTGTGTGCAGAAATTCAAAATCTCCCTTATCCTCTAGTCACTTTTGTCACAGCAGTGCCATCGAGCCTGTCACATAGCGCTCAGATATCAGTGGGCCTCACACAATCCAAAAGTGTCCAGTGTCCAAAAGTGTGTGCAGATATTCAAAATCTCCCTTATCCTCTAGTCACTTTTGTCACAGCAGTGCCATCGAGCCTGTCACATAGCGCTCAGATATCAGTGGGCCTCACACAATCCAAAAGTGTCCAGTGTCCAAAAGTGTGTGCAGATATTCAAAATCTCCCTTATCCTCTAGTCACTTTTGTCACAGCAGTGCCATCGAGCCTGTCACATAGCGCTCAGATATCAGTGGGCCTCACACAATCCAAAAGTGTCCACTGTCCACAAGTGCGTGCAGAAATTCAAAATCTCCCTTATCCTCTAGTCACTTTTGTCACAGCTGTGCCATCGAGCCTGTCACATAGCGCTCAGATATCAGTGGGCCTCACACAATCCAAAAGTGTCCAGTGTCCAAAAGTGTGTGCAGAAATTCAAAATCTCCCCTGTCCTATAGACACCTTGTACCTTGTTTTACATTACTATATAGTTTGTTGGATTTTGTCTACATTTCTACCAAAAATGAGGAAGGCTGGTGGAAGAGGCCGTGGAATTGGGCGGGGGTTGGCAGCTGGTAATGATGGTGTTGGTGGTGGATCTGATGGTAGTGGCAAGAGCAAAATAGGACCGAATGCAGGAGGTGCTGACCCTGCGTCATCGTCTGGCTACATAAGGCCTCGAACGCTTAGTTTTCTAGGAGTTGGCAAACCGCTTTTAAAGCCAGAGCATCAGGAAAAAGTTTTGTCTTACATTGCTGACTCAGCCTCCAGCTCTATCGCCTCCTCTTCTTCAGTTGTAAAAAGTAAAAGCACTGAGTCGTCATTGGAGGCACATGTTCATGAACCACACCTTTCCTTGTGTCCTTCACCCCAACCAAGATTGAAGGATGACGCAGGCCATACTACTGATTACTCCATGGAGCTGTTTTCACATACCATGCCTGGATTATCAAGTGAAATGGTGAATTACCCAGGCCAAGATGAATCTGACATGGAGTGCACTGATGCACAGCCGCTGATGGATGATTCTGCTGGTACATTCACTCAGAGCACTACATTGTCCTCGCAGTGTACAGAGCCAGATTCTGACCCTGATGAGACTCAGATGCCCCTTCCCGCACACTATACCACCATACACGGTGACACAGAGGAAGGTGCACATGACATAGAAGAGGAGGTGATGGATGACCCAGTTGTTGACCCAGATTGGCATCCATTGGGGGAAGAGGGTGCTGCTTCCAATAGCTCAGATGAGGAGCATCCACAGCAGACATCGACATCGCAACAGCTGTTATCTGGCAGGCCTGGAGCACTCCAAAGACAGGTTCCAAACATCAAAAGAGTTGCTGGACAGCTTGTCCAGAGGGTCAAAAGATCACAGCGTGCTAGGCCGCAAAATGTCTGCCAAAGTAGGAAGAGTGCAGTGTGGCACTTTTTTGAACAAAATCCTCATGATCAGGCCAAGGTTATCTGTAAGAAGTGCGCAAAGACCTTTAGCCGAGGGAAAAATCTGAAAAATTTGAATACCAGTTGCATGCTTAGACATTTAACCAGCATGCACTTGCAAGCGTGGACACAACACCAAACCTCAAGTGCCACATGTGCAACTGATCACAACGAAGGTAGTCAGCAACGCTACATTGTTTCCCCCACTGTAAGCCCACCGGTTAGCACAGCAGCAAATGTTGAGGTGTCGTTGCAAGACCACAGCAGTCAGGGAATCCCACTGTTATATCAACGAAAGACTGATTCTAGGCCATCAGAAAGAACACCAACTCCATCACCATCATCAACCCTCTCTCAGTCCGCCCTGTCCACCGCTACTTCCACCATATGCAGCTCTCAAGTCCAGCTCACCCTCCCAGACACTATGAGTAGGTCAAGAAAGTACTCAGTCTCTCATCCGCGTACACTGGGTTTGAACGCCCACATTGCCAAACTAATCTCGTTTGAGATGATGCCCTTTCGGTTGGTGGAAAGCACAGCTTTCCGCGAACTCATGGCCTATGCAGTACCACGCTATGACCTACCCAGTCGCCACTTCTTCTCTCGCAAAGCCATCCCAGCCCTCCACCATCATGTAAAAGACCGCATTGTCCATGCACTCAAGCAGTCAGTGAGCGGAAAGGTGCACCTCACAACTGATGCATGGTCCAGTCGGCATGGCCAGGGCCGTTACGTGTCCATCACTGCGCACTGGGTTAATGTGGTGGATGCAGGGTCCACAGGGGACAGCGGTGGTGGGACAGTGCTGCCTAGCCCACGGTATAGGAAACAGTTGGCTGTAGGCGTTCGACCCTCCTCCTCCTCCTCCTCCAGAAGCGACAGCTCGTCCACAGAGCGCAGTCGTACGAGCACTCCATCTGCAGCTGCCACTGTTGCACACGATGTGTCCCCCTATCGAGCAGCTAGTGGAAAGCGTCAGCAGGCTGTGTTGCAGATGATGTGTTTGGGCGACAGACACACCGCCGAGGTGCTGGCCGAGTACTTGAAGCGACAAACTGAGTCATGGCTGGGCAGTGTACATCTTGAGGCAGGCAAGGTAGTTAGTGATAATGGCCGTAATTTTGTGGCAGCCATAGCCCTTTCAAAACTCAGCCACATACCTTGCTTGGCTCACACCTTGAACCTGGTGGTGCAGTGCTTCCTCAAAAATTATCCGGCGTTAACAGCCCTGCTCCAGAAGGTGCGAAGACTGTGCGCGCACATCCGCCGGTCGCCTGTACACTCCGTTCGTATGCAGAAGCTGCAGCGATTGCTCCACCTTCCCAACCACCGCCTCATTATCGACATTGCAACAAGGTGGAACTCCACCCTGCACATGGTGGAGCGGCTGTGCGAGCAGAGGCAGGCCATAATGCATTTGTGGGAGGATACATGGCCAGGCACTTTGAGAGCAGACATGGAGTTGACAGGTGTGCAGTGGTCAAAGCTGAAAGACCTTTGTAAAGTCCTTCAGTGTTTTGAGGAATGCACACGGCTGGTAAGCGCAGACGACGCCATCCTAAGCATGAGCATCCCACTTATGCGTCTGCTCATGCAAACTTTGACGCACCTTAAGGAGCAGGCGTCTGCAGCCAATGTTGATGAGGAGGAAGAGGAGGAGGGAATCCTTGATGACATTCAGCCATTGTCTGCTCAGGGACCTCTCCTGGACGAGGTGGAGGAAGAAGAGGAGGAGGAGGAGGATGATGGGGATGATTACTTAGGGGAGGAGGATGCATCTCGTGGGGCAAGTGAAAATGTTGGCGTGGCAAGGTCTGGTACAGGGTTTGTGCGTGACTGGAGGGATGTGGATTTGCCAGAAAGTGCTCCTCCACCCAGCACTCGCAGTGCATCATTGACACCGGGAACATTGGCCCACATGTCAGATTATGCCTTGCGGATCCTAAAAAGGGACCCCCGCATTGCCAAAATGATGAACGATGACGACTACTGGTTGGCCAGCATCCTGGATCCACGCTATAAAGGCAAATTACAAAACATCATGCCACAGGAGAACCTTGACCTAATATTGGCTAATAAACAAGCAACTCTGGTAAATCGGTTGCTTGAGGCATTCCCAGCACACAGCAGCGGTGATGGTTCTCACACGAGCCGTACGGGCCGGGGGCAGCTTGGCAGAGGTGTTCGTGGTGCACACAGCAGAAGTGGCATTGGAGACAGGGGTTTCATGACAATGTTGTGGACTGATTTTTCAAATACCGCTCACACAACTGGTAATACTGCATCGATGGAAAGTGACAGGAGACAGCAGTTGTCAACTATGGTAACAAACTACTTTTCCTCCCATATCGATGTTCTCCCACACAGGTCATTACCCTTTGACTATTGGGCCGCTAAACTGGACACCTGGCCTGAATTGGCCCAATATGCCTTACAGGAGCTCGCTTGCCCAGCTGCAAGTGTGCTATCGGAAAGAGTCTTCAGTGCAGCTGGATCAATCCTGACAGAAAAAAGGACCCGTCTGTCAACCCAAAATGTGGATGATCTAACCTTCATTAAAATGAACCACGCATGGGTTTCCAAGGATTTTGTCCCACCTTCCCTTGATGACACATAGGGTGACAGAAAAATGGCTTGCTTTGGTCCACCTCTTCCTGGTACTTCACCTATTTCGCCTTTAGCATCAGCTGAATGTCCAACATCAACATATGCCACTTTCTAAAACTCCCTAACTGTGCTGCCTCCCCCCCCATGGCCGGGGTCACCACCTACCGCACGACACCGTGCAAGTGCCGTTGCCCTGGACAGGTGGGTAGGCCGACTCTTGGGCGCGGGCACTGGCACAGGGTCCCTCATAGTGCAATCAAGTGTTTCTGACGGTGGTGGTCACACCCGCCGTCAGACACACCGCTGTACTATGAGGGGCCCAGTGCCAGTACCGACGCCCACGAGTAGGCCCCCCTTGCTTGGGCAGGGCCCCAGCATTTGCAATCTTTACCTCTCCCTGCTCCTCCGCTGTGTAATCTGGGCCGTCAAATCCATACTGTGCCTGACACCGTCTGAGCCTGCCTCCTGAGACATATATTTTGAATGTGTACGCTATCCATACATGTTATCCAGGGATACGGTACCCTTTCTAACCTTTGTGCAATCACGTGCAATCCATACTGGGCCTAACACCGTCTGAGCCTGCCTCATGCTGTATAGACATATATTTTGAATGTGTACGCTATCCATACATGTTATCCAGGGATACGGTACCCTTTCTAACCTTTGTGCAATCACGTGCAATCCATACTGGGCCTAACACCGTCTGAGCCTGCCTCATGCTGTATAGACATATATTTTGAATGTGTACGCTATCCATACATGTTATCCAGGGATACGGTACCCTTTCTAACCTTTGTGCAATCACGTGCAATCCATACTGGGCCTAACACCGTCTGAGCCTGCCTCATGCTGTATAGACATATATTTTGAATGTGTACGCTATCCATACATGTTATCCGGGAATACGGTACCCTTTCTAACCTTTGTGCAATAACGTGCAATCCATACTGGGCCTAACACCGTCTGAGCCTGCCTCCTGAGACATATATTTTGAATGTGTACGCTATCCATACATGTTATCCAGGGATACGGTACCCTTTCTAACCTTTGTGCAATCACGTGCAATCCATACTGGGCCTAACACCGTCTGAGCCTGCCTCATGCTGTATAGACATATATTTTGAATGTGTACGCTATCCATACATGTTATCCAGGGATACGGTACCCTTTCTCACCTTTGTGCAATCACGTGCAATCCATACTGGGCCTAACACCGTCTGAGCCTGCCTCATGCTGTATAGACATATATTTTGAATGTGTACGCTATCCATACATGTTATCCAGGGATACGGTACCCTTTCTCACCTTTGTGCAATCACGTGTAATCCATACTGGGCATGAGAACGGCTGGCGAGCTGTTAAGCAAGCTACAGCACCTGTCCAGACAAGTACAGGGATTCCCTAGCGAGGAGACTTATTTGATTGTTTTCAATGTTGGGACAGCAATTTTTGGGGAGAACTATACTCTGGAGAATGATAGATGGGGCCCACCATACACTGGAACATTCCAAAGGTGGACATCAGACACTGGAGCAGCATTTACAGGGCCCATTATACACTAGAGCATTAGAAATGGGGCCCATTATGTTTGGAGCATTATTTGGGCCCATAAGACAGTGGAGCTTCATCCATGGGGACCAACATATACTGTAGCATTATGTGGAGCTCATCATATACTGTTTCAAACATTATATGGGACCAATGATTCTGTATGGAGAAATAGATGGGCCTCGTCATGAGATGTAAAAAGTGAGGTATTTTTCATTGTACTATACCGCTATTTCTCTGCCGTATCGGAGCATGATGAGTTGTGGTATGTGTTAAAGGGGCGCTCTTTCGCCCAGGGCACATGAAAACCTGGAGCCAGCCCTCCCCCTCACAGTTTGTAGCCAAATAACCCCCATTTTTCAGTGCGTAACTTGTATTATGAAGTTAATTAAGGTTGACAAGCTTAAGTACGAAGAATTGATGCTTTTGGCATTCAAATGGGCACTGTAGGTGTGTTTCCTGTCCTCCTCTCACTGCCGACTTTTATTCCCCATTGACTTACATTGGGTTTCGTGTTTCGGGACGACCCCGACTTTTCCCTATAATCGGACGATCTTGCTCGACCCGACTTTTGGAAAAGTCGGGTTTCACGAAACGAAACGCGACCCTAAAAAACCAAAAGTCATTCAACTCTACTACTGAGTATTCCAGCCCGGAAAAAGAAAACCAGAACAATTGAAACATATAAATCTGCTAAAAGTGTGGAAGGACCGGGAATGTATGATTACGGATGCAACTCTGGTCATATCATCTGGGGACCCTCCAATATTGGACCAGACGGGGTCCCAGAGAGAGGTAAAGATAGGTGACACTCTCTAAAAAGCAGCAACGAGAGGCTCTGAAATTAGTACAAGAGAATATGGATGTATTCTCGGAACTACCCCACCATACTTCTGCAATCCAATATGACATTGTCACCGCGTCCCAGGTAAGGGTACAAATGAAACCGTACCGTGTGCCAGAATCCAGAAGTGAGTGTGCCATCCCCGTTGTATTTAGAAGTCGGATGGATCATTACGATTCTGTAATGATTTCCAAAATAGATTGAAGTGTCAAAATTTGACCATTATCCAATGCCCCAGGTGGACAAGCTGACTGCGCGACTGGGGCAGGCCCAGTACTTTACCACGCTCTATCTGACCAAGGGTTACTGGCAGGTGGCTTTTACGGAGTCGGTGAAAGAAAAGATTGCCTTTATAACACAGAAGGGTCTGCATTAATATGTCGTCTTGCCTTTTGAACTACATGGGGCCCCAGCCACGTTCCAGAGGCTGATGGACATACTGTTAGAGCCCCATCAGAAGTATGCGTCAGTGCACTTGGATGGTATCATCTTTAGTACTGACTGGCATACCCACTTGTCCCGGGTGCAAGCGGTAGTGAATTTGCTCAGAGCAGCAGACTTGACAGTGAATCCAAAAAATGTGTGATAGGCCTTGAGTAAGCCCGGTACTTGGCATACATGATCGACCATGGAATTATCAAACCCCAATTATGTAAATTAGATGTCCACATGGAGGGCATGGCAGAAGTTACGCCAACATTTCCAGCTCTAATAATAATAATAATACATTTTATTTCTATAGCGCCGACATATTCCACAGCACTTTACATTTCAGAGGGGACTTGTACAGACAATATACATTACAGCATAACAATAATCACATAGATCATAACAGATACCAAGAGGAATGAGGGCCCTGCTCGCAAGCTAACAATCTATGAGGAAAAAAAGGGGAGGCACGAAAGGTGGGTGGTAACAGTTGCCCTGATTGTATGGACCAGCCATAATGTTAAGTGTGTAACAGTATAGATGCAGAGGGCTAATGGATGCATAAAGCATGTGGGAACATAATGCGGGGAACCTGGTTATGGTAAAAAACTTTTGGCTGTGCCACATAGGGATAGATTAGGTTAATGTGTTGAGGCAGTAGGCCAGTCTGAATAAATGCGTTTTCAGGGCACGCTTAAAATTGTGGGGATTGGGGACTAATCGTATTGACCTGGGAAGTGCATTCCAAAGAATTGGCGCAGCACGTGTATAGTTTTGAAGACGGGAGTGGGAGGTTCTGATTATTGAGGATGCTAACTTCAGGTCATCAGCAGAACGAAGGGCGCGGGTAGGATGGTATACTGAAACAAGGGAGGAGATGTAGGGTGGTGCTGAGCCATGAAGAGCTTTGTGGGTGAGGGTAATAAGTTTGTACTGGATTCTGGAGTGGATGTGTAGCCAGTGTAATGACTGGCACAAGGTAGAGGCATCGGTGTAACGACTGGCGAGGAATATGATCCTGGCAGCAGCATTCAAGACAGATTAGAGGGGGGAGAGTTTGGTAAGAGGGAGACCGATTAGAAGGGAGTTTCAATAGTTGAGACGAGACTGAATAAGAGAAACAGTAAGAGTTTTTGAGGAGTCAAAAGTAAGAAAAGGTCGAATTCTAGAAATGTTTTTGAGGTGCAGATAACAAGAGCGAGCCAGTGATCGGATGTGGGGGATAAAGGAAAGCTCAGAGTCAAGTATGACCCCAAGACAGCGGGCATGTTGCTGTGAAGTAATAGTAGAACCACACACGGAAATGGCAGTGTCGGGTATAGGTACATTAGTAGCGGGAGGAAACACAAGGAGTTCAGTCTTTGACAGGTTCAGTTTCAGATATAGTGAGGACATGATGTTAGACACAGCGTTTAGACAATTGCTGGTGTTTTCTAGAAAGGCTGGCGTGATGTCAGGAGAAGAAGCTTATAATTGGGTGTCGTCAGCATAGAGATGGTACTGGAAACCAAATCTACTGATTGTTTGACCAATAGGGGCAGTATACAAAGAGAAGAGGAGGGGGCCTAGGACTGAACCTTGAGGAACCCGAACAGTAAGGGGAAGATGAGAGGAGGAGGAGCCAGCAAAAGATACAGTAAAGGAGCGGTCAGAGAGATAGGAGAAGAACCAGGAGAGAACGGTGTCCTTGAGGCCAATGGAATGGAGCATAGTGAGGAGGAGCTGATGATCCACAGTGTCGAATGCTGCGGAGAGATCCAAGAGGATTAGCATGGAGTAATGACCATTTGATTTAGCTGTTAGTAGATCATTAGAGACTTTAGTGAGGGCAGTTTTAGTAGAGTGTATAGAGCGGAAACCGGATTGGAGAGGGTCAAGAAGAGAGTTTTCTGAGAGATAGCGGATAAGACGGGAGTGGACCAGGCGTTCCAGGAGTTTAGAGATGAAGGGAAGATTAGAAACAGGTCTATAGTTAGCGGCACAGTTTTGGTCGAGGGATGGTTTTTTAAGTAGTGGATGTATGATGGCATGCTTAAATGAGGAGGGAAAGATACCAGAAGAGAGAGAGAGGTTAAATATTTTAGTTAGGTAAGGGATGACAGCAGGGGAAAGGGGCTGGAGTAGATGTGACGGAAATGGGTCACTGGTGCAAGTGGTGGGGTGAGGAGATGCAAGGAGCCTGCTTACTTCTTCTTCTGTGACTGGTTCAAAATCAGAGAGTGAGCTAGATGCAGTGGGGGAGGGAGGATAGTGCATGGTATGAGGTGATTGAGAGATAATTTCCTGTCGGATCTGGTCAATTTTTTCTTTGAAGTAATTGGCCAGATAGTCAGCTCGAAGCTCCGTGGTTGGGGCCTGTACTCTTGGGTTGAGTAGAGAAAGAAAAGTGTCAAAGAGATGTTTAGGGTTATTGGACTGTGAAGTGATGAGGGTGTTGAAATAGGTTTGCTTTGAGAGGTGAAGGGCAGTGTTGTAAGTTCGAAGCATAAACTTTTAATGGATGAAATCTTCGGGTAGGTTGGATTTTCTCCACAGACGTTCGGCGCACCTGGAGCACCACTGCAGGAAAGGTGTTTGCAGGGTGTGCCAGGGTTGTCGCCATCTGTGTTGTGGTGTTCTATGTGTAGGAGGAGCAAATTCATCCAGGGCACTTTGAAGTGTTTCATTGTAATACTTCAATGCAGAATCAGGACATGAGAGAGAGGAGATAGGGGCCAATGAAGACTGCAAGTTCTTCATAAGTTTCTGGGTGTTAATGGCCTGTATGTTTCTATAAATATGAACAGTGGGGGTGACCTGAGCAGCCTGGCAGTTCTTGATAGAGAATGAAAGAAGGTTGTGGTCAGAGAGCGGGAGAGGGGAGTTTGCAAAATCATACACTGCATAAAGCCGAGAGAAGACCAAGTAGAGGGAGTTTCCATCTTCATGCGTTGGAGAATTAGAAAGCTGCAAAAGGCCAAATGAGGAGGTTAGAGATAAAAGGTGAGTAGCAGATGGGGAGAGGGGAAGAGCAATGGGGATGTTGAAATCGCCCATGATGAGGGTAGGGATGTCACAGGAGAGAAAATGTGGAAGCCAAGTGGCAAAATGATCCAGGAAGTGATGGGAGGGGCCGGGAGGATGATATACCACCGCCACTCGCATGGAGAAGGGGTGTAGAGTCTGACGGCATGGACCTCAAAAGAAGGGAAGACAAGTGAGGGTACTTGAGGGATAACCTGAAAGGTACATTTTGATGATAGGAGCAAACCAACGCCTCCACCAGCTCTATTGTCTGATCTTGGGGTATGAGAGAAGTGTAGTCCCCCGTATGAAAGAGCAGCAGCAGCGGTAGTGTCTGACTGCTGGATCCAGGTTTCTGTAAGAGCCAGGAGGTTAAGAGAATTAGAAAGGAAAAAGTCATGAGTGTAGGAGAGTTTTTCACACACTGAGCGAGAATTCCAAAGTGCACAATTAAGAGAGACGGATGGCATGCAGGGAATATTAATAAGATTAGAGGGGTTTATGAGTGTAGCAGTTGGGGGGTTTGACTTTCTATAACATGGGGGACCAGGGCTGGGAGCAATGTCTCCTGCGACTAGGAGAAGGAGGATAGAAAGAGTGAGCAGATGGTTAAGTGATTTGTGAGAGCGTCTCTGATGTTGAATGGTGGGAATGAATGGATCTGTGCTGTGGTAGCAATGTGAAAAGAGCGTGAGTGCTATACATAGGAGAGGAAAGGAGTGAGGGGCCAATATGAATGGAATGTAGAGAGTTAATACCAAGGTGGTGGATGTGTGTAAATGCAGCGGCCAGGATATAAATTAGACAAATGCATATTGTAAATATTTGGGGTTGCCCAAATGTACAGGGAAGAGATTTATTTATTTGTCTTACCTGTCTCCTGCCCTGTCTAACTGCCATGTTATAACTGCCAGCGTACTTTGATACATGTACTTAGATTACATGTACATAAATGCCACCCCTGCGTAAATGCCTATCCCAGGCTAGCTCTGAATTTATAGAGGGCCAGTCTCTCCCCGGGTGTCTCTCCTTCTTCCTCTGGTTGGAAACCCTCACTTTTAAGATGGACATTCTCACCCCATCTTCTATCAGTGGTACTCTCAGGGTGTAACATCTATTAAACACTTAGTCCACCTCGAGGAGCGACAGATATACTCAATAGAGGAGTTGCAATATAAATTGCCCACTGCCATAATCCCTCCAGTCCAATACTTACAAGGTCAAAGCTATATAACAAAAGTCTCTAAGTCACAGAGGAAAGTGATTAGCGGCACCAGTGTTAAAACATGTAATCCTTTGTATGGAGGAGTGGAGCCAGATTATAGAGCCTTTATCAGCATAAATGTCCAATTTGAAGGTGCTCAGCATATATCAACATGTACAGTAGATATAAATAATTCAGAAAAAAGTATGCGTCACTCACCATGGCAGCTTGAAAGAAAAGTCCTTTATTTCATGACTTTCATCTTAGATGGTAAGGTGCAGAGGGGTACGGGGAGGGAGGAGAGAGGACGACGGCCATTTTGTGGTACGATGCTTCAACGGGTCCAGGCGATTCACAGAAGGCCCCTGTGCTTGTCAATGCAGATCTCCAGTGGATATGGTGATTTCTGCTACACATAGCAGGGTTTAAGCCCTGCTATATGAAGCACAAGCAATCGGAAGAATGCAGCTTCAACTCCCCAAAGGGGACTACTTCCTCCCTACTAATATTCTTGATGGAGGCAAAGGATACCAGTTGTGGCTTACATTTGGAGTATTACTGTTCAGACAGCTGGCACCAGTGATGGTGATGCTTCTGATACTGCAAGTGGCTCCCACATTCTTAGCAGTGGTGTGATTTTATTTTACATTTCATTGTAATTTCAATGTTTTTATTTACCTTACATTTTGCACATCCCTTCATTTAACCTCTGATGATATTTTAATTCCTTTTCAACCTTCGCCAAAAAAAGACATACAGTGGTATGCAAATGTTTGGGCATCCCTGGTCAAACACCCCTAGCCAACCACCTCCTTCCCTCAGAAAGAGCATTGCAAATGGTTTGTGCTTGGGTCTAACAAATATTACGTTCTGTTTTTCTATTGTATCCTATACTCATTTCATGCAATAAAATGCAAATTAATTATGTAAAAATCATACAATGTGATTTTCTGGATTTTTTTTAAAGATTCTGTCTCTCATAGTTGAAGTGTACCTATGATAAAAATTACAGACCTCTCCATTTCTTGTAGGTTGGAAACCTTCCAAAATCAGCAGTGTATCAAATATTTATTTCCCCCACTGTATGGTTTTTTTGCCTAAAATACAAAGGAAATGCAACATCTTTAACTCTAAGCCTCGTAGAGATCATTTCATCTTCAACTTGTTTAACTATTCAAAATAACAGTAATTTTTTGACCAGGAGTGCCCAAACTTTTACATGCCACTGTAACAAGAAATGTTGGGTAGGTAGGTATATATATATATATATATATATATATATATATACATATATATACAGAATGAAAAATGTAGCAGCAGGTTGAAGTATAGGTGTGACATGTACGGTTGGCAATTTGGACTAGTAAAACAGGTGTTCAAAAACAATGTCAAAAATTCTTGTAAATTTTTTCTTCTTCAGAAAAGTTCAATCACCTTTGCAAAAATGACAAAATATGAAATGCTAGGTTGGCACATGAGCAAAAAGCCAACAATTGTAAGAGGGTGCTATGTTGGAGTGGCATGTAGAGATGTAAAAATTGACTAGTAAAACAAATCTGCAAAAAAAAATTATTAATGAAACACACACTTGTTGAGGTAAACAGTTGCAGATAAGTATATGGATTTTAGAGATGTTTATTTTGTATTTTTAAAGACAAAACCTTCTTCACAAAACCAAATGCAAAATCTCAGGATAGTTGCTTGTGATAAGCAAGCAGATGGTCTTACACTGATTTTCAGATTTTTTTTCTTCTGTAAGAAATATTGTGCTTTCTTGCTTTTGTTTTCTAGTGCATTAAGGAGGAAGGAAAGATGAGTAAATGTAATTTAAATGCAGCTTGGTAGATACCATATATAATTGATCAATTCCACTGAGTCTGATAATGCCGCTAATGCAAAGACCTATACAGATGGACAGGAGCTGATTAGTTGATGTCCACTGATTTGATATTGTTGCCCAGTTTCAGACTACTTCTTTAATACAAAAGTACCTCTGTTATTGTTGCATTGCATTTATGTGTATATTACATTTAAAAAGTTACCTATTAATAGCAGTATAAAGAGGCAGACCAGCTCCACTTCACTTGCCTTATTCACCACGCTAATGCTATATCCTTTTATGTATAAATATGTGACTCTTCGCATGTTGCATTAAACTATGCCTGATGAAGAGACCTAAGTAGTCTTGAAAGCTATAATATTTGTCATCATGTTTATAGCAAGCCATTATAAGATATAAGCTGATGTTTTTTTATTACTTTCAAGTGAGCATAGAAAATACATGAATATGTTGAATGATATTAAAGTTAAAGGCAACAAAAATAACTTAGCGTAAACCGGTTTCAAGAAGAGAGTCAGGAAATTGGCAAAAGTGTCTCCTTCTTGATACTCTTTGGAAAGGCACTCTCAAATCCAACTTTATGATGTCATTTTGTTCATGAGTCACACTCCATATGTCATCAATGCGTATTAGTACCGTCAGTACTAATTTCTTGACTAATATTTGATGACATTGGGACTAGTGAAGGTGATTGAAGAAAGAAGAGCAGATCGTAGACCTGACGGCTGAAGGAGAATTATAGAGAGGGATGGAGACAGGTGATTTTTTTTTTTTTACATCTTCTTAGCAGATTCACACCAAATAAATTTGATGAGAATTGACGTTCCCATCCCAATTCAAATTTGTCAAATTCAATTTTTTTTGTGTGGTGTTATCCGAACAGCTAACTACAGAAGAGCTAATCAATGTAATGTGAATTGAATTTTTTTATCAGATTTTAGGAAATTCACTGGACCATGAGCATTCGACAAGCTGTGATTCAAATTGTGAGAATTGACCCCAAAAATTGCCCCTGCTATCTTACACAAATCAGTAGACTGCATGAGCCGGAGAAGGCTTCCATGATTTTAGGTGCAACAACACAATCTCCCCATGATGCCTAACAGATATCATATCACATGTTAGAGAGCAGTCAATCCGGACGGATGGTCACAACCATCTTGAAAGTAGAAACAAGGCATACACCAGGCATTTTTCAGTGAATCTTAGGCCACATTCATGTATCTGTGCAAATTGGTCTTAGACCGAACTTCAAAGCATACACTGGTCCTGGGGTCTCCAGACGCGAGCATAACAGATTCATGAAAATATATGAAGCTGTCATCCTTGGGTTGGGAGACAAGTGGCCAGTCTGTGTACTGCGGTCCAATTTCTGATCGATTTACACAGACATGTTTTTAGTGAGAGGACATCAAAGCACATAGCTTAGCAATAGAGATATGGAGTGAAAGCTTTAAAACACTGAATACACATTACAGAGAGTGTCTGTGACTGGACATTGGTGAGATACAGCTACCAGCCGGTGACCTATAGCTATATATACTGAACAAAAATATATATGCAACAATTTCATTTTTGCTCCCATTTTTCATGAGCTTAACTCAAAGATCTAAGACTTTTTCTATGGACACAAAAGGCCTTTTCCTCTCAAATATTGATGGCAAATTTGTGTAAATCTGTGTTAGTGAGCCCTTCTCTTTTGCTGAGATAATCCATCCACCTCACCGGTGTGGCATATCAAGATGCTGATTAGACAACATGATTGCACAGGTGTGCCTTTGAGTGGCCACCATAAAAGACCACTAAAAATGTGCATTTTTTACAGTTTTGGGGGGCTCTGGGCGGTCAGAAAGCTAGTCAGTATCTCGTGTGACCACCATTTCCCTCACGCAGTGCAACACATCTCCTTCGCATAGAGTTTATTAAGTTGTTGACTGTGGCCTGTGGAGTGTTGGTACACTCCTCCTCAATGGCTGTGCAAAGTTACTGGATATTGACAGTAACTATACTGTCATGTATGCCAATCCTGAGCATCCCAAATATACTTAATGGGTGACATGTCTGGTGATGCAAGAAGTGGATTATCTCCGCAAAGTTGAAGTGCTCACCAACACAGATTTAGAGAAATTTGTGAACAATGTTTGAAGGACAAATAGTCTCAGATCTTTTAGTTCAGCTCATGAAATATGGGAGAAAAATCAAAGTGTTGGGTTTATATTTTTATTCAGTATATAATGAAATCACATTGCTAAGGTTGTGATTGCAATAAGGAGCTTGAAAATTATTAAATACAGTTCTAGTAGACCTCAGTGTGTTTCCCACATGTTTTCCCCGCAGTTGGATGCTTGTGATTTAATGTACATCAATTTTGTTAGAATCTGTTTAGTTTGTGACTATCCGCCATTTTCTTGTAGTGTTCTGGCTGCTGGTCTTTTTCCCCTGGTGCTGGGTTTGTCTTGGGTCTGGTGATGGTATCACTCTTTATTAACCTGCACCTGTCTCCCAGTCCTTGCTGGACAACAGTGTTAATCCACTTGAGTTCTGGCTTGCTGCTTTGCCTTCTGTGTGTGTAATTTGTGCAGTGCTGGGACCTCTGGTTCTGCTAGTCTTTGTTTCTGTATTCCTTTGGTTTCTGCAGCCTTCTCTGTGCTATCTATTAGGAGGTCACCTGTTTTTGTGCCAAGTCCTTTGCTCTTTCAGGGACCCCCATCCCCCATCTATAGGTTTTAGCTTGAGATTAACCTAGGATCGTCGGTGGATCTATTCGCAAGGAATGGGTCGCCCACTCCAACGTAGGGAATCAGCCTAGTCACAGTGCAGGGTCAGTTTCCCCCTTCTTCCCTAGTCCTGTGCTGCAGATCCGTAACAAATTTATTGCAAATTACAATTTTTGAAAAAATTTAAAGAAGTTATGGAATTTGAATTTTAAAGAATGTTTCTCATTTCTACAAATACCATAAAGATTGCTTTATCAAGTAATTTTATTGCAAACCATCTATTTTAATAGGACACAGATATAGGCCATGTGCCAACAAATTGCCAAGGTGGTCTTTCGCATTTGTCAAAATTTATCCAAACTAGCTTATTTGTTATGATTTAAGCCCTTCACAACATCTGCCGTACAAGTACGGCGCAAGTTGACAGCTGGTGCATGGGTGACCTCGCCTCATATTCGGCATGTAATGACTGTGTATTACAGCTAGGACTTGCCTCTAACAACAGCGGGCGGTGTTATTAACTTGATAAATGCCGCTGTCAAACTCTGCCAGCAATATCAACCGTGCATTGGCAGGAGGGGTGCATCAATCTACGCCCCTCAGTTCCAAAATAGTACCAATGACAACATAGTCTCACCCTTCAAAAAAAATAAGCCATCACCATAAGTAAAAATATGCAAACTCGCCTAGTGTACCTGTTTATTGTGGAAGTGACAGATACAACGCAGTTTCTGTAAACATATGTCAGGGTTTAGATCAAAAGGTTTTTCTTAAGTAAAATTGTAGCTTTCATAACAAAAAGGATGAATACAGATAAATATCAGTTTGCAATAAATAAAAGCTTTTGCAAGTTATTGGTTGTCGCGCTTTTACCATCTAGCCTGTGACATATTTTCAGTTCTGCAAAGTTATGTAATGTCTGAAATGACTTCCAAGTTTATCCCCCTCTGGAATCTTTCACAACTTTACATGTTTGGAGAAATGATCATATTATACCATACTTGCTAATTTTTAACTGCTACTGTATGGAAGATAGTCTCTTATGCGGAATACACAAGCCATTTTTGGCCATAGCCATGCCCCATTTTTAGTGATCACCCTTCTGCATTCTTATCTATGCCCAATCTACAACTCTTCAACATTTAATATCCAACTTAACTGAAAATTATAATATTTTGACTTTTCAGGCAATCTTGGACTGGCCCACCGGAGAAGAGGACAATCCTCCGGTGGGCCCCTGAGCAAGAGTGGGCCACCACCCTATTATATCAGCAGAACTTGGCAAAATTTCACTTGAATCTCTATATACAGACAAACACAGCGTCTTATTCATTTACCAATCTACCCAGTTCGTTATTGTATAGACTCGTGATTTAGGATAATGTCACATTTACATGAAGCTGAAAAGTGGGGTCCTGGAGTTGGATACTGGTGGGCCCGTGGCACTCCAGTCCAACAATGCTTCCAGGTATCCCCTTTTATGGGACAGAGAGAGTAAGTAAGAGCTATATTGAATTGTCTCTATACATATTAGTTCTTCTGGTTCATTTTCTTCTACTTCTTAGGTTTTTCAAATGTCCACTAAGTGTTAAAGAGATTGCAGAACTCTGTACAAAAAAACATTATTCCTTTGTCCCTTTTGTCTTTGCTCTGTATTTTTTCCAAAACTTTTAAATAAGCTCTTGAGAGTCATGAATATAGGCTTTAGACATTCACAATACACACTTAACGCTAATCCATAAGATTAAAGTGTTTCATAGCTAGGGAATGTTGCTATGGCAACAAACACTCCAGATTTGCGTTTCTTAATGTTGCTTAGGGTTGTTCTTTGTGCTTCAAAATAACCCAAATATACACTTACATTGGACATTCTACCAGTTTCCCGGGGTAAATACTTGATTTTTTCCGCTCAGGTGGTTGAAGTTATATTATTTTCAGAAAAGATTAAATCCATATTAAATGGTATTGGTCATAAAAAAAGAACCCCCAATTTTTGAATGCAGAAACCTAAAGGAAGATTGTAATAAATAATATTTAGATTTAGTAGAAAATAAAGGTCAGAATCAAGGCATGATCTTATAATTGTTTACATCCAATTGGATTTATGAGATACAGCACATGTCGGCAAAATTCTTGATTTTTATAAGGCTGGTTTCAGGAGCGCATAAAACAGGCAAATTATTCAGCCCATAGGACGGATGCAAACCTTACTGTGGGCTCTAATGACCTGAAGCAACAACTTTTTTTAAAACTTTGACCCATGGTTGGATCATAATATAAGGTTGAAAAAATTAATTATTAATAGGTTTGTGAACAAAAAAATGTAATGCAGCTTTGCTTGTAAATTGACCATCTATGGACAGGCTTTGTAGTAGCAACTCTGTCTATTAGGCCCCAGGGAAAACCAACCTTTCACTTTTTAACCCTAGGTTAAGTTTACAGAGTAGTGGCTGGCCGGTGGAGTAGACTGGCAGGGAATACTCAAATTTCTGGCTCAGAATCAAGAAGTAAAGCTAAGGATCAGGCTGAATAATAATGGTAAAATATGCCAATGTCAGAATACATACTAGCACAGTAGAAGCAGAAAACAGAGGTGTGAACCAGGTTAAGCAGAACTTATAACTGTCACTGAGAAACAGGGATTCAGGAGTTTATATGATGAGGAGCCCCACTCAAGGACTCAAAGTAAGTAGTTGATACACTTATGTTCTTTGCCTGTACAGCACCACTAACCCCAGGGAATTAAAATTTGAATTAAAATTTATCCATGTGATTATGTTGTTTTTTTTGCAAAATCGCACCCTTTTCCAAAAATCACAACCCATCCATGCCCTGTTTCAGTCTTCTGATGTCAGAGCTGTGTCTGATGGTAGAGAGCAGAAATGTTGGAGGTTCTGGCATCACTCAAAAAACTAGCTATCTCTTCCCAGAGAATAGGATATCTCCCCTTTTTCCAAGATCCTTTTAGGAATTTCCTACAAGGTTGCAAAAAAAAAGTCTTAAATGAAGCTAACTTTACCAAACAAATTTTGCTAACTTTTAATAAACATACCGTACATGGGTGCCATAGATCAGTGATTATCAGGGCGTGGTTACCGCTGACACTCAATATGCACTAAGTAGTGATAGAAGCTTTGCTGGTCTACCTTTATGACAGAAAACCAGAGTTTTCCAGGAAGAATATAAGTTTATTTCCTCCCGGCAATGAGGCTCTCAGTGCGGGTGTCGGGTAGCTTCAAAATGCTATTAAAATACAGAATAGCCCCAAATCTGAAGGTTAATAGCATTTTTTACCTGAGAGGTTCCTTCTAAATTGACATTTTATTAAGTTTATTATGCTCTTAGGACTCCCAACATCAAAAACGGATGGGCCAGGAGGGATTGCAAGCCAATAAATTATCAGACTCATCTAGTCTATTATATCTTCCTGCAGCTATGGTGGTGGAGGCTTTGGTGAAGAGTAAGAGTAATAATGCACAATCTGTGAATTCATATTGCAATAGTGTTCCTTGTACCTCTTCTTACGAATATAGACCACGTTCTGCCTCCTCATAGTAACATAGCCCCCCGTAATAATTAAATGACTTCGTAGTAATAAGGCTCCTCTGTAGTAATAAGGTCCCCCATGTCCCCTTATAGTAATAATCCTTAGTGTATTATAGCCCTCTGTATCAATAACATATCATAGCCACCCTGTATTAATAATGCACCCCGTGCCTGGGAATTACCGAAATAAAGTAAACTCACCTCACTGTGCACCTATGATGAGCTGTGTAGTGCTAATCCTCTTCCGACTCCTCCTCTACCACAGCATACTCCTGCCTGGCACCGGTGACCCAATGAAGTGATGTCACTGTGCCAATTGATCTCCCCTGTGTTGCAAAGGCCTCTGACAGATCACATATTGGAATCCGCCTTCTGGCCTGCTAGAGAGAGTGGTGGAGCAGAGACCCAACGGCTCTCTTCTCTGCATCCATTTTGAAAATGATCTGTATCCACAGATACTGTTATAAATGCAATGGGCTAGACATATTTGACAGATGGCCAGTCTGACCATGTCCCAACTTTCCCTATTTGGATCCTGTTTTTTTTTATAAATATTCCATGTATCTAACATTTCATATCAACTGAATAGTCTAATAATATATCTGTTGCTTGCTTAAAATGTCAAGTATCTCCTTTGATAAAAGATTATTTACAGGTTTTAAATATTAAAAATGCTTTTTGTTAAACCCTTTGAATACTTGTTGATGAAGATGGCTACACCACTGTAGTGAAGTGGACTGACCTATGGACCTGTCTGAAGAGGAACAGTAAATACAAAATGTGCAGTAAGCATACTTGAAGTGACCTTGTATGTACATGTGGGGAGACAGCTAGAAATAGCGAAAGACGGTGCAGTACTGAGGTTTTACCACTAGAGGGAGACAAAAGAAGGCAGGGAAAGGAAATAACAGCAGCTAATGCTTAAGAAACCGCATAGTCATGATGGGCGGTGTTATGGGGGATAGAGAGGGGAATTCCCAGGCAGGGGAATAAAAAAGGAGAGAGAGAACCCCAGGGAAGCCTGTCCAGGAGGAGTTCAGCGCAGCTCAGTTCAGGAGAAGACGGAAGAAGGACGAGCTCCGGAAGGGACTGGAAGGAGAGACAGTCAGGGGAGTGGCCCTGACAGGATAGCCGCAGGACAGAGGATGTCCGGGGGTACCAGACAGATGGACTCGGCCAAAGGAAGTGCTGTGGTGGTGAGCCTAAGGCAGCCACAGTGAAAGAACTGCGAGGGACGTCACTTTAAGGGAAAGCAGGAGGTGATAAGGTATCCGGGCCTGTGCGTAGAAGATATCGTGCTGCTGTGGTCATCGGGAGGACAGCCAATAAAGATGACCTGTTTGAACGCGCGTTGGTTTCTGTCTCCAGTCTGTTTGCGGTGAAAAGGGACCACCCCCCAGTCGGCACACGTACTACACCACATTGTCCCCAAACAAGCTTTCATTGAACCTCCATTTATGATCATCACTGGATATAAGCCAGTTTCAATTTCAATCTCTAGGTTTGCATTTTGATGAATATGGAGACAGTGAATGAGAGAATGAAGTCATTTAGTACCATATCTTTAGGTTAATTTAACCCAAAGTAAATGCTTACCACTTACTTTCTTGTCATTTTTTAAAAGAATTTTCAAACAAATTTTACTTACCTGCTCTAAGATCATTTATTAAAGAGTTGTTTTTTATGTAATTTTCTGTCTTTTTTAAAGCATATTTTACTGTTTTCGGAATTCAAAAATTTATAATATACTAATTTCATGAGGTTTTTCTACATTTTAAAGGAGTATTCTCAAATTTTCTTTTGAGCTCAAAGCTCTGCAGTCTACTTATAGTCTCCTTTGCTTACTGGTTGCTTGGAGGCAGGGCACTCCTCCTTGAGTCACAGTTCTAGTGAGAAACTTCATTCAGCTACTTCACATTAATGATCTGTCAGTGCTTGTTCTGAGTCTACCATTTTATCACTATATTAACACATAGATGTAAAAGGGACTTTGAACATGTAAACAGTCCACAAAAGTGAGAGGTGTGATAAAGAAAACTGCTCTGGAAACAGTCAATGCTATGTGCTTGAGATTATGATTCAACATAACTGATAAGAGCTCTGTCAGGAGCTGAGATGAGGGTAAACAGCTAAGTTCTGTTTAAAAATCAATGGGCTGGACATAATCAACTGGCATGTTAGAGTTATCTCCTCTCTTGGAATGTAACTACTACACACTCTCAGCTAGGCTCTAGTGGTTGATCTTCTTTCTGACAAGCTGTACTCTATGTAAGATAAAAGCACTCACAGCAGGAGAATAACAGGAGATATAAAAAACAAGTCAAGTGCAAACTTGCTTATTTTTATGCTAACTAAAGCAATACCATGAGAATATCAAGTTAAGTCTATTTTCTTCTTTGGCTTTTATTTTTCCAAACTTAACTTGCTCTAGGTGTGATGTTTTTTATGTGTTTCCCAATTTGTTCTCTATAGAAAAAATGCACATAAAAAGCTATCCTCAAAAATGCCAGTAAAAATGTTTAAATTAAAAAACTTCATAAAAAAATAGTGTGAATAATATTGAAGATATAATTTCATGCCAATCATTTGTATCCTATTTGGCCTGAGATTATAAAACCTTCTTTCCTTTTTCAAGCAGGGACTCAACAGGAAGTCCAATATTCTCAAAGCCTCAAGGAGAAATCTGGCACCTATCTCAGCAGGGGGTCAAGCCTCCAAGGGCTGTGAATGATAAATATCATACTTTGAGGCAGCTCAAAGCAGGACAAAGGCTTGCGTGATATAGTTATGTTGAATCTGCCAAAGAACACTCTAGAAACATAGTTCCATAAGGAATTATGCAGATACTATACATCATAGCCGTACATCCTGTATATTTCCAAGATCTCCAGAACATGGAGAATGCCTTCCAGGGTCTTGATCAATTCTAGCACTCCAGAGAGGGGAGGTACGTATTATTGCCAGTGGAAACCAGATAGCAGAGATGTGTTTAGTCTCATTTTGTAGCAGGGGTCCAGCAGGATCTGATGGCGACAAAACCACCTCCCTAGGACTGTCCATTAAAGAGGTAGACTCATCTTAGGTTTTGAAGTTTTTAGCTGCCAGAGGCAAGGGAAAGGGAATTGGGTTCAGCCCAGGGGGCAGGAGGGGAGCAACACAAGGGCAATAAAGGTGAGTGGAAGGCCATGTGGTCTTTCTCTGTTATGCATGTGGTCCACTTAAAAAGTGGGTCAAATCTAGTAATGTGCTTTGAAGGACCTAGAAATCAGCTGGCAGCCCATGTCCTCTGTGGGCCAGTGCACACATAGTCGCACATCAACACGGTAATTAACATGATCCATCTGCTTATATCTTCTGTTCTACCACTATTGTATTTCATATCCAAGTATTGAATATGTATAACCATTGGGTATATAGTGTGCTGTCTAGTGTGCCCAAAAGGTGATTAAATATTTAATTTAACCTTGGGCTGCTCTTTTATTTCAAAACATAATTCTGTTTCTCGGCTTAACTTTTCATGTTAATGAGGCTGGTTTCTGGTCAAGTATAATCCCGTTAATGGACAGGGCTTATATCTAAAGATGAACTGGTGGCATTCCTACCAGGCTGATAGTGCTCCATTTCACTGGTGCTAGGGAAAGAGGCCTCTCAGCTTGTCAGGGTTGTGAGCAAGTGTGGTGCCACATCAGTGACAGCGTGGACCACATCCTGTCACTCTCTATGCCTCCTTGGGCTCATGTGGACAGGGGGCATCTATGTAAAACTGTACCAAGCTGACTTTAAGTGCTCAAAGGGGGTGCGGAACATCACACTGGTGAAAGTGGGGAGTCCTTATTACGGGATCCGTCTGATCTAATAGTGACGGCAAGTGGGTTGGCGAGGTGCCAGTTCATCACAACTGTTAAAAAATTATCAAAAGTATGTATTGCAGCACATATGCATATGCTTTAGTCTATCATACATTTGAGTTCTAAACCTTATTTTTAATTTATGATGGTGTTAGATGCAATTAATTTATTAAGATGCACACATTTATTCAGAAAGTCAAATAATATATGCAGTATAATTTACAATATTTTCTGGTGTAATTTGTAGTAAATTTGTTAGTGCATAAGAAGCCACCCTATTCCACTAAACTTTGACCACGTATTAGAAAAAGTGGATGGAGAGGAATGAGGACTGTGACAATATTTGCCAATTTGTTTTACCTTAATACTGGCACACATCCCTAATAAATGCTAATAATTGGAGGTTTCCATTTCAGAAAAGTCCTTTTTACGAGAAGGAAAAGAAGCGGTTGTTTAGCCTCTTGAACACTTGTGATCAGCTGTAAACTATGGGGAAACAATCCAAACATTATGTAGTCCTCATTGATATCTATGTCATATCGAGATATCACCATTGATGATTGATAAAATAAGGCTCTTGTCTTTTTGAGACCTGTTTGGTTCCATTTGAGATGAAACACGAAAAATATATGTTAAAAACATGCTTGTAGACAACTCATCGATTTCCTGGTCAGTACCGATCATTAATACATGCTCGCCTACCCATACAGCTACAGATTGCAGTATCTCGTTATAACGTGACACATTTACACAGAATTAGGCTTGGTTCCCATAGCATTTTAGACTACTGTCACTGGCTCTGTCAAGGCTAATGTCTAAAGCTCTAGAAAATGGGATTCGGACATTTATATTGACCGACCATTGACTTTAATTAAGCAGAAGTAGTTACATTGGTCTTTGCCAGGAATATCTGCCTATTTGAAGCAGGCACCACAATTTGGCCAACTGGACTTTGGCACCGGCTTTAAATAAGCAGATGCTGTGGAAAAAATGTTTGACACAGCACAATGTGATTTCATCTAGAGCAGGGGTGAGCAATTAATTTTCCCGAGGTGCCACATGAGAGACCCTGACTGTTGTTGAGGGTCAAACCAATAGGCTGAAATAAATTCTATTCAATATTGATATTACCATACATTATAAATTATAAGTATTACTTTATATTAATATTAATTGTATGACGTAAAAGAAGTATGATGACACCACCCCTATATAGCAAGCATACTGCCCCATGCATATACTATATGAGCCCCCACATAGCCCCTATATAAACTATGACACCACAACATAGCTCCTATACAGTGTAAGAACACACACTGTTCAATATGAGCCCCCACATAGCCCCTTATATACAGTTTGAACCCCCACATAGCCCACATATACAGTGTGAGAACACACACTGTACAAAATGAGCATTTATATAGCCTCCTATATACAGTATGAGCCCCACCGTACTGTAGTACCTATATACAGAGTGAGAACACACACTGTACAATATGAGCCCCCACATTGCCCCCTATATACAGTATGAGCCCCATATAGCTCCTATATACAGTGTGAGAACACACACTGTGCAATATGAGCCCCCACATAGCCCTTATATACAGTATGAGCCCCACATAGCTCCTTTATACAGTGTGAGAACACACACTGTACAATATGAACCCCCACATAGCCCTTATATACAGTGTGAGAACACACAATGTACAAAATGAGCATTTGTATAGCCTCCTATATACAGTATGAGCCCCCACCATACTGTAGTACCTATATACAGAGTGAGAACACACACTGTACAATATGAGCCCCCACATTGCCCCCTATGTACAGTATGAGCCCCATATAGCCCCTATATACAGTGTGAGAACACACACTGTACAATATGAGCCCCTACATTGCCCCTATATACAGTCTGAGCCCCATATAGCCATTATATACAGTGTGAGAACACACACTGTACAATATGAGCCCCCACATAGCCCTTATATACAGTGTGAGAACACACAATGTACAAAATGAGCATTTGTATAGCCTCCTATATACAGTATGAGCCCCCACCATACTGTAGTACCTATATACAGAGTGAGAACACACACTGTACAATATGAACCCCCACATAGCCCTTATATACAGTATGAGAACACACAATGTACAAAATGAGCATTTGTATAGCCTCCTATATACAGTATGAGCCCCCACCATACTGTAGTACCTATACACAGAGTGAGAACACACACTGTACAATATGAACCCCCACATAGCCCTTATATACAGTATGAGAACACACAATGTACAAAATGAGCATTTGTATAGCCTCCTATATACAGTATGAGCCCCCACCATACTGTAGTACCTATATACAGAATGAGAACACACACTGTACAATATGAGCCCCCACATTGCCCCCTATGTACAGTATGAGCCCCATATAGCCCCTATATACAGTGTGAGAACACACACTGTACAATATGAGCCCCTACATTGCCTCTATATACAGTCTGAGCCCCATATAGCCCCTATATACAGTGTGAGAACACACACTGTACAATATGAGCCCCCACATAGCCCCTATATACAGTATGAACCCCACATAGCTCCTTTATACAGTGTGAGAACACACACTGTACAATATGAGCCCCCATATAACCCCCTATGTACAGTATGAGCCCCCACAGAGCCCCTATATACAGTGTGAGAACACACACTGTACAATATGAGCCCCCACATAGCCCCTATATACAGTATGAGCCCCCACAGAGCCCCTATATACAGTGTGAGAACACACTGTACAATATGAGCCCCCACATTGCCCTTATATACAGTATGAGCCCCACATAGCTCCTTTATACAGTGTGAGAACACACACAGTATAATATGAGCCCCCACATAGCCCCTATATACAGTATGAGCCCCACATAGCTCCTTTATACAGTGTGAGAACACACACTGTACAATATGAGCCCCCATATAACCCTCTATTTACAGTATGAGCCCCCACAGAGCCCCTATATACAGTGTGAGAACACACAATGTACAATATGAGCCCCCACATGGCCCCCTATATACAGTACAAGCCCCCAAATGGCTCCAAATATACAGTATGAGTCTTACATCACCACCCTATATCCATTATGAGACCCCATATAGCTCTCTTTATACTATTTGAGCCCCACATAGCCTATCTAAGCTGGCCTATCACAGGGCAGTGGGAGGGGAGGGGACATGTCTTAGACTACTCCATAGTCTTTTTAAAATGCCATCTAGAGCCAAAAAGAGAAATCGTGACCGGATGCTTCATAGCTGTAAAGAGAACCAGGTAAATTCAGGATACGTGTGTCAAAAATAGGGAAATTTTAGGTTCAGACTGAAAGATCACTTTAAGAGCTTGAGGAAAACTACGTGATAAACCTTACAGACATTTTAGTGGCTACAATATGTGGGAGTCATTCAGCAGATGTGTTAATAATGTAAGACACCAAGGCAGATCCTGGATAGAATAAACTTAATTTTTATGTATTTTTTTTATTTATTTATGTGGGAGTTGGGGGGGTGCTATGGAAAGGAATGGGATCTTTTTAATAGTACAGTATGCTATTCTGCTACCAGGAGCCATGCCTTATCAGTTGCGTGGTTTCCAGGAATTTGCAGATAATAAAAAGTTATTTATTCCAGATCTACTTTACATGACGGCTGGATATGTGCCTCTATAATCACTGATTTTTGCAAGGCTGCAGATCCTCAGCCTAATCAGACATGTCAATGCATCTGGAACTAAACAATCAGACTGCAGAGCAAGGTGTCTTACACAAAATCTATACAGCTTCAACCTTATGTTTTATACATTGCAGAAGCTCATGTCTACATATTAACCATTGAAGGAAATTTACCTTTGACCTAAAAATACAAATCATTTCTTATAGAAAATCCTTAAGCAATAGCTATTTCTAGAACACCCGGAGGAATTTTATCCAGTTCTGCAAGATGCCTTAAAAAAAATATCCTACCTATAAATGTACTGTAGTGACATATCCCCACCACTAGGGGCAGAATAAAAATCATTGTTATTGTATATTCCATTTACCATACACATGGTCAGGTTTTTAAATACATCGGTTAGGGACTGCTCTGATGGGTATACCTTGACGTTTGTAGAGCCGCTTAGTATACATTTTTTGCAAAAAAAAGTATCAGCCAAATACCCTGTTTTTTATCATCGTTTTACTAGCACTTGCTGTTTACTGTTGTTTTATTTTTATACGTTTGTTATACTGTGTTTTTCTGTGTTTCAGTCTTTGGGTGGTGTGAACACTGTCCTACAGACTTGTTCACTGTGTGCATGACCCATATGTTTATATTCAACTGGTTTCTTGCTTCTGCAAGATTAGGGAGGTCTCCACCCCTCCCTTGTGGGCCGTGCACATATAAGCTGTCTTCTACAGCGTGTCCACATTGTACATTACCTCTCTGAATCCTGCTCATATAGGTACCATACACATGGTCAGGTTTTTAAATACATCGGTTAGGGACTGCTCTGATATGGGTATACCTTGACGTTTGGTAGAGCGGCTTAGTATACATCTTTTGCAAAAAACATATCAACCAAATACCCTGTTTTGTTATCATCTTTTTTACTAGCACTTGCTGTTTACTGTTACTTTTATACAACAGATTATTTTTATATATTTGTTATACTGTGTTTTTCTGTGTTTCAGCCTTTTGGTGGTGTGAACACTGTCCTACAGACTTGTTTACTGTGTGCATGGCCCATATCTTTATATGATATTACATTTAAGCCTATATAGATAGTATGATCATTTAAAATTGACTTAATGGGTTGGTCAAGTACTTAAAATATCCTTTCAAAAAACCTATACTTACACCCGAACCATTTCCTGCGATGAGCATTGTTTCACAATGTACTACACTTCTCTCTATCTGTTTATTCCTTAAATGTGTTCTTTTTATTTCACTTCCTGTGACATGTCATTTGAGAGCAGTCTTAAACAGGATGTCAGAGAAGTCTGGGACGGGGCTGCAATTTCTTTGCAGCATCTATCACCCATTTCCTCCCTCTGAAGATGTCTGGATCTATGGTGAAAGTGTCATGTGTTTGGGTCCGAAACCTTGAGCCTTTGCTTTGTTGTCAACTTCTCATACACCTTTTATCCAGGTGTTTCTTTTCTGTTATCCTTGTTCAGTCTTTTTAAGCTAACAGGTGTTTTCATTTACTCATTTGTCTGTCCTATATCCTTTCAAGTGTGGCTTTATATACTATCCCCCAAATGGACATCCAGACACACTTCTGTGGGAGAAATGAGTGCTTCGCTGCCATTCTGTTTTTGTTGCCACCGCAACCATAGTTTCTAAATGTGAAGGAACATGTCATCATGGGGTGGAGATAGAAGCAGTGAGTGACACCAGTGCCACCCTATAGCTTCTAGCACCGCCTTCAAATGAGTCATCATCAGGGACAGTGATAGAAGCATTGAGTGACAACAGCGCTGCCCCCTTGATGATGTCCTGTTTGAGGGCAGTGCTACAAGCTGTGGGGCAGCACTGATGTTACTGCTTCTATCTTCTCACCCTTCTTTCACAGTGGGAAGCTACAGCACCATGGATGTAAGCAAAGTGATTGATGGTGTTGCCTTCATATCTTCTAAAGAGTTAATCACCATGGATACAGGACATCGTCAGAGGGTGGCAATGCAAAAAACTATAGTAGGCAGCAGTATATATACATATATATATATATATGCACATATATTATCAACATTATTATTATTTTACAATTATTTCATTTATGTATTACTCTTTTTTCACCATGTTCAGATGTGTACATTTTGTGATTTTAGGTGAGGAACTTTAACAATTCTTTTATCAAGAAGGTGAAAAAAAAAAAATAGTAGTTTGAATAAATGAGAGATACAAAAGATTTTTTTTTCTCCCAGAGATGTCTATCACGACTTTAATTTTAGCGGGAGCTGTCAAATTTATTTTCCTTCAAGAGGAAATTACAAGCTCAGATATGTTCATCTAGCGTTTGAGGCATTATTGCAATGCACTAAGCTAGTCGTTCTCATTGTTGTTCCCTGATTTAATATTTTATTTCCGTACTCCTTCATTGAGGACGAGCAAATCCCCAGTCATTAGAGCTCTCAAGATGTCGCTAAGTACTTTAATTTGACTAATACACCTGTCAACGGTTTTGCGGCTGTACTAACTTCAAGTTGATGTTTACTGTGCAAGATTATTTATAACCACAGATGACAATCAAAGTGAGAGCTGAAAAACAAGGAAACCTAGGTGAATTTTTCAGAACAAAAATTTTTATAAAAAAAATCAAACTGAAGAATGGTTCAATATCATCACATCAGAGCTACAACTTTACCGTTTGTTCTTTGCACATAATAGTATATAATATATAAGAAAAATATTAGTTCCATTTGTTCGTGTTGTACTGACAGAGGAAGCATTTTTAGTGTTTTTTTCTGTGGCATTAAAGGGATTGTCCACTACTAGGACAACCCCCTTCTTGATTTAAATGTTTGGCCCCAATAAAAAAAAAAGCTTATACTTATCTCCTGTGCCGGTGTCGATCCAACGTTGCCAGCACTCGTGGTCCCTGGGGCTCTTGCGCTGTTGTTGTGACATGTGACACAGCACCCAATCAGCACTGGCATCATTGTCCCCAGCTTTATAGCAATTGAACATGGGAAGGAAGTCCGGGCTGCAGCTGATCCCTTTCTTCCTCATCATGTTCATTTCGACAGAAGGCGGGGACAGTGACGCCAGCGCTGATTGGGCGTTGGGGATACATATCACAACAACCACATGGGAACTTCGGGAAGAGCGAGTGCCGACACCGCGGAAACGGCATGACATCGAAGGTAAGTATAACTTTTTCATTTATCAAGGCCAAGTGTGGGGTATGAAAAGCAGTTGTTCAAGTAGTTAACAACTTCTTTAACTTACCGGGTACTTTTCTGACATTTGTAGTTTGGAGAGATACAAGGCTGAATGTTGCTGTTTCTTTACACTATTACTCTTTTGGGAAGCATTTAATTTGCCCCTCATACGTCTGATTGATATGTACTTTTTTATTCGTCCTTTTTATTATTTGTGCTTACTCTTTGTGCCAATTGTGACCCCCCCCTCTTTTGTGCAATGGATGTATACTGATTATATTCTATACCTTTAATATTTTTGCGGCTTTTAATTGTATTGTGGTCCCCATTAACAACTTTTTGTTTTAAATATAATTTTGGAATTTGTATGGTGAAAAACTTCCCTTGTTTCTTTTGGATTTTTATTATTTAGAAGTGCCATTTGTTAGGCAAATATATAGTCTGATATACTGTAGATATGGAGAGTAGATTGTCAGTCATTACATGTCTCTCCTATTTTTTGGAGGCAGATTCTCAGGGAAACCTATGTCCGGCCCATAAATCATAACAGCACATTAATGTATTAAGAAAAATTTGAATTTCTCTAGAATAAGGCACATTTCTATAACCCACATGACCATATAGACGGCTTAGGAGGGTTAATCCAACTGACCAATTCTCTTTAATGGATTTTTAAGGAATACAAACGAATCTTCCGCATAAAACATCGTGGACACCATGAAATTCCACACAGACCTTCAAAAGAAAAAGGAATCTAGGCACCAATCAGGAATCCAAATGTGATCAGGCTAAGACAATCAGATTAAATAAGAAAATGCTTGCAGATTTCCATTTTGCAATTTACAAGCTCTTCAATGGTGTCACCAGCTAATTTAATATCTGGAGTAAGTCTTCAATTTATAAAGGCTCAAAAAACTAGAGCACAATAAAGCATTTTGATCTTTATGGATGTGACCTTATTTTGAAGTCTTAAGCATAAATTCCATAATATGGGGCTTTGTGAGATTGGCATTTCCGTACTTGGTCCTGGAGGAACATCACATTTCATCGCACAGATGCCTTCTCTGAATTTGAACATAGTGTAAATGTTCCAGGAACTCGCATCCTGTTATATCAGATCTTGCTGCCATCTGCTTATTTTTTTTCTTCTTATGACAAATGTGGTATTTTAGTAAATTACTAAAATTTGAAGTTTATTTAGGAAAACTGGGGCAACAGAAGGGATAAAGCATGCTCATCTTTCATGTCCCAACAGTCAACATGAAGCCTCTTTTTAGCGCAGTAGTTAGCAAAGTTGGTGATTTTAATGTGGTCTTTTCATTGTTGAAAGACTCATTTGGAAGATGCAAATGTCAAGTTGCTGTGAGAATAATGATTCTGAAATAAGGCAACTGGAAATTTTCTGTTGTCATACAAAACATAGATCCCAAACACATTGAAAAGTATTCTGAGAAAGTTCAAGTTCACGCTAATATTCTCTCTTGGTTACAATAGACCATCATAACCCAAATTACAAAAAACAAATTAAAAAATTCCAAAGTATAGGGTCTTTCCTCAGTGGAGGTAGATTTATGAGGTACTTGGTTCTTCAGCTGAAGTTAAGGCTTGGTGTCAGTTTGGCAGCTAGCACTCTTAAACATTGGCCATCCTCGTCCAGAGAAGCATCCAACCAGCACAACCATGGCCTCTGTGTTCGAGCTTGCCTGTATTTACTCCATGCTCATCCTTCACAATGATGATATCACAATCTTGGAAGACATGATAATCACTCTCATCAAAACAGGTCAGCATCGGCATCCTGATCTGCAGCACTGTTACTGGAAGTGAAGCCCAGTTTCCTTCCATCACAAGTGGTGCTCCAGATACTGGTGGTGACGCTACAGCTGAAGAAAAAAAGGAAATTTCTGAGGAGTCTGAAGACAACAAGAACTTTGGTCTTTTTTACTAAAACTTTTTTGTAAGAAATCTTGTAATAAAAAGAACCCGTCTAAAAAAACAAAATACTGAAATATGATCTTTTTTTAAATTATACATATTCTTTCTGCTTTCTTCAAAATTAATTTCTTTGTAGAGAGTTAACAGAAGTGGCTAACTCTACAACCACAATAGTTGGACAATATGACCAACATATGGAATTTTTGAAATCTACTCTTAAGGCTTTGCCTTGTTTCAAAAAAATAGCTCATGGAAAGGGTAACTGAAATAAAGTTCACCTTGTTGAGGCTAACTATAGTATTTGGCACAACTCAAGAGTTAGCATAAGAAAAATTGAAGTTGTTGTTCTTTCCTTTAGCCTTACGGCATGTGGACTAATCTTCATGAGTCATTGTAATTGTCAAAAATGCTTTACTTAATGAGTATCACTGCTTGTTGAATAAACCATAACATATGGCTTGTACCTTAACAACCCATCAAATAAAATTAATTCTATGGTTTCTTCATCATATTTATTTAAATTTGAAAGAATTAAAGTTATTCTTGCATCCATACCACACAAACTTTACCATGCTTGGTTGCCATGCAAAATACAGCAAGTTCTCAATTTACTTTTCTATCTGCGTATTTGTTTCCCAGACAGTATTACTTGGCTCTTAAGTATGGAGTTTTGCTCTCCAAGAAACTCTTTGCCCCTCAGAGTCATGTACAAGGTACACAATAAAATCTTACTCTTTAAGAATTAATATTGGACATGGCTTAGTACACTTTATCGTGTTCGATTGGAGGTTGCCGCTACGTACAGAGAGGTCTATTGAGAATTTTCTGTGCAGCTTGCTTTGATCCTCTTCTTTTCATGCACATTTATTATTATTATTATTATTTACTTATATAGCGCCATTGAGTCCATGGTTCTGTACATGAGAAGGTGTTACATACAAATTACAGATATCACTTACAGTAAACAAACTAACAATTATAGACTGATACAGAGGGGAGAGAGAGGACCCTGCCCTTTTGGGCTGACATTCTACAGGATGGTGGGGAAGGAGAGAGTAGGTTGGGGGTTTGCAGCAGCTCCAGTGATCGTGAGGCAGTAGTTCCAGTAGTGGTGAGGGGGCAGAAGGGATCATTGCAGGCTGTAGGCTTTCCTGAAGAGATGGGTTTTCAGGTTCCGTCTGAAGGATCTGAGTGTGGTTGATAGCCGGATGTGTTGGGGCAAAGAATTCCAGAGGATGGGGGCTATTCTGGAGGTGGTTGGGTGTGGAGCGAATTAGTGTGGAGGAGAGAAGGAGGTCTTGGGAGGATCGTAGATTACGTGAGGGAAGATATTGGGAGATTAGCTCAGAGACATATGGGGGAGACAGGTTGTAGATGGACTTGTAGTAATTTGAATTGGATACGCTGAGGGAATGGGAGCCAGTGAAGAGATTTGGAGAGGGGAGAAGCGGAGGAGTAGCGAGGAGAGAGATGAATTAGTCGGGCAGCAGAGATAAGGATGGAGTGGAGAAGTGCAAGGGTGTTAGCAGGGAGGCCAGAGAAAAGGATGTTGCAGTAGTTGAGACGGGAAATGGTGAGAGCATGCACAAGCATTTTAGTAGATTGAAGGTTGAGGATGGGAAGGATTCTGGAAATATTTTTGAGCTGGAGGCGGCAGGAGATGGAGAGAGCTTGGATGTGCGGTTTGAAGGACAGGGCAGAGTCAAGGGTTGCTCAGAGGCAATGATACACATATCATTACTAGTTAGGCTGTCAGATCTCAATAACATCTATTATACATCACTTGAGTATTGGGTATTGGTGAAAGCTTCAGCTAGATCCCAATGACAGTAAGCTAAGGATGATCCAAGTGATATGTTAAAACATTTTATTTTTGAAAAATTGAAATGTTTAGAGTTGTTTGGCAGTTATGTGTTCTCTAAAATGCCAAATATTCTACATTTTGTATATACTATGCATTAGCAGACTTATGTGACTCACGGTTACAAACCCACTTTTTCCATGTTCATATCATATTTAAACAAGAATAGAAAAGGTCCCTGTTTTTTTTTTTGCAAACCATCCCAAAATAATTGAATTATGTGAAAATCTTATTAAATTGTATTGTATCAAAACATACGATGCGAGATCAAAATTATTTATTAATGCCCCCCCGAAGAAGCGACAAACGCGAAACGTACTATGGGGAACAGAACCAACGCTATTGTCATTAACACTGAACAGCATCCAGCAGCTTACAACGTATTGTTATGCATGCACGGTGTAGATACAAGAAAAAGTTAACATTTTCTTCTTGAAAATCAATTAGAGATTCATCATAATTTTCACGTAAGATATGAAATGTAATTAAAAATAAGATAAAAAGGTGTCGTGGCCTTTAACTGAACTAAAGTAAAACAAATATGTATGAACTCAATTAAACCATACTGACACCAGATGCATCATTCATTCAGCTTTTTCTGTGTGTGAAATGAATAGCAGGATCATTTAAAGTACTCTAAACAGATTATTATGATAAATGATTCCATTTTATCATTCCATACTGTAATATTGCTGTGTTTATGAGGCCACTTACTGAGAAGTCGGTTTTCCTGTTAATCCTATTAATATAATCATTGTTTTGCTCTCACACTGCGAGATCACTGAACAGTACTATTGATATAACAGCCAACTGCTACTTGTTGTATCGTCTCGCATTAACTTTACACTATGATATTACTGTACATTAATCTATGACAAGACACAAATCAAATCAACAAGGATCCAGGTGAGAGTGGTTGAAATTATAACTACTGAAGTAAGGTTCATTGCATTGGTTAAAACCATGTGTCTTACTAAAATGGAAAAGTTAAACCTGTAAATTAATTTGTGCTGGCCTAAATCAATGGACCTATGTAGTTCATTGTTTAGAAATGACAATGTTGATATGCAGATGAGTCATTACAGGATTAGCTGAAATACATCCAGTAATCCAAATATTTTTTTTCGACCTAGCATGGAGCTATATGAAATTTTTAGGGTTTTGATATTACACACACATTATGTATTCTTAATCCTGGTTTTTGCTATGTTTGAGGAAAGCATTAGGTTGGGGCTGAGACACATATTTCAGCCATGTGTTACTTATTAGGCTATGTGCTGTTTCCATACAGTGAAGGTTTTGTCATCAGGAGATTTTCATTGCTTGGACTACAGCTCATGTGAGCCCTGGTCTGACCACGCCCCTTCCTCTGATAAGCAGCTCACTGTCAATATACAATGTGAATGGAGAGCTGTGGTGTGGGCATCTTTCTGAGTTTTTCTGCATGCTATATCTAAAAACTCTGATTGTCTCACAACTGCTGCACTCAGTAAACTAAGTGATGCATCACTGCAACCAGGGTCTCTTTTCCTACATTAGTATAGAAGACCGGGCATACTCTCTTAAATGCAATGTGTTCCTCAAGACACGGTGTCCACCGCTTGTCTCCGTGACAAGCAGTGGACACCGCGTCCCGAGGAAAACACGCCCCCTCACACTCTTTCTGATCCTCCATATGAGGAAACTGATGTGCCACCATCATGCTCGTTCTATTGCACACTGATG
Source organism: Dendrobates tinctorius (assembly GCF_039654945.1). Taxonomy (NCBI): domain Eukaryota; kingdom Metazoa; phylum Chordata; class Amphibia; order Anura; family Dendrobatidae; genus Dendrobates; species Dendrobates tinctorius. The sequence continues at coordinate 12,577,914 of NW_027361677.1, forward strand.
AAGGTCTCGACAGACCGAAATGTTTGTGATGTGATTACTGTATGTATTGCACATTAAAATTCTTCACTGCATTTAAGAGAGTGTGCCCGGTCTTCTATACTACATTCCACGGTTTGGGAACTTACCGGAGGCAACTCCATCACTGGCTGTGCTAGCATTTCCTCTTTTGTTCTTTTCCTACATTAGGCTGCAATCAGGTGAGGTATCTGTTATTTATATGCATGTTATATGAACTATTGCTTTTACTTATAGCAAAGTATATGTTTATTTTATTTTGTCTGTTCAATGGTCAATGTGAACATGCTCCTATTTTTTATGCAGATCAACTTAAACTCGATTTCTCATTTTTCAGTTAAGGTTGAATTTAGTGCGGGTATAAGTGTGGTCTACCTTTCTTTCAGCTGGACATAACATTTATATAGCTTCCCATTTGCTGGGTAGCCATTCGGGACCCAGTCTTGCTCTGTCTTTATTCACATTGACATCACTTTGACACATGGTAAAGTTTTAATACTAGAGGTTAGGATCGTCCCGATTGTGGTTCACCTTGACGCTGGTGGAATGTCTTTTACTCTTTTTTATCAAAAATGGTGTTTGTTTACCAAGTACCCTACGTTATTTATCTGTACTTTTGCTTCCACTTATTTAGTCACATCAGGGTGTATGTTAATTTTGTTTCTGTTTTGTGCTTTTCTTTCAGATGAGATAGCAAAAAACCTGGTGGCAGATTCCCTCACATATATGGAAGAAAAAAATTATAGTTGTCGTTCCTGCCCCTTCTGAAGACTATTCTGTGATTGAGAGTGATTCAAAATGAAACAATGGTGTTGTAATAGCACAGGTAAGATCCTATGTGCCATTTTTCTCGAAATGTCCCACTGGCTCCAGGAAAAAGGTGAAATCTCCTGGACTCGTGGGATAGATAATAAATATTTTGACATCTCCAAAACCTTCCAGAAGGTTTTTTTGATGCTCTATCAATAGAACTTCTGTCCTTTGTCTAACCTTCAGGTAGAGGACAACAAGGCATGGAATGGATGTGCAGACATATGACCAGGAAAGGTGCCATACTCACAGTTGAGTTTTAGTTATGAGTTATGAAAGATTAGAAGGATAATTGGAAAGGTGAAGATAAGTAAGAATTCCAGACAAGGAAGAGAAACCATATAGTAAAAAGGTAGAGAGCAAAATAATTATGGGTTTTATATTCCAAACTCTCTTGTGTGATAAACATTGGTGTGACCAGGAAAGGTGGCACACTCATAGTTGAGTTTTTGCTACCAATAAGTAGGAGTGTTGGAAATAAGAAGATAAGTAAAAAAAAAATCAAGGCAGGGAAGTCAAACCATATGGGAAAAAGTAGAGAGCAAAATAATCATAAGATTTGTATATCCCAAACTCTCTTACGGAAAGGGAAGAGTAAGCCTTCTTTCCAAGTAGAGCGCAATACGTTGCCCATCCATAAGATCATGTCAGTGATCTGCATTATCCATTTAAAAGTGATTTCAATGAATGTAGAATCCATAAAAAAAGAAAAAAATATGGAAAAGAATACAGGCTGTAACATCATCTTTCCAGAAATAGATGTAATTCTAGTCACACATGGTGGATCCCGTTAGGTCTAAGTGCCAAACGGCAGGATTTGTTTCACAGTTTGGCTAAATTGGATTGAACTGAAGCCGAATGACTTTCCTATAAGTCAGTTTTTAATGCGACTGTCAGATGATCATATACAGCCATCGTGGTCATATCAATGATGATATTGCCATGTGTGTTAAAAAAAAAACAATATCAGCAACTATCATCTCATACAACTTAATCTTATGAAAAGTTGACAACATAGAAATAAAAGCAACATTGGACAAAATGGATAACTTTCAGAAAATGGATAGCCTGCATTTCTAATTAATAAGATTAGGAAGCCAACGTTAGTATTCTAGAAGATACTTGGTCTCTAACTATAACTGCACTCTCTATTTCCCTACCCTTGCCAATTAATTTTACCCACCTCTATAATATCAAATGATGAACATGAATTTTTGGTCTATAGAATGTATGTTATTGTTCAATTGCTCATTTTTCCTTTCTATACAGTTAATTCTTCTCTTTTCTCTTCTCTATGTGGAAACAGAAAGTCTCTTTTCCCTGTCTGAGTTAACTCCTGACCCGGCTGCTCCACTCCTCCCCCTTGACAGGGACTTTTGCAGTGATGTCTCATGCAGGTAAAAGAGACCATTGTAGCACCTTTGTAATTAGCTGATCTGTGAAGTTGTGAATATTAAGCTCTCCACTGATGGCCTTCTTAGGGCCCCGTCACACATAGCGACGCACCAGCGATCCCGACAACGATATGACCTTGTCAGGATCGCTGGTATGTCGCTACATGATCGCTGGTGAGCTGCAAAACAGGCAGCTTCACCGAGGGTAACAAGCGACACACGTCGCTTAGTTACCCACTGTGTACCTTAGTTACCAGCGCTCTGGTGCAGGGCGCTGGTAACCAAGGTACACATCGGGTTTCAAAGCAGCACGCGACACTTAGAAACCCGATGTGTACCTTGGTTACCAGCTCCCTGCACCAGCGCGCTGGTAACTAAGGTGCACATTGGGTTTCTAAGCACTGCGTTGTGCTTAGAAACACAACGCTTACCTTAGTTACCAGCGCGCTGATCGCTGGTCTCCCGCCTGTCACACGCAGTGATGCGTGCTGGCCAGCGGTAGACCAGCGATCAAAAAAATGTCCTGACCATTCCAGGATGATCAGCAATAACCGGCAGGGGGGCCGGTCGCTGAGAAGTGTCACACACAGCGATCTCGCTGGTGAGATCGCTGTTGTGTCACAAAACTTGTGACTCAGCAGCGATCTCACTAGTGACATCGCTATGTGTGACGGGGGCTTTAGACAATCAGTTTTCTAGACCTGCTGATCTGGCGATGTAGTTTGATAGCCAGAAGACTGTGTCACTAAGATGAGGTTCAAAAGCCACAACAGATATGAAAATGGAAAATGCAGCATCCTCTTCATAAAACTAGAACTTTGACGATGAAAGCTAAAACATGTGTTAGTAGTTGCTCATGCATTTCAGACTTAATATAGATCCTGAGTCATAGCTCAATTTCTAGCTATAATTGTCCATGCGAATTTAGCAGCAAAGTGTATCTGGGTAGAGATGGTGCGAATCGATTTGAAGGACCCAAATCCAGCAGTTGGGTCAATAATTTGTGGCTGCTGGACTTGAACTTTGAGAATTGACTCCTGGTTGCCAGCATCCATGACTCTGCTTCTGATTAGTCAGTATGGCTTATCAAAAGAAGAGCCAAGGATGCCAGGAGGTAAAAGTGGGTTCTCAGGGCTCCTGTTTCACTGACCCAGCTACTGGATTGGGTCTTGCAAATGGTTCACGCCAACTCTAGCATCTAAATTTGTGATCACTTAGGACGATGGAAGGAGAGAGTAGATAACTGACATCAAATCACAAAAATATCAAAGAAGCATGAAAGAAACAAGAGACTAAGTTTATTTTATTTTAGCTTGACAGCAATTTTATTGTTGAATTTTTACAATGCAAATGTTTCCTCGTAATCATTAGAATTTGTAATTCTGTAATTTCCTTAAACCATTTTATTCCACCCAATGTATTGTATTGAGAGAAAGACTCCACAACTGTCATTTTATGAAGACACATGAGAACGAAAGATGTCACAGTTTTTTTTTTCTTTTTCAATGAGCACCATCGTAGAACATTCAGAAACATATGGAGAAAAAAATTGTTTTGTTTACCTTTATCTATAATATTAAATGCCCTAAGCAGCTTCCGGTTGTAACAACTTCCGTCCAGTTGTAACCGGTGACGTCACCGCACACCTCTTTCCAGGTTAACCCTCAACACACCACTCCTCCTCTACACACACACTCCTCTCACCTTTCACCATCTCCACTCATGTCCACTCACTCTTTCACTCTACATACGACCCCTTCTCTCACTCCGTCTCTCATACTCAAGCCGTCATCGCCGCTGATCCACGATCCCCAACATCTTCTTCTGCTGGCGCCATCCTGGATCCAGACGTCCTTCCACGCCGGCGACATGTTCTTGCGGCGACGCCATCTTGAGTATCGTGATATCCTGCGACACTCAAGATGGCGTCGCCGGAAGAACATGTCGCCGGCGTGGACGACGTCGGGATCCAAAATGGCATCGGCGAAATCTTGCGAGTTTTCGCCGACGCCATTTTGGATCCCGACGGCATCCACGCCGGCGACATGTTCTTGCGGCGACGCCATTTTGGATCGGCGAAATCCCGCGATACTCAAGATGGCGTCGCCACAAGAACATGTCGCCGGCGAGGACGACGTCGGGATCCAAAATGGCGTCGGCGAAAACTCGCAAGATTTCGCCAATGCCATTTTGGATCCCGACGTCGTCCACGCCGGAGACATGTTCTTCCGGCGATGCCATCTTGAGTATCGCGGGATTTCACGATACTCAAGATGGCGTCGCCGCAAGAACATGTCGCCGGCGTGGAAGGACGTCTGGATCCAGGATGGCGCCGGCCGAAGAAGATGTCGGGGATCGTGGAGCAGCGGCGATGACGGTGTGAGTATGAGAGACCGAGTGAGAGAAGGGGTCATATGTGGAGTGAAGGAGTGAGTGGACGTGAGTGGAGATGGTGAAAGGTGAGAGGAGTGTGTGTTGAGGAATGTGTATAGCATCGGGCCATAATCTAGTTTATTTAGAATGAGAATGAAAATCCATACAGGGAAAGACTTGAAAGATTTCCTTCCAAGGAAGATGCAGAGCTTGTGAGTGAACAGATCTAATAATATGATAAGTTCCTTTAGGGCAGCTACACACGACTTCATTGGATTGCACCAATGCAACGTCTTCAGTGAATCTTGAAGGGGCCACCCTCTAATAAAGACTTCTCCATTTTCACACCATTTGTAGAGGTGTACTAGTCTCCTTGCGCAGATCCTATGTGCACTTCTGCAAGTCTATTTGAGAGGCATCCCACTACTTTTATATGTACCCAGATCTTCCCACATTCAGGAAAATGAAAGATGACCTTCTCGTGATGTCTATTCTACATCCCAAGAGCAGTGTCACTCCTCCAATGAAGTAGCAAACTTAGAGGTCAAGTCCAGACAATTATGGTACCCTTCAAATTTTTTTTTTGCACACATGATTGCTCGGTGCTAAAATTAAAACAGCAGCCTAATTAACCCTCGGCTATTCCAGTGTTGCCTCCTTGGCAAATCACTGTGTTTGATGGTCCCATGCCATTTACTTGCAAACAGGTGTTACACTAACAGCTAAGGGTCTGGATCTTCCCATAAATCATTGATATTGGAGGTCTTTAATTGTATATTATAGGTAATATTTTACCTTAATATTAATATTAACTTTTACAACATATTATCAGAAAATATAGAAAAAAAATTGTGTTCTTTTGATTTACTTCATTTATCAAACCAGTACCAGTACACTTTGCCTGTAGAGACGAATATTATTGAGATTTTTAGGTAGAGAAAATTCACCCATAGAAAACGTTGAAACATCCAGCTCACTGTTATTGTTTCTGCCTTCCATATTGCAGGTCATGAGTTTGAATTTTGGAAGGAACTAATAATACTAATAGTGGAGAATTCTATAGAGTGGGGATATAGATGTGTATCATCTGATGGGAATTTACTTGGGAAATGTACAGTAAGAGACTACTCCGGAGTAGCGATGCAAGCAAACACTAATAAAATAAGTCTAGATTAGCATCAAGACTGGTCCCACAACCCCAATCTCCGATGTAGCTAAACTGGTGACCATGTTCTGTAGTCTCGGAAAATGGCTCAATTTTTTATTATTTATTTTTACCAAAGTTTTGATTTTTTTTTCACCACTTAAATAAAAAAGAACCTAGACATGTTTGGTGTCTATGAACTCGTAATGACCTGGAGAATCATAATGGTGGGTCAGTTTTAGCATTTAGTGAACATGGTAAAAAAAACTATGGAATTACACTTTTTTTTGCCATTTCAGCACACTTGGAATTTTTTTGAAGCCCTCCCATGGATATTTTGACTGAAAAATGAAAAAAGTTATAGCTCTGGGAAGAAGGGGATCAAAAAATGAAAATGCAAAAATGGAAAATGGCCCCAGGGGTTAAGGGGTTAAAGATTTGCATTGTAAGATTCGTATCCTTTTACTTAAGCCTCTGTGATTTTTCTAGTTTGATATCATTCAAAAACTGACCATTCCAAACAAGGAATGGGAAATGTTATCGCTGTTAGTTTAGACATGAATGGACTTCGTTCCTGTTACAATTGTTTAGTCTTGCAAGTATATTACTTACTTTAAGGCAGGAAAATGAAATGAGGGGAAAATTGCATCAAATTAAACTGTGCTTCAAGCATCGAGCATGGGAAATGATACAAGTACAAAGCATGTTATTACAAAGTAGAGATAATTTGGAGTCTTTTTCAATGACTTAAGTACACTTTTTCAATGTAGATTTCTTCACTTTACTCCGGTTTGACCTTTTATTGAAAACTTGCTGTTTTTATAATGTTTCATGCTTTTAGAAAAGTTTTTGAAGGAAAAAAAATTGACAGTTTTTTGGCTGAATGGCAACATGGTCAAACTTATAGGCCTTTACTTTATGTAAATGTTGCCAATGCTGTTAATATTGATAATATAGTAATCCTACAAGTCAATTTGCCAGCAAAGGAATATATCTTAAAAACGTAAACTTATAGCAAAAAAAGTAAAAGAAAAAATACCAGGCAAAATTAAGAATAAGTTAAAATTATTATAATTAGCATGAAAGAAAATTACAATATTGATAAAAAGGAGACCATGGGCATAACAAACGTGGAAATCATGCGTAATGGTTTGTAAAAATAGTGGATGGTTGTGGTGGCAAAAGTACACATGGCATAAAAAATTATTATTAATAGCTATAGTTAATCCCCTGACAAAGCCTTCGCGAAACGCGCGTCGATGTGTTTTTTTGGGTGGGTATGTTTACAAAATGTAATAATGCTATACCTCCTTAATTTATGTCTTTCTTTTTCTGACTGATGAGGTACCTACTGTTCATTATGATTTGTGCCTCAGGATGCTTTCCTGTTTAAAGCTTCTATTCTTAATAACACTTTTTCTAATTAGATGTCCATGTGCATGTATCATGAGACAATGATTGTGGCGATTTAGCCTCCACTAATATATACTTTCTCTGCCCTATATAGACACTTGGACTGTTACCTATGATTACCATTATGGCAGCTAGTTAAGTGATATAATTTATACCATACATATGTTTCTGTGTTGGGGAATAATTAGCCTGGCATAAGCCATATGTGGTTAATGCTATCTCTATTTACTTTTACTACCACACTACTATCCTTACTCACTATTATACATGTCTTCCATGCTTGTTATGTTCATGGACTGCTTTTTATTAGTATTGTAATTTTCCTTTATGCAAATTATGCAACAATTTACTTTTTCTTGATTTGTCTGCTATTTTTTTCCATTTCTTTTTTTGCAATGCTGTGGATAACATTAAAGGGAATGTGTAACCCTTTTTTTGGCCTTTCAGCTGCCGGCATAGACATCGGGGGCTTATCTATAGCATTCTGTAATGCTGTAGATAAGCCCCCGATGTACCCTGCAAAAGAAGAAAAACACGTTATATTATACTCACCGAGGTGGGCGGTCTGGTCCGATGGGTGTTGCGGTCTGGTCCAACACCTCCCTTCATCGTGTGATGACGTCCTCTTCTCCCGTCCTGTAATGGCTCCAGCGCAAGCGCACTGCTCTGCCCTATTGTGGGCAGAGCACAGTCCTGCAGTGCGCAGGCGTCGGGAGAGGTCTGGCGCCTGCGCACTTCAGAATTCTGCTCTGCCCTTAACAGGGCAGAGCAATGCGCCTGCGCCAGAGCCATTACAGGACAGGAGAAGAGGACGTCATCGCATGAAGATGGGAGGCGCCGGACTAGACTGCAACACCCATCGGACTGGACCGCCCACCTCGGTGAGTATAATATAACGTGTTTTTTTCTCTTTCAGGTTACATCGGGGGCTTATCTACAACATTACAGAATGCTGTAGATAAGCCCCCGATGTCTATGCCGGCAGCCAATAGGGCAAAAAAAGGGTGATAGATTCCCTTTAAGTACTGAACCTTCTTAAAAAGGCAGACATTATTATTAGATGAGCACTCGGTAGACAATCTGAAAACAGGTCACCCCATTACATGGTCCGAGTTTGCAGTTTGCCTACAGTGCCACAACATGAAAAGAGATGGAGCCCTTAGGTTACAAGCCATGGTATGCTTACACAGACCAAGAGAAAGGGCAGAGAAGGACCAGGACAATTTGCTATACTGGACAGCGAGCAAACAAGATGAAAAGAGACACCGCAGAATCTTTAGAACTTGGAATGTAAGCAAACACAGAAAAACAGTTGAAGAGTTACATGGAAGGTGTATACTAAAATGTACGTTGAAGAAATTACAAAAACTAGAGATGATTGTAGCTTAATGTGAACCGCCTCAAAGTCACACTTCATAATGATTACTGCGGATGATAGGTTAATCAAAAGGTCTGAGGAGCAATAGATGCAAGTTGTAGACACCATAGTCATTTTCAGAGATGATTGCAGCTAAACAAATTGTTAAAAGTCTAAAAAAATCTATGTGATTCTTCAGATGTTGTGTTAGTCTAGCCTGATGAAGATGTAGCATATAAACTTGGCACACACCAGTGCGTTTTAATGCGAAAAGTATTTAATAAGGTACAGTACATACATTAGACGTTTCGGTCAAAGTGACCTTCATCAATGTACTGAAAAAGTAAATGAAATTACATGATAAGTATACAACCAAAGTATATACAAAATATATATTATCTGGGAATCTGAATATAATGTTTATAATATCAGGAGGCATGATTAACATATCAGGAGAAATAAATAACATTGCTAGCACAGTGCATCTTTACATAAACGAGAGTCACAACAGTAGAGATCAAGATATATAGGGAAGGAGGCACATACCCCTATGTTGAACTGTGAGATTGTGGATGTTTGAAAATGAATAGGACCTAAAGGAGATGGAAGTTCAATAAGAGGGCAATGAGCGTTATACGTTCCGAGTGTTTATACCGCTAGATGCAGGGACTACATACCAAGAAATTTGTATGGAGGCATCTGAAGCCGTCAATCTAAAGGAGGTAATTGTTAGGGTCGGCGGAACGCACCAGATATAAATAATAGGAGGTGCGTTCGCCGCCCGGGGTCCACCGTGCGGTAGGTGACAAGACCGCTGCTGAGTAATGGCGGATGCACCGAAAGGTGAGGTACTGCGCTCGGGTTAACGTCACCCGAACGCTAAGTACGGCTCTGTTCACACACAGAGTCGCTAAAACAACAGAGTTGTATGAGGACGCTGGCCCTGTTTACTTCACAGGATACCCAGCGAATGACGCTGCAACGCAGACGCCAAGAATGCTGCAACCGCAGCGTGGCAATAACTATCGCTGCTGAGCGACGGCGCCGGAACGACCGAGCACCGTCGGACGCTAGTGTGTCGTGCAGGAGGCACAGTGGCGTGTAGCTGGCCACAACCTGGAGCTGACTACCCAACAATCTGTCACCATTTGTAATAACCGAGGGAAGGGGTTTCAAATGAGTCAGTCACCAGTCCATGCATCCATCACCATACACACACAGCATAATATGCTACACTAGCGCATGGCCGAGCCGCCATGCGGGCTTTTTATAGCCATGCACTTCCGGGACCTTCCAGTACTATAGGAAGGACCAATCAGATCCGACATAGGACCTGCACATGTGACCCCTGCTCTCCACTGAGAGGACAAGTTGTGGGCATGCCTAGTAGCACGGCATGAGGACTTAGCCTCGGGAGCAGTTCCCTGCAAAGCAGGTTGCGTCACCATTGCTGCACCAGAGGTGGCAGCAACATCCAGGCTCACAGAACGAGTCAGAAGGAGATGCCTAGCCAGCCGAGATTGCTGAGCAGGAGTCCGAGCGGTCGGAGAGGAATGGGAGACCGCAGGATGTCTGGCTCTGGATTCCTGCTGTGCAGTGCCAGGAATCCAACGCCTAACATTACCCCACCTCCTAGGGTCGCCTCACTGCGCTCAAAAGCCGCGATCAGGAGCGGTGCGTGAATGTTTTCCACCGGCTCCCAGGTCCGAGCCTCGGGACCATGACCCTTCCAGTCCACCAAATAAAATTTTTTGCCACAGACAAACTTGCGCCCCACGATGGCATTAACCTCAAACTCGTCAGACGATAAGTCTGATGACCCAGCAGATGGCTCGGAAAACCGGGCCATGTGAACTGGTTTGAGGAGGGACACATGGAAGACGTCCGAGATGGCCAAATGTGGGGGAAGAGCCAGACGGTAGACCACCGAGCTAAGTCGCTCAAGGACCTTGAATGGGCCAATGTATCGTGGCGCGAACTTGGGCGACTCAACCCGCAGTTTAATGTTTCGGGTAGAGAGCCATACCATGTCGCCAGGGGAGAAGCTTGGAGCAGGACGCCGGTGTGCGTCAGCGGAGATCCTCATTCTCTCCTTTGAAGCTCGGATAGCATCCTGGGTGCGATCCCAAATGTCACGTGCCTCCACCGCCCAGTCTGCCACCCTGGAGTCGGTGGAAGACACAGGTATGGGCACAGGAACGCGCGGATGCTGACCGTAATTTAGGAGGAATGGGGTTTGACCGGTAGAGTTGGCCACAGCATTGTTCAACGCAAACTCTGCCCACGGCAGCAAGGATGCCCAGTCGTCCTGCCTGGCTGAGACAAAATGTCGAAGATATGTTATCAAGGTCTGGTTGGCTCTCTCTACCAACCCATTTGTCTCGGGATGATAGGCCGAGGAGAGATTCAGCTCAATGCTGAGTAGAGAACAGAGCTCTCTCCAAAACCGGGACGCAAACTGAGGACCTCGGTCACTGACAATCTTGTCCGGCATGCCGTGCAGGCGGAAAATGTGCTTGATGAACAAGACTGCCAGGCCCCGCGCTGATGGTAACCGGGAGAGAGGTACCAGGTGCACCATCTTAGAGAAATGGTCGGTGACAACCCAAATGACCGTGCTGCCGCTGGACTTGGGTAGCCCCACCACAAAGTCCATACCGACCATCTCCCAGGGCCTGTCTGCTATCGGCAGAGGGAAAAGAAGCCCAGCGGGCCGCTGCCGAGAGGACCTATTCCGGGCGCAAGAGACGCATGCCTCAATATAGTCCTTGACGTCACGGGCCATATGTGGCCACCAGTACATCCTCGCCAAAAGGTCGGAGGTCCGTTTTGTCCCAAAATGTCCACCCACTCTGGACGAGTGAGCCCAAGAGAGGACCTCCGGTCACAGACGGGCAGGGACAAATGTCTTGCCCGGAGGCACAGACTCAAGGGCAACCGGAGCCACAGTCCTCAGGCTTTCGGATGGGACGATCAGCCGAGGCTCCTCCTCCTCTTCCTCCGATGACACCACGGAGCGGGAGAGAGCATCGGCCTGGACGTTCTTCTCCCCGGAGAGAAAGTGGAGGGTGAAATGGAACCCGGAAAAAAACAAGGACCATCTAGCCTGGCGAGAGTTTAGCCGCTGGGCTGTTTGTAAATACACCAAGTTTTTGTGGTCGGTGAACACCTGGAAAGGGTGACGAGCCCCCTCCAGGAGGTGTCTCCACTCCGAGAAGGCCAACTTCATCGCTAGCAACTCCCTGTCCCCAATGGCATAATTCCTCTCCGCCGGTGTGAAGGTCTTGGAGAAAAAGAAGCATGGATGCTTCCGACCTTGCGTGTCCTTCTGGAACAGGACTGCTCCAGCACCGACGGAAGAGGCATCCACTTCCAGAATGAAGGGCTTGTCTACATCGGGGCGATGTAGAATGGGAGCGCTAGCGAAATGGGACTTAATGGTGGAGAAGGCCTTGGAGACCGGTTCCGACCACAACTTGGGATTTGCACCCTTCTTGGTGAGGGCTACCAAGGGTGCTACCAAAGTCGAGAAGTGGGGGATGAATTGGCGATAATAATTTATGAACCCCATAAAGCGCTGCACCGCTTTGAGAGAATGAGGTTCCTGCCAATCTATCACCGCCTGTAGCTTGGCAGGATCCATGGCCAATCCCTGGGCCGAGATGATATAGCCCAGGAAAGGCAAGGACTCCTGCTCAAACACACACTTCTCCAACTTGGCATAGAGGGAGTTCGCCCGCAGGCGATCGAAAACTTTGCAAACTTCTCTCCGGTGGGAGTCAATATCTGGAGAGTAGATGAGGATATCATCCAGATAGACTACAACCGAGGTGGTAAGCATATCCCGGAAGATATCGTTCACAAAGTCCTGGAAGACGGCCGGGGCATTACAGAGCCCGAAGGGCATCACCAGGTATTCATAGTGCCCGTCCCTGGTGTTAAATGCCGTCTTCCATTCATCCCCATCACGGATGCGAATCAGGTTGTAAGCCCCCAGCAGATCAAGTTTGGAAAATACCCTCGCTCCTCGTAGCCTATCAAACAGTTCTGATATCAGGGGCAGTGGATATTTATTCTTAACGGTGATGGCGTTAAGACCCCTGTAATCAATGCAAGGACGTAGTTCCCCACTCTTCTTCTGGACGAAGAAGAATCCCGCCCCCGCTGGTGACACTGACTTCCTAATGAATCCTCTTGCCAGATTCTCCCTGATGTACTGAGACATGACCTCAGTCTCCGGGAGAGATAGGGGATAGACTCGACCCCGGGGAGGCTCAGCACCAGGCAAGAGGTCAATAGGACAGTCATAGGGGCGATGCGGTGGAAGGGTCTCCGCCGCCTTTTTGGAGAACACGTCTGCATACTGCCAATAGTGTTTGGGGAGCGAGGAGAGATCAGCGGGAACCTCGGTGGAGGCAACCTGAACGCACTCCCTCAGACATCTACCCTCACATGACTTACTCCACCCAATAATCCTCCCTGAGGACCACTCTATATGGGGGGAGTGATACCGCAGCCAGGGAACCCCTAGAAGTACCTGGTCAATACCCTCGGGCATGACGAGGAGGGATATCGTCTCCTGATGAGACGGAGCCACAGAGAGTACCAAGGGGACGGTCTGGTGAGTTATCTGCGAGGGTAGAGTGGTGCCGTTTACCACTCTGACGGTGACTGGTGTAGACATCATAACCAGAGGTATAGCGTGCCGTTGGGCGAAGGCTGACGACATAAAATTGCCCTCCGCCCCGGAATCCACGCAAACCTCCACCGCCAGTGTGGAAGAATTAAACCCAAGAGTCCCCTTAAAGGACAGCTTGGAGGAAAACGTCGCTGGCTTTAGTGCGCCGCCTCCTACGGCCACTAGGCGCGAGCGTTCTCCCTGCTGCTGTGGGCACCGGTTGGCGAGGTGACTGGCCTGCCTACAAATATGACAGCTCACAGGAGCTCGAGCGGACCGGAGTCTAGATCCATCACGGGAAGCCCCCTGACGCTCGGATGCCCGATCGGGGGATTCCAGAGGTCTAGAAAAACAAGGTGCCAACCTAAACCTCTGCCTACACTGGTCCCGTTCCAACCTTCGCTCGATGAAGCGAAGACCGATTCGGGTGGAGACAGAGATAAGCTCCTCCAGTGTAGCGGGAATCTCCCTGGTGGCCAGAGCGTCCCTCACATGGCCAGCCAAACCTCTCCAGAACGCCGGAATGAGGACCTTATCTGGCCACTCTAATTCTGAGGCCAGCGTCCGGAACTGGATGGCGAAGTGACTGACCATGGACGAGCCCTGTGACAGTGCCAGCAGCCGGAGCGCGGTGTCATGGGTGACTCGTGGTCCCAGGAAGACCTGTTTCAGAGTGTCTAAGAACCGCGAAGCACCCTGCACCACATGATCACCATGCTCCCACAGCGGTGTGGCCCACTCCAAAGCCCTGCCCGACAGAAGGGAAATAATAAATCCCACTTTAGCCCGCTTGGAGGGGAATCGGGCGGCCAGCAGCTCCAGCTGTATAGAGCACTGGCTTACGAAACCCCTACAAGCTGCACTATCACCCAAGAACTTTTCGGGCAGCGGGATGTGGGACAAAGTCGGGGCAGGGATGGCAGTGGTCACACAGGAAACAGCCTCTGTGGCTGCCTGAACAGCGACTGCAGTAACATCCGCAGCTGAGGCTGAACGCTCGAGAGCCGCCAACCTGCCCTGCAGCTGCCGGATGTGCTGCAGCAGTCGCTGTTCATCCACCATTACTAGCCAGACCCTGGCGCTAGTGTAATGTTAGGGTCGGCGGAATGCACCAGATATAAATAATAGGAGGTGCGTTCGTCGCCCGGGGTCCACCGTGCGGTAGGTGACAAGACCGCTGCTGAGTAATGGCGGATGCACCGAAAGGTGAGGTACTGCGCTCGGGTTAACGTCACCCGAACGCTAAGTACGGCTCTGTTCACACACAGAGTCGCTAAAACAACAGAGTTGTATGAGGACGCTGGCCCTGTTTACTTCACAGGATACCCAGCGAATGACGCTGCAACGCAGATGCCAAGAACGCTGCAACCGCAGCGCGGCAATAACTATCGCTGCAGAGCGACGGCGCCAAAACGACCGAGCACCGTCGGACGCTAGTGTGTCGTGCAGGAGGCACAGTGGCGTGTAGCTGGCCACAACCTGGAGCTGACTACCCAACAATCTGTCACCATTCGTAATAACCGAGGGAAGGGGTTTCAAATGAGTCAGTCACCAGTCCATGCATCCATCACCATACACACACAGCATAATATGCTACACTAGCGCATGGCCGAGCCGCCATGCGGACTTTTTATAGCCATGCACTTCCGGGACCTTCCAGTACTATAGGAAGGACCAATCAGATCCGACATAGGACCTGCACATGTGACCCCTGCTCTCCACTGAGAGGACAAGTTGTGGGCATGCCTAGTAGCACGGCATGAGGACTTAGCCTCGGGAGCAGTTCCCTGCAAAGCAGGTTGCGTCACCATTGCTGCACCAGAGGTGGCAGCAACATCCAGGCTCACAGAACGAGTCAGAGGGAGATGCCTAGCCAGCCGAGATTGCTGAGCAGGAGTCCGCAGGATGTCTGGCTCTGGATTCCTGCTGTGCAGTGCCAGGAATCCGACGCCTAACAGTAATGGCAACATATGACAAAACACATTAAGACTGGTGCCGCTGAGGAAAGCTGGGTAGGGAAAGTGCCCGTTAAATCTTACCATATGCCAGTAAGTGTCCTGTATGTGAGCCTGGACGCGGTATGCGCCGCGAATCCTATGTGCTGGGGAGTGGAGGAGCAGCGTTGTTTATATCGTGGCCAAGATGGCGGCCGGGCGGAAGTGCGTCACCGGAAGTAGACCGGCGTGCGCTCCAGCGTTGCTATGATACTGTTCAGACGCTGGAGGAGATGGGAAGGAGGGGGCGTGATTATCAGCGTGTCAGTCAAAACGCCTCCCAGTAGGGAGGTGAACGGACGTGTTGTCACAAGAGTGCCGTATAGTGAACCTGATATCACTAGCGTGGGTGTAGCCGGTGCCAGTGGATCTCGGTGCTCAGGAAATGGTGGTTCACAGAAATTCACAGTTGTTGGTTCTGTAATAGAAATAAATGCAATTAATAACCTGAGAAAATAATATCACTATGTACATCACATGCCTATTGATAAAAAGAAATATTAGCACGTTGAAAGAAATGATTGAAGATCATATTCTTTATTTAACCCTTTAGGAGCCAGAGTATTAAGCTCATGTATCCAATAAGCCTCTCTTCTTTTCAGCAGAGTAATGTGGTTGCCTCCCCTGCGTGGAAGAATGACCTGTTCCACAACTTGGAATTTGAGCTGTGCAATTGTGTGCCCGGCAGTGACAAAGTGGTAAGGGATCGGAAGAAGCATATTTTTGCATCTGATAGTAGACTTGTGCTTTGATATCTGATCCCTTATATGTTGTGTGGTTTCACCCACGTAAAGTAGCCCACATGGGCATTTAATGATATATACTACAAATGAAGTGTCGCATGTGTAATATCCTCTGATGTTATATTTCTTCCCTGTATGAGGATGATGAAAACAGTTGCCTTTAAGGACATTGTTGCACTGTGTGCATTGTAGGCAGGGGAAGGTACCAAATTTAGGGTTGGACAGGAACAGTTGGTGTTTGGAGGGGCGTGAGGAGCCCACGTTGGCTTTGATAAGAGTATCCCGTATACTGCGTGGACGATGGAAACAAGGAAGAAACGGTTCCTTGAAAGCTCCTACATTAGGGTAGGCTGTCTCAAGGATGTGCCATTGACAGCGTATGCTGGAATGTAAACGATATGCAAGTGGATGATAATCGTGGACAAATGGAATGCGATTAGTTGCCTTAAGTCTGGAGGGTGGGGACGAATCCAGAGTATGTAGAGTATTCTGTGGGTAGCCCCTTTCAACAAATTTCAAGTGCATTTCGTCTATGCGCTGTTTTTGGACCTCTGTGTTGGAGACTATCCTTTGTACCCTTTTTATTTGGGATTTTGTCACGGTCCCCATGGCTTCTGTCGCGCTCCTCGACAGGCCCCCCGTCGCGTGCGCTCATACTTACCCTGCACCGCAGCCTCACTCCCTCTTGCTCCGGCGACGGCGTCCTCCTCTGACCGGCCCGCGGCCTGTGACGTCATTGCGAGCCCTGCGCATGCGCCATAGGCCGTGGCCGGCTCACCTTCTCTCATCTTATCCTCCAGCGGCGCCCTGAACCGGTAGCACCGCCGGACCAATCGGGGCACATCTGCGTGTATATCAGGCCGCCTTCCCATAATGGAGGCGCCTGATTGTTGTTGTTTTAGCAGCACTCTAGGTACTGTTGTTTGCCTTGCATTCGGCTTCCACCCTCTTATTGCTTTGTGCTTCTTTGCAGTCCTGCTCCAGTCCTACTCTGGTCCTGCCTGTCCGTGTCCGTACCTGCTGTCCTGCTCTAGTCCTGCCTACCCGTGTCTGTACCTGCAGTTCCGCTTTGGCCCTGCCTGTCCGTGTCCGTACCTGCAGTCCTGCTCCAGTCCTGCTTACCCGTGTCTGTACCTGCAGTCCCGCTCCGGTCCTGCCTGTCCATGTCCGTACCTGCAGTCCTGCTCCATCCTGCCTACCCATGTCTGAACCGGCAGTCCTGCTCTAGTCCTGCCTATCCGTGTCTGTACCTGCTGTCCTACTCCAGTCCTGCCTACTCGTGTCTGCTCCGGCAGTCCTACTCCAGCTCTGCTTTCCCGTGTTAGTCCCAGTACTCCATTCCGAGCCGCCCCTCTTGGTTCTAGCTGCCGTGGCATTCGAACCCCTGGACCTGCTCCTAATGATCCCTGTATAGGGGTTGGCACCACCTGGTAGCTCATCCGGGGTCCCCTCGGTGCCACGGTCCAGAGGGTCCACTTCGGGAAGTCCGCCTTGTCTAGCGCTGAGCTAACAGTACGATCAGGCCATGGATCCCGCCGGTACTTCGGCTCCTGGTCAAAAGGAGTTACTCTTTTTACGGGAGAACCAGGGGCGCATCATGTCTGTAATGAAGTCTATGGAGTCGCGCCTGTCTGCTCTTCAGGCTGCCGATCCGAGGAATGCTGCCCAATTGGCCAGTCTCCAGCAGGAACTGGGCCAGCAGCGTGACGCCCAGTCCCATATTCTGTCTTATATGGCATCTGTAGACAACCGTTTGGGGGCCCTCCAGTCCGCCACTGCAGCCTCGGCCGCCACCTCCGGTCCCGCTTCGTTTCCCTCTCCTCGCCTTGCCAAACCACCCTGGTACAGTGGTGACCCCAAACATTGTAGAGGGTTCTTATCCAATGTAGCGTGCACTTCGAGCTTCAGCCTCACCAGAATCCCTCCGATAGGGCCAAGGTGGCCTTTATCATGTCCCATCTGGAGGGGGAGGCCTTATCCTGGCTAAATCCTCTCTGGGAGAGGGATGATCCCGTGGTTTCCAACATTCTGGTCTTCTTGGACACCTTTCGTAAGGTGTTTGATGAGCCAGGATGGGTAGCCTCTCTTACTGAGTCGCTTTTCAACCTTCACCAGGGCACCCTGATTGTTGGTCAGTATGCCATCCGGTTCCGCACATTCTCTTCCGAATTGGGTTGGAATAATGCGGCATTGGTCGGAGCCTTCTGGCGTGGGTTGTCAGGCAGGATAAAGGATGAATTGTCGGGTTGGGATACTCCCACTACTCTCGAGGACCTCATTTCCCTGGCCACTCGAATAGACCTCCGGTTCCAGGAGCGCACGCGGGAGTCAGCTAGGGACAGGAGACTCCTCAGGCCAGCCCCCACCGTTAATCGGTCCTTTAGCCCACAACCAGCTGGGTCTGTTCACACTCCGTCCCCCGAGCCCATGCAGGTAGACCAGGTCCGGATGGCTGAGACACGTCAGAGAGAGAAACGGGCGCAGGGTCTCTGTCTTTATTGTGGAGGATCATCCCACTTCATCCATTCTTGCCCTGAGAGATCGGGAAACTCTTCCACCTAGGCCAGGTAAGAGAGGCCTCCCTCGGTGATAATGATTCCTCTCAAGCTCTCATGTTATCTGTTCTTTTACTTTCAGGGGAGAGGCGTGGGTCCGAGGTGGCCTACGTGGATTCAGGCTCAGCAGGTAACTTCATCCAGCGTGAAATGTTGGACAAGTATCAGATTCCTGTGATTACCCTGAAGAATCCTCGAGTGATTGCTTCCGTTGACGGCAGACCGCTACAGGAACCCATCACCGCAGTCACGGAGGAGGTTGTTTTGCAAGTCGGCGCCCTCCACCGGGAAAAAGTGGCCTTCTACATCTTGCCCGACCTGTCTCACGCCATTATGCTTGGTCTTCCATGGCTACGGACTCATCAGCCAGTTTTCAACTGGTCGTCCGGGGAGGTTTTGCGCTGGGGAGACCCGTGTCAAGGCCAATGCCTGAACCCTATTCATCCTGCTGTCCCCGCACGCCCACCTCTGGAGCTCTCGGGGCTTCCTTCGGCCTATTGGTCCTATGCAGATGTCTTTGACAAGAAGGAGGCGGATGTCCTTCCACCACACTAGTCCTTTGACTGTCCTATCGAGTTAATCCCTGGTTCCACTCCTCCTAGGGGTAGGATTTACCCACTGTCTCCTGCGGAAACCGCAGCCATGTCTGAGTACGTCCAGGAGAACCTCACCAAGGGATTTATTCGGAAGTCTTCCTCCCCCGCAGGAGCCATTTTTTTATTCGTTAAAAAGGACGGTTCGCTGCGCCCATGCATCGATTATAGGGGTTTAAACAACATCACTTTCAAGAACCGGTACCCCCTCCCACTCATCCCGGAGTTGTTTGACCGTCTCAGAGGGGCACGGATCTTCTCCAAGTTGGATCTCAGGGGAGCGTACAATCTTATCTGTATCCGTGCTGGCGATGAATGGAAGACCACCTTTAACACCCGTGACAATCACTATGAGTACCTGGTGATGTCATTCGGTCTGTGCAACGCTCCGGCTGTGTTCCAAGAGTTCATCGATGAGATCTTTCGGGATCTTCTGTACTCCTGTGTGGTAGTGTACTTGGATGACATCCTTGTCTTCTCCTCAGATCTTCCATCCCATAGGAGAACTGTCCGCCTGGTTCTTCAGCGTCTTTGGGAAAATCATCTGTATGCCAAGATGGAGAAATGCCTGTTTGAGCAAACCTGACTACCATTTCTGGGCTACATCGTCTCCGACGCTGGGCTGCAGATGGATCCTGAGAAACTGTCTGCCATTCTCAAATGGCCCCGCCCCATCGGTCTAAGAGCCATCCAACGTTTCCTCGGATTCGCCAACTACTACAGGCAGTTTATTCTGCAATTTTCTTCACTTTCCAAGCAATCTCCTCCCTTACCCGTAAGGGGATCTCTTTAAACTCCTGGACACCAGAGGCTGAGGAGGCCTTTCAGTCGCTAAAACGGGCTTTTTCCATGGCTCCTGTGTTGTCCCATCCTGAGAGCAGCAAACCTTTCGTGCTGGAGGTGGACGCTTCCTCGACTGGTGCCGGGGCTGTCTTATCCCAGAAAACCTCTTCTGGTCACCTACGCCCCTGTGGATTCTTCTCCAAAGCCTTCTCCTCATCCGAGTGAAATTACTCGATTGGCGACCGTGAGCTTTTGGCCATCAAATTGGTATTGGAGGAGTCGTGTCATCTTCTGGAGGGAGCTGTCTATCCGTTTGTTATTTACTCGGACCATAAGAATCTGGCCTACCTTCAGTCCGCCCCAGAGACTTAATCCTCGACAGGCCAGATGGTCCTTGTTTTTTGCTTGCTTTGATTTTGAGCTCCATTTTCACCCTGGGGACAGAAACACCAAAGCCGATGCCCTATCCAGAGTCTTTCAACTGTCTGAGGTTGGGGAGGAACCGTTCAACATCATCGAGCCCATGAAGATTATCACCGTGGCACCATTGAGTCTGCTTTCTCCACCTCCAGGCAAGACTCTCGTGCCGGAGAGTGCCAAAAGAAAAGTTCTACTATGGGGGCATTCCTCTAAATTGGCTGGCCATGCCGGAGTCCAGAAGACCCTTGCTCTCATATCTCGGTATTATTGGCGGCCAACTCTCCGCCAAGATGTAGCAGACTTCGTTGCCTCCTGTTCCTCCTGCGCTAGGAATAAGACACCACGTTGGCCTCCGTTTGGTCTGCTGCTTCCTTTGCCGGCACCTACGTCACCTTGGGAGAATATTGCCATGGACTTTATCACTCATTTGCCCCGCTCTTCTGGCTGTATAGTGACTCTAGTGGTTGTGGACTGCTTTTCCAAAATGGCACATTTTATTCCTTTGAGCGGTCTTCCTTCGGCACCCGGATTAGCCAAGATTTTCGTCCATCAGATTTTTAGGCTTCATGGCTAAACTCGATGGATTGTGTCTGATCATGGAGTCCAGTTAACTTCCACGTTTTGGACAGCGCTTTGCAGACTTCTGGATATATCCCTGGATTTCTCATCTGCCTATCATCTGCAGACCAATGGGCAAGTAGAGCGAACTAACCAGAAGTTGACTGCATATCATCGTCATTTCACCAACGCTCACCAGAATGACTGGGTTGACCTGCTTCCTTGGGCAGAGTTTGCCTATAACAATCATGCCGGCGAATCCTCGACCACCAAGTCGCCCTTTTTCGTGGTGTTCGGCACACATCCTAGTATACCTCTTCCTGTAGCCCTGACCTCCGAGGTACTGGCAGCCAACTCCTTGTCCCAAAAATTTTCTGAAATCTGGTCCGAGACCAACACGGCCCTCAAAAGGGCCAGTGAGCGGATGAAGAATCACGCAGACAAGAGGAGGTTAGATCAGCCACCGTTTCGCATCGGGGATAAGGTCTGGCTTTTGTCCAAGTATATCCGGTTAAAATTACCCTCTTACAAGCTGGGTCCCCAGTACATTGGCCCTTTTGAGATCCTGGAACGTGTCAATGAAGTTGCCTACAAGTTGAGGTTACCTGCTTCGCTCCGCATCCCGAACACCTTCCACGTCTCTCTCCTGAAACCCGTGGTACTAAATCACTTCCATCCCTCACCATGTCCTGCTCCACGGCCGGTGGGTTCTGACAACACCTTCTTGGTAAGAGATATTCTCGCCATGAGGAAAGTTAGAGGGAGGACCTTTTTCCTTATTGGCTGGAAGGGTTTTGGTCCTGAGGAAAGGTCCTGGGAACCCTTGGTGAACATCAACGCTCCCTGCATTCTCAGGAGATTTCTTGCCAATCACATCAGGGAGCGGCTTAAGGGGGAGGGTACTGTCATGGTCCCCATGCCTTCTGTCGCGCACCTCGCCAGGCCCCCCGTCGCGCGCGCTCATACTTACCCTTCGCCGCAGTCTCGCTCCCACTTGCTCCAGCGATGGTGTCCTCCTCTGACTGGCCCGCGGCCTGTGACATCACTGCGAGCCCTGTGCATGCGCCATAGGCCGCGGCCGGCTCACCGTCTCTCATCTTATCCTCCGGCGGTGCCCTGAACTGGTAGCACTGCTGGACCAATCGGGGCACATCTGCGTGTATATCAGGCCACCCTCCCATAATGGAGGTGACTGATCATTGTTGTTTTAGCAGCACTCTAGGTCCAGTGGTTTGCCTTGCATTCGGCTTCCACCCTCTTATTGCTTTGTGCTTCTTTGCAGTCCTGCTCCATTCCTACTCCAGTCCTGCCTGTCCGTGTCCGTACCTGCAGTCCTGCCTACCTGTGTCTGTACCTGCAGTCCCACTCTGTCCCTGCCTGTCCATTTCCGTACCTGCAATCCTGCCTACTCATGTCTGTACCTGCAGTCCCGCTCCAGGCCCTGCCTGTCCGTGTCCGTACCTGCAGTCCTGCTCCAGTCCTGCTTACCCGAGTCTGTACCTGCAGTCCTGCTCTAGTCCTGCCTACCCGTGTCTGTACCTGCTGTCCTACTCCAGTCCTGCCTACTCGTGTCTGCTCCGGCAGTCCTACTCCAGCTCTGCTTTCCTGTGTTAGTCCTAGTACTCCATTCCGAGCCGCCCCTCTTGGTTATGGCTGCCATGGCATTTGAACCCCTGGACCTGCTCCTAACGATCCCTGTATAGGGGTCGGCACCACCTGGTAGCTCGTCCGGGGTCCTCTCGGTGCCAGGGTCCAGAGGGTCCACTCCGGGAAGTCCGCCTTGTCTAGCGCTGAGCTAAAAGATTTGGGTATAGCATCCTTCATTTTAGTCGGGTGAAAACTTTCGTAATCGAGTAAACTGTTCCGGTCTGTCGGTTTGACATACAGATCAGTGGAAAGGCGGCCCAGGTCATCCTTGATGACAAGTGTGTCTAAGAAATTGATTTGTCGGGTATCGTGTGACATTGTGAAACTTACACCGGGTCAAGAAGATTGAAGGAGGAAAAAAAAATGTATCCAATGTGTCAGGTGGTCACCCCCAAAAAACAGAAAATTTCATCGATATATCTCTTCCACATCAAAGCATGGGTGCAGAAGAGGACATCCTTGAATATGATGCAATCTTCAAAATGGGCTATGTAGCAATTTGCATAAGGGGGTGCAGCGTTCGAGCCCATTGCGGTCCCCCTGATCTTTTGATAATATGTATCCTCAAAGAGAAAATAATTCCTAGTCAGGATGATAGATAATAGATCACAGCACAAGTTGATCTGTTCTGTGTGGAAATTGGACAGCCCGTGTAATCTCCGTACAGATTGTACACCTGCTGTGTGGGGTATGGATGTGTACAGGTCTTTGATGTCAAACGTCACTAAGATGGCATGTGAGGGTACGCTGCCTAGGTTGTGAATAACATCCAAAAAGGCCCCTGTATCCCGTAGGAAGGATGTTGTACATGTGACAATAGGAGTAAGAATTTTCTCCAAATATTTTGAGATAGGGGAAAAGATGGATTCGGTGGAGGCTACGATAGTTCTTCCAGGCAGATTCTCCAGGTTCTTATGTATTTAGGGAAGTACATAGAACACAGGCATAACTGGGAACTGTTTAGTTAAGTACGCACACGTTTTTTGGTCTAATATGCCCCTTGATCTATACTTGATTAGTATATTATGAATTAGTTGTTTGATTTCGTTTGTGGGGTCGTTCTGGAATGGTTGATACATGGAAGTGTCACTAAGTTGACGATTGATCACACTGAGATACATGGTCTTGTTTAGGATCACTATGGCCCCCCCTTGTCGGCTGGTTTGATGATGATACTATCATCATCCTGTAATACCTTAAGAGCCTGTTGATCAAGTGGGGTGAGATTGGAAGGAAAGTGTACTCTCCTTTTATTAATATCATCTCTTAGATTTTGAAATGAGTCATCAATAAAAGAGATAAATGTCTCCAAAGCATGAGACCTAGTAGGTGGTCTGTAGTTACTTTTATTTCTGAGACCTAAACTATTTGATGAGATCAACAGGGGATGTGATACTGAAGGCTCACTACTGGTGTTAGTATTATTAGAAAAATGTAATTTCAGTCTCAAGGACCTGTAGAACCTTTGTAGGTCCATATCAAGATTAAAAGTATTGTACCTGTAACTAGGGCAGAAAGAGAGTCCCTTCTGCAGTACACGGTGTTCCGCTATACCCAGGCTTTTAGATGATATGTTAATCACAAGTGGGTTATTACCTGTGAGCGGGTTATTCGGTTGAAGTCCATGTTTCTGCGCGGTTCTCTTGCCCCTCCTCCTCTCCTTGAAGGTCTGCATCGCTGTCCTAAAATACGACTTGTGGAGGGTTGTCTCTCGTAGTCTGAGCCTGAAGATGAGATGTCTGTAGTAGACCTGTAGTTTGGACGTGTGTTGAAGTTCCTGGAGTTGAACGATTCTCGCCATTTGTATAACCTGTTCTGTTCGTAGTCCTCCATGTCGAACTTGTTCCTTTTCCTTGTCTCGGTATCCCGTCGGGGTTCTTCGATGATCCCGTTGATCTTGGTTTTCAAACTGTTGAGTTCCTCTGCGGTGGTCGAAGATGCCAATTGAGTCTCTATAGTGGATATTTCTTCCTTGCTCTTTGCGATTCCTCGGTGCAGATGCTCTAACGTAAGTGTATAAGATCAAAGGGACATTTGTTAATAATTTGCTTGAACCGTGAGCAAAAGTCCTGCGAGTCACTAAAAAGAGGGGGCGAAGGGGAACACGTAGGCCCCTTGGTATCCTCTGGACTTTGAGGTATTCCGTAATGGTGACACAGTGTAATTCGAGATTCCTGCAGCGTCTCAGTTCTCTCTCCAAGTCACGACCTCTGGTCTCCTTGGGAGGGAGTCTCAAGAAATCACTAGGCAGGGTAGATTGTGCTATAATGTTAGATGTCTCCTCTGCGTTATACGAAAACGTGAGTGATATCATGGCCCAGAAGGGTGTTACCACATTTTCAGTTAGCCATTAACAGGTATCAACCACTGAGGACTCTCAATTCTAAATATTCTTAAAAAAATATCATCATTTCAAATCAACACTGACTTAATATTCAGACCCCACATTCCCACATTTGTTTAGTTTGACTTTAAAGGCCTTGGATGATGATGTCACTGGGGTACAACGGGCAAAAATAGGTGTTTCACAATCTCAATCTACTTTTAAAAAGAAATTCTAGGTTAACAAGTTTTATCTAGCTCACACATTTTTGGTATCGATGTCCAATGGCGGTGGGTTCTACCCTCCAACAATGCCAACTCTCAAAGCCACTGTGAATGGACAGATCGATGTCTGTGTGTGTAACTTTTTTATTAATTTTTATTGGAGTACTGGAAGTATCTGTGAACGAGATCATGACACTTTCAGAACTTCTGTAGAAATGAGCTGCCTCCTTAAAAATTCAAAATGGCTCTCGAGATAGGCATGAATCCAAGATCGATCTATCTCTTTATCTCTGTCTATTATCTATCTAATCTATCTTATATCTGATTTCTATTTATATGCCAGAAGTCTATGATTCTATAATTCTAGTAAACACTCTACATTACCATGCGCGTACTGTTTTCTACTTTTTCACCCTTCGGCTAAAGTAGTTTTTATTTTCCGTTTGCTGAGACCTGTCTATTCCCATTTTACTGCGCAACTCAAATCCATATGCATGGTCATTCTTTCTGACATGGGAACAAGTCTTTTGTGTGCCTTCTTCTTGGCCTGAGGCAGCTTCCTTTGTGACCTACTTGACCCGCTTCTACTGGATTAATGGCATCTGATGGCAGAGGAGAGACAGCTTGACCTACCAAGCATGCCCTTTCTCTACCTGCATTAAATCGTATGACCCATTCTGATCCTTGGCCTTCTTTAATATTTAAGATTCTGTTTTGACTCTTTCAAACTTTGCGGAGAAATACATGCTGAGCAAGCATCTACCTTTTCCGCTGAGAATCTGTCTTCCCGAGTATAGTATATCTATATGAATACATCTTAAGGTTATAAAACTAACTTCAAAAGATCTCACAGCCAAGAACTTCAATACTGCATGCCATCTTTTTGTATCTATTTATTACTCTCTCACATTTTCTATTTTCTTACATTCTTCTTTTTTTCCTTGTTGCTTTTTACTTTGCTTTTCTTGGGTATACATCAAACACTTTGTATTTATTTCTCTTTATTACACTCTCACTTTTGACGTTTTTATTTTTTTTATTTTGTTATCTTTCTAGCTTTCCTTAGCTCTATTACAAATATATAAAAGCTCAAAACATGAGCTCTTTTTTTTACCTATTTCATAATATACGGCACTATTCTTTGAGCACTGTATGGCAGCTTTATATATTTACTGTATGTCACTATTATATAGGAGTTTTATTTTAGTATTATGAGGATAGTGAACTGTATTGCAATTTAGCATTGTCAAACACAAAGTTGATCGTTTTGATGCGATTTTTTTTAATTTTACTTTTAATTATTTTGCTTTTTTTTCATTTTCTGGAAACTATTTGAAATGACAGATGATATGGACACCATTGAGTCCTTCAACATAATATAGAAAAATAGCATTGCCCCAGGCTCAAATCTGTCAATCAAAGTTCAAGGAAAATATAAAACATTGCATGTGAAAAAATAAAAAAATGAGAAAAAATAGAGTGAAAACATGAGAGAGTTAAAGGTTTTCTTTCACACATTATTAAAAAAAATACAAAAAGCTCAGAAAAAATAAAAATGATTGATACTTGCCTCTTCCCTTTTTTCTAGAAACATTGAATTCATGCAGTTCTCAATTATATGTTGGTGGCATGTTGCTTTATTACAGCACCATACTATACATCTATCGATAAATGTCTCATTATGCATTATGCAGATGTCGCCACCGTTATCTTTCTGGTAATTTGAATTTTGAAAAAGCCATGAAAAGGATGCAACTCCCATGGCAACCACTGGGTGTCCCCATACAGAAACATGGAGCACAAATAACTCCACACAGAATGAAAAAATGTTTTATTTTTATCCCCTTCAAGACATATGACATAAATATACGTTATATGCCTTGTCTACTCGTTTAATGCGGGCTCCAGCGCTTAGCGCCCATCTTTTATGGCACATGACACATGGTAGTTCTAATAGCCATGGGTGGAATTATGATCCATCCGCTGCTGTTAACAGGTTAAATGCCACTGTCAATCTCTGACAGCGACATTTAACGTGATTGCGCAGGAAGAGAGACTCTAGCTCCTCCCATCGGTGCCCCTGTCACATGACTACGGGTTGGCATGACAAGCAGGGTACTGCAGGAGACCCCCCCATGGTTGTCAATGCTGATCTGCTATGAGAGTTGCCTCATTTTTAGCAGATGCTACACGTATCAGGGCTGAAGCCCTATGAATAGCACAAGCAATCCGAAGATCTCAGTTTCAAGTCTCTTAAGAAGACTATTGAAGCTAGTGAAAAGCATAAAAACATGTTTTTAAAAATGTTAGAAAAAATAAATATATAAAAGCTCAAATCCACCTCCCTTTTGCCCTATTCAAAATAAAACAATAATCAAAAAATACACATATCTGGTATCTCTGCATTCAGAATCGCCCGATCTAGCAAAATATAAAAATAATTAATCCGATTAGTAAACAGCGTAGCGAAAAAAAATATTAAATAGCCAAAATTACCTTTTTTGGTTGCACCAACATGGCAATAAAATGCAATAACGGGCAATCAAAAGACCATATCTACCCCAAAATGGTATCAATAAAAATGTCAGTTCAGAGTGCAAAAAATAAGCATTCACCCAGCCCTGGATCCCCAAAAATGGCATCTTTTTTATCAAAAAACTTTGAATTTTTTTTCACCAATTTAAAAAAAAAAGAACCTAGACTTGTTTGGTATCTGCAAACTCGTAATGACCTGGGGAATCATAATGGCAGGTCAGTTTTAGCATTTAGTGAATATCGTAAGAAAAAAAAAGGGGGGGGGAAATTGCACTTTTTTTTTTTTATTTCACTTTTCTTGGATCTTTTTTCCATTTTCCAGCACATTATACAGTAAAATAAATGGCGTCGTTCAAAAGTACAACTCGTCTGTCAAGAAAACAAGCCCTCACATGGCCATATTGATGAGGAAATAAAAAAGTTGTCCCCGGGAAGAAAATATTCCGGGAGTGCCGGTCATTTTGGGTTCTGACAATCCTCCAACAAAGTTAAGAAAGAATTTCCTGTATCTGCAATATATATTTCAAACTAGAGGACAAAACTAAGTGATGGCACAATTTACTCGCTACAAAAGGACCCAGTTAGCCCTAGCCCAAGTCATTCACCCCATGACAGAACTATTAAGACATCAGACTGCTTCACTTTCTCCATTACATTAGCTATTGAAATTTAGGATATTATTTCCACCATCGGAGTTCTCGACTGAATTGTTCTCTGTTCTCTGTTTCCATTCACATAAGTGGAGCACTCGGATCAGAAGGTCTGTCCTCTAATAACCTACAAGATCTCCTGCTGCTTCTCTATATCACCCACCAGGCTACAATTTTCAGAGAAGACCGATAGCCTGCTGTTTGTGAATTAAAGCTTGTGTGGTCGGAAGGATCCGCGCCAACTCTGTGTCCGCTGTTCCTGCTTTTGAACTTTTGAGATTTTATATTTGCCTCTTCAACTTCAGGCAGTGCAATGTTTTTGCAGTGTCTTGCACTAGATATGAAATTAAAAAAAATAGATGATAATAGTAATAATCGTAATAATAATTTTGGTAATAATAATGTATTGATATGTATATACAGTATATATATATACACGCATGTATGTATATAATTACATATATATATGTAATATGCTGAAAAAGAGCATGGACCGCACCTCCAAAAATCATAAATTGATCTAACGCCACTAGACAAAAATATATATAACTGAACATGAGGTTTTTAGTTTAACATTCTGATCACACTGTATGAAGCCCACTGCCACGTCACGGCAAACCTCTTAGTGGGACTCTACTTACCTAACGGATCGGAGCGCCGACCACCGCCGCAGTGACAATACAACGACAGGGCGGACTGCCTGATGCCTCACAGCATGTCATTTTTTTATTTTATTTGCTTATTGCACAAGCGCAGTCTGGTGAATACTCTCAACAGAGAGATCAGGTGTTTGATGATGAGAGTAGCACTCTCATCAGCCACGGCCTGTGTCAGCACCGCTCCCTGTTCCGCCGCTCCCGCTCCTGCTGCCATACTCACCACCTCCGCTTCTGGTCCGACTCGCTCCTCTGACGCGTCCTGGACGCGCGCCCCCGCTCTCCTCGCTTTCCGGCGGCCGGCGTCCCGACGCTCTCCTCCACTTCCCTCGGCTGCGCGCACTATGCCTCTGCGCACGCGCTGGGGGGGTTAAGCCGCGCGCCTCTGCCGTCAGCCACCCGCCTGGTGTGACCTGACCCGGACCAGCCTCCTGACCTATCAGAGCTCACCACCAGGTATTTCAGGCTGCCCTCCCTCAGTGGAGGCGCCTGACTATTGAGTTACCTCTCTTATGTCTAGGCCGCGCTCTCTGCTAGTTTCCTGCAAGCTTGCGTGCTGGTTAACCCCTTGTGTCTTGTATCTCTTCTTCCTGATAATCCCTGTGTCTCCTGCCTGTCTCCTGTGTTCCCTCTGAGACTCCTGCCTGTGCCTCCTGGTAACCTCTGTGTCTCCTTCCCTTTTTTAGTTTGCCTCTACCTGGTTCCCGCCATCCTCTTCCGTCCTTCTCCCTCAGCTTCTGGACCCTGGTCTCCCTGGTTTCTCTCTGGATCTTCCTCTGCCCTCATCACCTGCTCACTCTCCTGAGCCGACCCCTGGTCCTGGCTGCCGTGGCGCTTGAACTTCCCGAGTCTGTTCCCTAACGGTCCCTGTATAGGGGTCGGTCCACTTGGTGCGCTCGCTCGGGGAGGGCTCGGCGTCACGGCCCAGAGGGTCCACTCTCGCCACTGTCATCTGCAGCGTAACAGTATAGTCAGGCCATGGACTCCGCCGGGGCCGCTGCCCAAAAGGAGTTGGTTTTCCTAAGGGAGAACCAGACCCGTATTATGTCGTTCATGAAGACCATGGATTCCCGCTTGTCAGCCTTGCAGGCCGCTGACCCTGGTAACACTTCCCAACTGGCCAGCCTCCAGCAGGAGCTGGTTCAACAACGGGACACCCAGTCCCATATTCTTTCATATATGGCTTCGGTCGACGATCGGCTGCTTTCCCTTCAGTCGGCCGCCGGACGCGAATCGTCCCGCAGCTCTGATCCCGGACCCTCCCCGCCTCCCAGGCTTGGTAGACCGCCCCGGTATGGCGGCGACCCGAAGTTGTGCAGAGGCTTCTTAAATCAGTGCAGGTTGCACTTCGAACTCCTGCCCCAACAGTACCCCACTGACCGGGCCAAGGTTGCCTTTGTTGTCTCCCATTTGGAGGGAGAGGCACTCTCCTGGGTAAACCCCCTGTGGGAGCAGGACGATCCCGTAGTTTCCAGCCTCCAGACCTTCACTACCA
The DNA here is from genome assembly GCF_039654945.1 of Dendrobates tinctorius. Lineage (NCBI taxonomy): Eukaryota > Metazoa > Chordata > Amphibia > Anura > Dendrobatidae > Dendrobates > Dendrobates tinctorius. The sequence continues at coordinate 12,608,274 of NW_027361677.1, forward strand.
CTTTCCGTGAGGTCTTTGACGAGCCCGGACGGTTGGCTTCCGCCACCGAGTCTCTTTTTTGCCTCACCCAGGGCACTCTTACGGTCGGACAATACGCCATCCAGTTCCGTACCTTGGCCTCTGAGGTGGGGTGGAATAACGAGGCTTTGGTTAGGGCCTTCTGGCGTGGTCTCTCTGGCAAAATTAAAGATGAGCTGGCAGGGCGAGATACCCCGACCACCTTGGAAGATCTAATTTCCTTGGCCACACGAATTGACCTCCGGTTCCAGGAACGCGCTAGGGAGACTGCTAGGGATAGGAGACCGCTTAGACCATCTGCTTCTTTTCACAGGCCGTCCAGCCCACGTCCTCCTGGGGCATCCTCCAGTCTGGCGCCAGAGCCGATGCAGGTGGATCGGGTCAAGTTGGCAGAACAGCGCCGTAAGAAGAGACTGATGGAGGGTTTGTGCCTGTATTGTGGCAGCGCGTCTCACTTCCTACGCTCCTGTCCTGAGAGACTGGGAAACTCCTCCACCTAGGGCAGGTAAGAGAGGCCGATCTAGGTGTGTCTCACTCCTCTCATCCCCTTACCCTTTCGGTTCAGCTGGTTTTGGGCCAGAGACGTGGTTCGGAGGGGGCCTATGTGGACTCGGGCGCGGCAGGGAATTTCATTAGGTTGAAGGAGGTGAAGAAGTACCAGATTCCCGTGGTTTCCCTGAAGACTCCACGTGTCATCGCCTCAGTAGATGGAAGACCCCTACGAGAATCTGTGTCCCTGGTTACGGAGGAGGTGTGCGTGCAAATCGGGGCCTTGCACCAGGAGTGGATCGCTTTCTACGTTCTTCCCAACCTTTCCCATGCTGTGCTGCTAGGTCTTCCATGGCTTAGGACACATGAACCTGTCTTGGACTGGCGTTCCGGTGAGGTCCTCCGCTGGGGGCATCCTTGCCAAGAGAGGTGCCTGGGGTCTGTCCGCCCGGCCAATCCCCCTCCAGCCTCCTCGGGTCCTGAGGCTCTACCAGCTGCATACTGGGCATTCTCCGATGTGTTCGATAAGAAGGAGGCAGAGGTTCTTCCCCCGCATCGCCCGTATGACTGCCCTATTGACCTGCGGCCCGGGACCACCCCACCTCGAGGGCGAATTTATCCCTTGTCTCCAGCAGAGACTACGGCCATGTCCGAGTATATTCGTGAGAATTTAGCTCGAGGTTTCATACGGAAGTCTTCCTCCCCAGCCGGAGCCGGGTTTTTCTTTGTAAAGAAGAAAGACGGTTCTCTCCGTCCTTGTATTGATTTCCGGGGTCTGAACGACATTAGTGTGAAGAATAAATATCCTTTGCCTCTCATTCCAGAACTCTTTGACCGGCTGCGGGGAGCCCGCATCTTCTCGAAGTTAGATCTACCCAGAGCTTACAACCTCATCCGCATTCGCCCTGGTGACGAATGGAAGACCGCCTTTAACACCCGGGATGGGCATTACGAATACCTTCGGTCTCTGCAACGCTCCCGCGGTCTTTCAGGAGTTCGTCAATATCTTCCGAGATTTGTTATACTCCTGCGTGGTGGTGTATCTGGACGACATCCTTATTTTTTTCCCGGATCTGGCGTCCCATAGGAGGAGTGTTCGTCTGGTTCTACAACGTCTGCGGGAGAATCGCCTCTACGCGAAGCTTGAGAAGTGTCTCTTTGAGCGGTCTTCCTTGCCTTTCTTGGGCTACATTGTTTCTGATTCTGGGCTGGAGATGGACCCTGAGAAACTGTCGGCTATTCTGCAATGGCCCCGCCCAGTGGGGGTCAAGGCGATTCAGAGGTTCCTCGGCTTCGCCAACTATTATCGTCAATTTGTGCCACATTTTTCGTCCATCATCAAACCCATCTCCAGTCTCACTCGCAAGAGCGTCAACTCCTCGTCCTGGCCCCCAGAGGCTGAAGAGGCCTTTTCCTGTTTGAAGCAAGCCTTCGCGACTGCACCTGTCCTACACCGACCCGAGGTGAATAATCCATTCATCCTGGAGGTAGATGCCTCTTCCACCGGAGCAGGTGCAGTGCTCTCACAGAGGTCCCCATCTGGCCGACTGATTACCTGCGGGTTCTATTCAAAGGCCTTCTCGCCGGCAGAGTGTAACTACGCCATCGGGGATCGCGAGCTGTTGGCCATAAAATTGGCACTGGAGGAGTGGCGTTACCTTCTTGAAGGGTCGGTCCATCCGTTTACCATCTTTACCGACCACAAAAACCTTGCATATCTTCAGTCAGCCCAGAGACTTAACCCTCGGCAAGCCAGATGGTCTCTCTTTTTTGGACGGTTCGATTTTGAATTGCGTTTCCGTCCCGGGACAAAGAACATCAAGGCGGACGCATTGTCCCGGTCTCTACAGTCCCCTGATCTGGTGGAGGAACCAACTCACATTATCGATCCCGCCAGGATCATCACTGTGGCTCCTGTGAGATTGATTACCCCTCCTCCCGGCAAAACCTACGTTCCTGACTCTGAAAGAAAAAAGGTACTGCATTGGGGACATTCTTCTAAAATTTCTGGACATGTCAGAGTCAAAAAGACGTTGGAGCTCATCGCTCGTTTTTATTGGTGGCCCTCACTCCGCCAGGATGTGACTGACTTCACGGCCTCCTGTCCCTCTTGCGCCAAGGTCAAGATTCCTAGGCGGCCACCCGCCGGTCTCCTGCTTCCTCTCCCGATTCCCTCGGTTCCATGGCAACATATAGTTTTGGATTTCATCACGGATCTGCCTAACTCTTCCGGATCTACGACTATCCTGGTGGCGGTCGACCGCTTCTCCAAGATGGCCCATTTTGTTCCTCTTCCAGCGCTGCCCTCCGCTCCAGAGTTGGCGAAGATTTTTATCCAGCACATCTTCCGCCTCCACGGCTTCCTACGGCATATTGTTTCTGATCGAGGTGTACAGTTCACCTCTTGATTTTGGAGAGCCCTGTGTAAACTTCTGGAGGTAAAACTGGACTTTTCATCCGCGTACCATCCCCAGTCCAATGGTCAAGTTGAACGCGTCAATCAGGTGCTAGCGTCCAACTTACGGCAGTTCTCCAACGCTCATCAAGAAAACTGGGTCCATCTACTCCCCTGGGCAGAATTCTCCTACAATAACCATCCCAGCGAGTCATCAGCCAAGTCTCCATTCTTCGTGGTCTTTGGCACGCACCCTGGTGTCCGTCTACCTATATCCGGTTCCTCCGGTGTGCCTGCAGCCGATTCCCTGACCCAAGAGTTCTCTAGGATCTGGACCGAGACTAAGGAGGCTCTCAAGAGGTCTGGGGAGCGCATGAAGAGGCACGCTGACAAAAGACACTTGGATGCTCCAACTTACCTCCCAGGTCAGAAAGTTTGGCTTTCGGCCAAGTACATTAGGCTAAAGCTCCCTTCTTACAAGCTGGGACCGCGCTACATTGGGCCTTTCAAGATTCTCAAACGTCTTAACAACATGTCTTACAAACTGGAGTTGCCTGCGTCGCTTCGGGTCCCCAACTCCTTCCACGTCTCTCTCCTTAAGCCAGTTGTCTTGAATCAGTTTCACCCGGCCCCGAACCTTTCTCCTCTTCCTGTCACGTCTGATGATGTCTTTGAAGTAAAAGACATTCTAGTCTCGAAAAAGGTTAGGGGTAAAACCTTTTTTCTGATCGATTGGAAGGGTTTTGGTCCCGAGGAGAGATCTTGGGAGCCGCAGGAGAACATCAATGCTCCACGCATTCTTAAGAGGTTTTTAGCCAGACGCAGTGGAGGGGAGGGTAAGAGAGGGGGTATTGTCAGCACCGCTCCCCGTTCTGCCGTTCCCGCTCCCACTGCCATACTCACCACCTCCGCTTCTGGTCCGACTCACTCCTCTGATGCGTCCTGGACGCGTGCCCCCGCTCTCCTCGCTTTCCAGCGGCTGGCGTCCTGACACTCTCCTCCATTTCCCTCGGCCGCGCGCACTATGCCTCTGCGCACACACCGGGGGGTTAAGCCGTGCACCTCTGCCGTCAGCCACCCGCCTGGCGTGACCTGACCCGGACCAGCCTCCTGACCTATCAGAGCTCACCACCAGGTATTTCAGGCCGCCCTCCCTCAGTGGAGGTGCCTGACTATTGAGTTACCTCTCTTATGTCTAGGCCGCGCTCTCTGCTAGTTTCCTGCAAGCTTGCGCGCTGGTTAACCCCTTGTGTCTTGTATCTCTTCTGCCTGATAATCCCTGTGTCTCCCGCCTGTGTCTCCTGTGTTCCCTCTGAGACTCCTGCCTGTGCCTCCTGGTAACCTCTGTGTCTCCTTCCCTTTTTTAGTTTGCCTCTACCTGGTTCCCGCCATCCTCTTCCGTCCTTCTCCCTCAGCTTCTGGACCCTGGTCTCCCTGGTTTCTCTCCGGATCTTCCTCTGCTCCTCATCACCTGCTCACTCTCCTGAGTCGACCCCTGGTCCTGGCTGCCGTGGCGCTTGAACTTCCCGAGTCTGTTCCCTAACGGTCCCTGTATAGGGGTCGGTCCACTTGGTGCGCTCGCTCGGGGAGGGCTCGGCATCACGGCCCAGAGGGTCCACTCTCGCCACTGTCATCTGCAGCGTAACAGCCTGTGACAGGTGGTAAACTTTCTACCACTGGTTACAGCTACTGGCTCACATGTTGTCATCTGTGTGACAGCTTGGGAACCGCAAGGCCCTGACAGGCAGTAACGAACTTACCGCCTATCAGACATGATGTTTTCAGCTCTGTCACACAGATGACAGAGTGGGAAACGCCGGATGTTCAGGCCCTACATTTATTTCATTTGAATAGGGTCTGGGTTTGGTTCACTGGTACCCAAAACAAACTTTATTTTTTAATGTTCAGCAGAACCTGAAGGACCCCAACCTACACGATTCCACCAATCGCTAAAAATGATAATTAAGAAATGAATCAACACAGGATTTGAGACCTAAAAATTGACAAACGGTCAAAATTTACTCTAATTGAATGAAACGGCACTGTATAAATGTTATAGGTTACTGGCAACAGGAGTGACAACATACAACTGTCAAATACAACATTTGTACAATTTGGTGGCATTATTCTCTTTTAAATTTTTTAACTAAGTGTTCATTTTCTTACATGACTATGTCCTCTTTTAATTATGTGACTTCTGTTGACTTTACAGAGTCGTTGTGACATTTTAGCAACTCTTGGCAAACATTCCAGTGTGAATTCATACATCTGTACACAGAAGAAAACATTGGCAGAGGGAAATATCTGGGAATGTAATACTGGCGGGTGATCTTAAACTGTCTGACAGCTGTGTACATAGATATTATCTTCTCTGAACTACAATCAATGAGTTGTGTGTTCATCATTAGCAAGTAGGAATTTCTGAGGATTAGCACCTTGGGCAAATTAAGACCACTTTTATCTTGCGTTTTACACCATAATAAAGTGCATTATGATGACTTCAGCATGATTGATACCACTTGTCTCAAAGGTATACATCAAGGGTGATGATCAGCTGCCAAGTATGTAATAGACTTGTTTTTTTATGCTATTTGACACACATATAGCTACAAAGTTGGTAACACTAACTATATAATGTGCTGAAAAAAAAAAGTTGGACACTTGAGAAAGACTAAAGGTGAAAACTGAAGATAAAGTCCCACAAGTCCCACGGAGTCCCACAAGGTTCAGTCCTAGGGCCCCTGCTGTTCTCTATTTACACCTTTGGCCTGGGACAGCTCATAGAATCTCATGGCTTTCAGTATCATCTTTATGCTGATGACACACAGATCTACATCTCTGGACCAGATATCACCTCCCTACTAACCAGAATCCCTCAATGTCTGTCCACTATTTCATCCTTCTTCTCCACTAGATATCTGAAACTCAACATGGACAAAACAGAATTCATCATCTTTCCCCCATCTCACGTGACCCCCCTTACGAACCTATCAATTACAGTAAATGACTGCCCACTCTCCCCAGTCCCACAAGCTCGCTGCCTCGGAGTAATCCTTGATGCTGATCTCTCCTTCAAACCACATATCCAAACCGTTTCCACTTCCTGCCGACTTCAACTCAAAAATATTTCACGCATCCGTTCATTCCTCACCCAAGAATCTGCAAAAACCCTAGTCCATGCCCTCATCATCTCTCGCCTTGACTACTGCAACCTCATGCTCTGCGGCCTCCCCTCAAACACTCTCGCACCCCTCCAATCTATTCTAAACTCTGCTGCCCGACTAATCCACCTGTCCCCCCGCTATTCCCCAGCTTCTCCCCTCTGTCAATCCCTTCACTGGCTCCCAATTGCCCAGAGACTCCATTACAAAACCCTAACCATGACATACAAAGCCATCCACAACTTGTCTCCTCCATACATCTGTGACCTCGTCTCCCGGTACTTTCCTGCACGCAACCTCCGATCCTCACAAGATCTCCTTCTCTACTCCCCTCTTATCTCCTCTTCCCACAATCGCATACAAGATTTCTCTCGCGCATCACCCCTACTCTGGAACTCTCTACCACAACATATCAGACTCTCACCTACCATCGAAACCTTCAAAAAGAGCCTGAAGACCCACCTCTTCCGACAAGCCTATAACCTGCAGTAACCACCGATCGACCAAACCGCTGCACGACCAGCTCTACCCTCGCCTACTGTATTATCACCCATCCCTTGAAGATTGTGAGCCCTCGCGGGCAGGGTCCTCTCTCCTCCTGTACCAGTTATGACTTGTATTGTTTAAGATTATTGTACTTGTTTTTATGTATACCCCCCTCACATGTAAAGCGCCATGGAATAAATGGCGCTATAACAATAAATAATAATAAATAATAAAGACTTATATGTTGAGAAACATTAGGGCAGTGTAGCTGTTAGGCATCAGGTTCTGGCCGCTGCACAGCAGGAATCCTGAGCCTTGCATTCGGCACTCTCCCATTCCTCTCCGGCCGCACAGGAGGCTGCTCAGCAGACTTGTCGATCCAGGTGCTCTGCTCAGACCAGCTCTGTAGGTTTAGTTGCTGCTGCCACCTCTGGTACAGCTAGAGCAATGCAGGCTGGTCATCAGCGAGCTACTCCAGGGACTAAGTCCTCCTTTCGGTCCACTGAGCATGCCCGTGGGACGATCTCTAATTTGAGATCAGAGGTCACATGCTCAGGTCCTTCTCCAGCTCAGATTGGACCATCGGGAAAGTCAGGAAGGACCCGGAAGGACGCAGCTATAAAAGAGTCACATGGCCGCACGGCCATGCGCTAGTATACACTTTTGTTTAGACTTATGTGCATGATGATGGATGCATGTATCTGGTGACCGACTCATTATATAACCCACTCCTTTGATGCGTTTGAGTTAGGGTTAGCTTAGTTGGGGTCAGCGCCTTGTAATGGCAAAGCATGTGCCACAGTGCTCCAGTAACAGCACAAGTGCTAGCTAAATAGTCCTGCCATATCTAGTGTACCTCTGGGCGGTACGCGTCTATCCACTGCACCTTGTGACTGCTAACAGGGCACAGCGTTTCCCAAGTGCCCCTCTGGTGCCGCAGTTGCGTCTCCGTGAGTGAGTGGGTCTAGAATGACTCTGCCTCCGTGTCTCTGGGCAGAGTTCTGTGGCCGCGTCGCTTGCACTTCTACACACAAGTGCGGTAACAGGTTCCATCTCTTGCACACCGGGTGAGGTAACCCGCGTGCATTATTATCCACCATTATTAAGCAGCAGCTTACCACCTCTGCATGGTGGACCCCGGGCTGTGAACGCACCTTACTATTATTTTATTATTTGTTGCATTACGCCAGCCCTAACAGTAACATTGCCTGCGTTTGTCAACTGTTGAAAACTGAAATAAGGCTTTGGTAGGACAACAATAAGCAACTGAATAAAAGAACCAAGAGAGAATAAAATTAGGAAAGTGTTACATTTCCTACCTTTGTCAACTGTTGAAAGCTTAGACAATGCTTTGGTAGGATAATGAGAAGTAATGGCATAAAAGAACCGAAAAGAATAACATTTTCTTAAATCCTTACGACGTAAAGGCCAGTATTTTTGAACGTTACTATTTTTGACCAAACATGGAATAGCCCCAAAGAATTCAAGAAGATTAGCCTGTATGTTTAGTCTTCAATGCTCTACTAAAGTCATCCTTACTTGACTGAGATCATACAGCATGTACGAGATGTCTGGTTCACTTTAAAGAGGAATACCTGTCATCAGGTCAAATGTGGCAGAGTATTCTGTAATTTTAATCTTTAAAATCTGTCATGTGGTTTCAGATATGAGGGCCTTTTATAATTAGGACTACTTTTATGTTCTTTACAAAGTGGGCGAAGCTCACTTGATTCTCTGAGCGGCATGTCTTTAGATAGTGCTACTTTATTACTTCATGAGCACCACTCCCCTTGGTAAAGAAGACCATAAAATGAATACTCAATTAAAAGGCCCAAATCTTTGGAACTTTATGGTGGATTTAAATAAAAAAAAACACTTTTTCAATGTACCTCTGATTAAAAATTCTCCGCTTTCAAGAATGGGGAATTTTTAATTTTATATTGCACAACTCATAGGCTAGGTTACTAGCCACCCCCTGGTTTCAATGTGACCAGTTACATAGACAAGGGGCGCATATGGCATGAGCAGCCTCCTTGCTTTTCAACCTTGCTTTTCTATCAGTTTCCAAAAAGCTACTTCTAAGGTGAAAACCAATGAGGACACACTTGGGTCACCCATCATAATTAATAGCTTAAGTATCAACGTTTGGCTCCAATGAACTTACTTTACATGACTTACTCTTGAAATATACACATTTTCACATTTTTGTTGAAAATCTTTAGGCAGAACCTCAGTCACTCCTAATCAGCCTCTGTAGATTTCATAATTAGTCTTTGTAGGTGTAAAAATTCCAGCATGACCTCTGTCTACCGAAACACCTGGCCACTCTTCTTCATGACCACTTATTCAACATCTATGGTGATTTTTGCATAACTAATTGATTTTAGAGTATTATTTTTCATAAATTATTTCAAAACAGGTCAATGCAATTAAGAAAATGTGCTAAAATTACAAAAGGTAGATTTACATGCAAAGTGATCATTATCTTATTGGAAGGCTTTTTTGTTGTCTTGGTGATGGTTATATTACTTAGTAAAGCTGACCGGAATTTCATTGATGAAAATATGTAAGTCACCCGTGAAATATCAATTAAAAGGGACTCGAATTTTTAATTGTTTTGTAATATTTTACTCCAGTGTTTTGAGCTAGGCCTTCACATGCCATATTGGCCTTATTATCAGGAGTGGTTCAGCTGCACCGCCACCTCAAGTTACCCGGACGCAGACAAAGTGCACGTGGAGGGCTCTTACCCGCAGCCGCGAGAGTCCGGCGTCTAACGTGGGTATAAGCAGGTCAGCTTAAGGACCTGTGGGAGGTGGAGCAACGGTGAAGAGCTGGGTGCGCACAGGACCTGCGAGCATGTGACCACGCGTCAGGGAGAGGGGAGAGATTACCACCGAACCCCTGCAGCACCGACAGTAACACTGATAATACCGTGGCACAGAGGAGAAAACGATAGACAAGTCAGGCAGGCAAAGCGGTCATACACAGGACGGTCAGCGAGGTACAGGAGGGATAATCACAGAGAGGTCAATACGTAGCCAGGGGTCATACACAAAACGGGCGGCAAGGTACAGGAGGAATAATCACAGAGAGGTCAATACGTAGCCAGGGTTCATACACAGAACGAGCGGCAATGTACAGAATCAGAATACAAGAGACGTTAACCGTGACGGGACCGGATCAAGCACCAAGCAAGCATACAGAGGCAGGCATGAAGCACAGACAGAATAGGGTCAGGCACACTCAGCTAGGAGTATAAATGACAGCGGATGGCTCCTCCATGAGGCTATAAGAACCCTCCCCAGGTCCATAGAGAGGCTTCCCATATTAACCTCTGCACCGCCTAACCTGAAGCCTCAGTAAACCATGACACTTATGAAAACAATTTTATAGATATGGTAAATCTTATAGAAAATTTTCAGAAATGTGGGTTTCTAAATTTGTCCTCTTAAAGGGAATCTTTTACCCCATTTTAGCCCTATGAGCTGCGGCCACCACCATCAGGGGCTTATCTACAGCATTCTGTAATGCTGTAGGTAAGCCCCCGATGAAACCTGAAATATAAGAAAAACAGGTTAGATTATACGCATCGGGGGCGGTGCGGGTGCGGTGGCTGTCACGGTCCGGTCTGGTGCCTCCCATCTTCATACGATGATGTCCTCCTCCTTGCTTCTCCCTTGGCTCCTGCACAGGTGTACTTTATCTACCCTGTTGAGGTCAGAGTAAAGTACTGCAGTGCGCAGGTGCTGCGAAAGGTCAGAGCGGTCCGGCGCAGTACTGTGCTCTGCCCTCAACAGGGCAGATAAAGTACGCCTGCACAGGAGCCGAGGGAAAAGCAAGGAGGAGGATATCATCGTATGAAGATGGGAGGCGCCGGTCCGGACCGCCACACCCATCGGACCAGATCGAACTCCGGGGTGAGTATAATCTAACTCTTTTTTCTTATCTTTCAGGTTACATTAGGGGCTTATCTACATCTACAGCATTACAGAATGTGGTAGATAAGCCCCTGATGGCGGTGACCGCAGCTGATAGGGCTAAAATGGGTTGACAGATCCCCTTTAAGGATATGTTTATAATACAGCATAAAAGGTTTGGATGTCACTCAATCATCTGCAGATTGGGGTGGTCTTCTCTGAGGTGCTCGATCAAACTATTGAGATATTCTGTTTGCTTGACAGATTGAGCGACATGATTCAATTGCCCTGAAAGTTATGAATTTTCTTGCTGGCACGAAAGACTTTACATAGATATAGTCACCATCTATGGTCTTAATTATTTCTAGAGTGAGACCACCAAACAAAGCCCATTATGTCAATATCCAGCTCTTTACGAGTTTACAGATATGACAAGGGAAATACCAAGGCCAGGTATCCATCCAGGTATCTGTAAACTCGTAAAGAGCTAGATATTGACTTAAAGGGCCACTTAATATGGTGGTAATGGTGGTTTCCGAAAGGAGCCACTCCTTGGCTGGGTCCTTCCCTGGAGGAAGATCTGGCTAGTCCCGTGTTTGAGACTCTTAAATGAGGCTCCATGGACTTTATTTTCATATTTGTATTTCCCAGGGAGCAATGCACCTAGGATTTCACTGATTGAGCGCCTTTGCTGGCTGCCGCAGTGTTTTCTTTGACTGGTCTCCCTGAGGTCAGTGATTGTTTTGTGATGTTGGTCTACTAGGCATTGCTCCCACCTAGCCAGAATCTTACTCCACACTGATGAGGGGCAACACCCCGAAACAGCTGTCTGTGGATGGATACCTGGCCTTGGTATTTCCCTTGTCATATCTGTAAACTCATAAAGAGCTGGATATTGACTTAAAGGGCCACTTAATATGGTGGTAATGGTGGTTTCCGAAAGGAGCCACTCCTTGGCTGGGTCCTTCCCTGGAGGAAGATCTGGCTAGTCCTGTGTATGAGACTCTTAAATGAGGCTCCATCGACTTTATTTGCATATTCGTATTTCCCAGGAAGCAATGCACCTAGGATTTCACTGATTGAGCACCTTTGCTGGCTGCTGCAGTGTTTTCTTTGACTGGTCTCCCTGAGGTCAGTGATTGTTTCGTGCTGTCCAATTTCGAGTCACTTGCCAAATTTTGTTAGCCATATCTTCTTTGCACTATGTTCATATGTTAAATAAGAAATAAGGTATTCCGAACCAAAGCAATAATTTAGAAAAGGAGAGGACTCCAAACAATAGGTTGCAGGATTTGGGAATGTTTAGCTTGCAAAAGAGAAGACTGAGAGGAGACTTAATAGCTGTCTACAAATATCTCAAGGGCTGTCACATTGTAGAAGGATCATCTTTATTCTCATTTGCACAAGGAAAGACTAGAAGCAATGGGATGAAACTGAATGGGAGGAGACACAGATTAGATATTAGAAAAAACTTTTTGACGGTTAGAGTGATCAATGAGTGGAACAAGCTGCCACGAGAAGTGATAAGTTCTCCTTCAATGGAAGTCTTCAAACAGAGGCTGGACAGACATCTGTCTGGGATGATTTAGCGAATCCTGCTTTGAGCAGGGGGTTGGACCAGATGGCCCAGAAGGTCCCTTCCAACTCTACCATTCAATGATTCTATGATTCTAATATGTATCCTAGAAAGCTATAAAGTCACAACTTCCAATTTATCAATAAAATACAAATTTTATTAGTAAAAGCATAAATAAAATAAAAATTCTATACAAATATATCACAGAATTTATAGAAATAATTTCAAGAGTAGAAATATGTGAGGTTGCCAGATAGAGCTCAAATTTAAGGAGACACACATGGGTTCATGGGTATGAATAGTGAAAGGTGTTCCACTCAAATGTCAAGAGTGAAGACGACAGAGAGGGATGGTCAAAAAATATGCAAGAGTGTACAGTATTAACTGACTCAATATTGATAGAAAGTCAGTAACAAAGGTTAGTAAAAAAATATGCAAAGTATATAATATTAACTGACTCAATAATTATAGATAGTCATGTGAAGAATATATTCAAAAGACCCTAATTATTTGCTAAAAATGCAGGACAGTTAAGAATACATATGCACAAGTGCAATGTTGCACTAAACTCGGACATTATTAGCACAAAACTGAATATGAAACGTGCTAGGTATCATATAAATTAGGACACCTTACCCATATTCCAGGGTGTACTGCACAATACCTCAACGTGTGTTTCGCATGGGTTTACTCTGGGGATAGAGCTCAATTGGTTAGTATTTTATTGATAAACTGGAAGTCGGGACCTTATAGCTTTTTAGTTTATGTATTGCTTTGAGTCCTCTCCTTTTCTAAATGATTTTTTTTTTTGTGACATTTGAGTGGAACACATTTTGTGTTTTATACCCATGAATCCATGTGTTTCTCTTTAAATTTGAGCTCTGTCTGGGAACCTCATATTTTTATTATTTCTATAGATACTGTGCTATTTGCTCTGCTTTATGGCATTTTTATAGTGTATTTTTTTGCCTTTTGTAATAAAATTTGCATTGTATTGATTAATTGGAGGTCTTGACTTTATAGCTTTCTTGGTTATATATTACTATGCTGGATAGATAATCAACTTTTCTTATTATTCTAATATTCTCACTTTCTTTTAAGCTGCAAGTAATAAATTATCTTTGACAAACAGCTGGTGGGTGGGGAAGTCAGCGCTGTGACAGTGTCACTTCCAATACATAAGACTTTTCATTTTCTACAAGTAATGTGCAAAGTAATTCCGCTTTAGACATCACAATCATTTATGCTTTTAGTTGTCTTTGAGCATCTCCTTATAACATTAAATTCTTTTCAGAACAGTTTTATCTTATTCTGGGAATTAAAGCTTTTACGCAGATGACTCCTAGGGAACAATGGGGTCGGGAAATGTTTGCACATCATTTGAATGCAGTCCATCTACAAAAAAAAAATAATTCAAAAATAAGGTGAAATGGATTTTTTTTTGCAGTCGACCTCAACAGTAGAAAATTAATCAAAGGTTTTGTGCTGTTTGTGGATCAAATTGAAATGGCAAGTAATTGATTCTCAGACAAGGGATGGCTATTGTTGAAATCTCACTCTTGCTGCCGTCGGGTTTCAATGTAGATTTAAAGCAAATTGCAAAGAAAACCTTAAACCATAAATGAGTATACGTACAGACTCTGGGAAAACTAAACAAGCCGGATGCATGGTGTATGTAATCTGTAAAGCGCAACCCGGCTGCCACTTTTATTCAACGCACCGCCGTATTGTATATTCTAAATGTTTCCTTGCCATGCCTATTGTGCTAAGACGTCTATTGTGTTGTAGAATTACCTTTGTAATCCCGATACAGCTTAGGAAGAAGAAAAAAAATGATTTAGAGTATGAAATGTATTATGTTCACAATACGAAGGCGAGGGAATGGAAGAAGGGGACCAGCTTGGAGAGGATGGGGAAATGGGTATTATGTAGCGCTTCTGATAGAAATGTTCAAAGCGGAATTGCTCTGGCAATTATACTTGATGCCAGATTTAACTGTAGCCTCGGTGGTCCAGCGCCTATGGGAACTGGAGGAAAATTCAAAAATGAATAAATAGAACAAGCTGTTTTCAAATTTTATGTATCCACAGAATATTCTAATAAATGAAAAAAAATCCAGCTCACCCCTTCCTAAATTAATCCGCAGTGGGGAAGTCACTGCATAGCGTTACGGCCAAGAAAGTTGAAGGATCTCATTGAGCATCCAAAATGCTTGACTTCAACTTTTTTGTAAATTTTGTATGCTTTTTCACTCTTTTAACGTATTAAATAAAAGTTGATTTTTTATATATATATTTGAAGCTGGATCCTTCACCTTTCTTGGACGCATGTAAAGAATATGTCACATACGCATTTTATGAAATCGATTCTCAAAAACTAGGATTCTCCAGAAAAACAATTACATTCACACAAATAAAACAAAATAATGGTCGGCCTTCAATGTGCTTGATTAAGTTTAAGGCTAGGAAGAGGTAAAAAAAATGTATATTTCTAGTCACCTTGGCCTCACCTTCCTACACAGTTCCGGTTAGGTCCTCTACTGACTCTTTTTCTCTCCCTCCCTCCGTCGGGCACAGGTCTTCTCTTCCATGTTCACTTTTACTCTATAACCGGAATGGATGATGCTCAAAGATGTGGGCTGCTTTGCCAAAATACTTTTCTTTTAACCAATTTTGAGTTAATGGTTTTTAACACATTGTGGAGTAAAAAGTGTTATCTCTACTTTGTCAAAAGATCTTTATTTCAGCACCATAGCCCATACCTTCATGAATCATCCATTCTAGTCAAATATCCTGGAGCACTTTATCCCCCAGCCAAGGGGCAGAAGATTGATGAAACTTTGCTTTTTCAGTTGCGCCTTACGCAACGCACAGGTAAGCGCAACCTCTTGCTTGTACTTTCTCCTCTTTTATGGTATCACCATACGGCCTTGTGCACTCTTTTCCCTCTTACAGTTTTCCGTCTCACTTTTCCTCTTCGGCACTTTTCGCTCTGAAAAGTCCCCATGCAACAACATAACGTAATAGTGTTGCTTGATGCCTAGTTTGTGCTGTAAGCACAAAAGAGTAATGATGAAGCTAGAAGACTAGGCAGGAGGTGGAAGGAAGGAGTGATCGTTCTACCAGAGAAGCGTGGAGCTCCAGTGCGAAGACCGGTCAGAGGCAAACTGAGCATTTTTTTACTCCTCTACATATTATGCTTTGAAGTCTGAAAAAAACTCTGAACATATTAAAAATCCTTTACCTTAATTCGATTCGCAAATTTTTCATTTTATGAAAATTGAATTTCCTGATCAAATTTGAGTAAACCTGTTGAATTTGAGTTTTGGAAGATTCTCTCATTTTTAATCGAGGTACTTTGGATGAAAGGGAACGCTACCCAATGAGGGATGAGGAGAAAGATATCAAGGGCACTGAATGCTAGGAGAATACACCACCATGGTCTACTATATTTTGTAAGAGCCCAGACACATTTAAGGCCGTCCATAACTTAAAGCATCATCTATTTGATGAGGGAGTCTAAGGTCCAAGACAATCTGTGCCTAAGGTCTCCTGAGAAACAAATCCAGTTTGTAGACCTAATTTATAATATGATCATTGTCTGGATGAATTCAGTGTCTGGGTAAATTCTGTTCATATGTATCTATGTAAAAAATAGAATTATGTGGAGGTAAAATATGGGACGGAAAGACATAGACATAAAAAAACTACATACATAAGATTTAAATTATTATGAAGTGGGTTATGATGTGGAACAATCTACATATGAGGCATGACATTTTTTATGTTGGATAATGCAATAAGGAGATAAGGTCTAGTTGCCTGTGATAATCTGCTTGAGACATCTAAGTCCAGCTCGCTTAGACACTTGTGGACCAGATCATGACTCATGACGTATTCGTTTCAGATATCCTGCAATTACCTTGTGGTTCTACTGTATGTAATGTCTGCTGCATGATTCCCCTCCTTCCACCGTGAGGGAACGCCGGCTTCCTAACCACAGCAACGTCCTCAGAACTTGTCTCCTACTCCCCTGTTACGGCAGCGCGCATTGTACGCGCGAATGAACGCTTCCCAGCTCTTGAAGTGACAGTGCAAACACATGGTGAAATGCCCCCAGCTAACAGCTGGGAGACATCTTGTATAAAAGACATCCTCCCCAATAGAGAGGTTCCTGAGCAACGGCTATAGATTAGTTTTAATGGTGTTGGTGTCTACAACTGTATGTTTGCCAGGTGCCCTGTCTTTAGTCTGTTAAACTTATTCCTGTATCCTGTGTTCCCATTAGACAAATATAGTTTGTCTGTGTTCCTGTTACCGCTTTGGCAACTGTGTCTGCGGTACCTATGGCTGTTGTTCCAGGTCCTTGGGCGGCCAGCTCCAGAACTGTTCCGGATATCTACGGCTGTGAACAAGAACCTATCTTCTATCTACAAGTTGTCCATATAGTCAGTCAGTCTCCATTGCCTGCTTGTCAGTAGTCATCCCAGTCAAACCTCCCCATTTCAGCAAAACTGACCCCTTGTCTCAAAACAGATTTAAGGAAAAAATAGACGTAATTCTTATAGCCAACATTCCAAGTTAGCATCGGTTGTGGAGCTTTATTTTCTACCACAACTGAGAGCAGCATAATGTAGGAGCAGAGACTCTGATTCCAGGTATATATAACTTACTAGCCTACTCATTATTTTGCAAAAACTGATGCAAATCCACCTGTATAACCCCGCCCCCACCACTGATTGGCATCTTTCTGTGTACATTTCGAATAGGCAGAAATCTGCCAATCAGTGGTGTGGGCAGTGTTATATGAATATAGAAGACTACAAAGAAGCAGATTGACTAGTCCTTTAGCGATAATCTCCTGCTGAGGAAACTGTGATTATATCAAAACTACAGCACGTAGCCCAGTAAGTGGAATTAGGGTCTTTGTCTCTACATTATTCTGCTCTTGGATTAAGTGTCTGGCAAAAATAATAGATTCCACATCAGGAAATCTTTATGGATGATTTATTAATGTCAATACTTACCATAAAACACTTCTGTGTTTAGTGCATTGTTGCAAGAGATATAAAGAGTTTGCTACAGAATATGCCAGAGATATCAGAAGATAATTGTTCGCAAATGCAAAATACTAAATAGTCTAACATTAGAGGAAAGTTAGGGGCAGCCCAGTGTCACAGTGATTAGCACTGCAGCCTTAATGTCCAATGACGGACACAGTCCGTCATCAGACATTTCCCCTGCTTTGATGAGGGCTCCGGCGCTGAGCCCGCATCAAAGCCGGGACATGTCAGCTGTTATGAACAGCTGACATGTGCCCGCAATAGGCGCGAGCGGAATCGCCGTCCGCCCGCGCCTGTTAACTAGTTAAATGCCGCTGTCAAAGCTGACAGCGGGCATTTAAATAGCATTTCCGGCTGCCGGGCCGGAAATGACCTCATCGCCGACCCCCGTCACGTGAATGGGGGTCGGCGTCATGTTGCCTGGACAACCAGAGGTCTCTATGAGACCTCTATGGTTGTTCCAGGCATATGGCTTTCAGCGCCACCCGGTGGTCGGCACTGAAAGCACAGCAGTAAATCTGCTACATATGGGCGATCTGCTCATCACCCATATGTAGCAGAGCCGATCAGGTTGTGCAAGCTTCTAGCCTCCTATGGAGGCTATTGAAGCATGCCAAAAGTAAAAAAAAAAAATGATTAAAAATAAAAAAAAATAAAAAACCTAAAAGTTCAAATCACCCCCCTTTCGCCCCAATCAAAATAAAACAGTAAAAAATAAATCCCACATACACATATTAGGTATCGCCGCATTCAGAATCGCCCAATCTATCAATAAAAAAAAGCATTAACCCGATCGCTAAACGGCGTAGCGAGAAAAAAATTCAAAACGCCAGAATTACGTTTTTTTGGTCACCAAGACATTGCATTAAAATGCAATAACGGGAGATCAAAAAAACGTATCTGCACAAAAGTGGTATCTTTAAAAACGACAGTCCGGCACGGAAAAAATAAGCCCTCACCCGACCCCAGATCATGAAAAATGGAGACGCTACGGGTCTCGGAAAATTGCGCAAATTTTTTTTTTTTTTTTTTAGCAAACTTTGGAATTTTTTTCACCACTTAGATAAAAGAGGACATAGAAATGTTTGGTGTCTATGAACTTGTAATGACCTGGAGAATCATAATGGCGGGTCAGATTAAGCATCTAGTGAACCTAACAAAAAAGCCAAGCAAAAAACAAGTGTGGGATTGCACTTTTTTTGCAATTTCACCGCACTTGGAATTTTTTTCCCGTTTTCGAGTACATGATATGGTAAAACCAATGATGTCATTTAAAAGTAGAATTCGTCCCGCAAAAAATAAGCCCTCACATGGCCATATAAACGGAAAAATAAAAAAGTTATGGCTCTGGAAAGAAGGGGAGGGAAAAATGAAAATGTAAAACCAAAAATACCCCTGGTCGTTAAGGGGTTAATGTCAATACTTACCATAAAACACTTCTGTGTTTAGTGCATTGTTGCAAGAGATATAAAGAGTTTGCTACAGAATATGCCAGAGATATCAGAAGATAATTGTTCGCAAATGCAAAATACTAAATAGTCTAACAATAGAGGAAAGTTAGGGGCAGCCCAGTGTCACAGTGATTAGCGGTGCAGCCTTGCAGCGCTGGAGTCCTGAGTTCAACTCCCACCAAGATCAACATCTACTAGTAGTTTGTGTGTTCTCCCCAAGCTTGTGATTGTTTTCTCCAGTTTTCTACCACACTGCAAAGACTTACTGATAGTGAAATTAAAAAATTGATGTAAAGCCCCCGTTACACACTGCGATATCGCTGTAAAGTCACCGATTTTGTGACGTAGCAGCGATATTGCTAGCGATATCGCTACATGTGATACTTACCTCCGACCGGCTCCCCCACTGGTTATCGCTGGTCGCGCGAGAAGGTCTTGAACCATTTCTCGTCGTCAGCTTCCTGCGGCGCTTCCTGCTGTGACGACGAGCGGCGCGTGGACGCAGGCGGGAGGACGTCAGGATCGCCGCGTCTGACAGGTAAGTAATGACCCCCGACCGCTGCTATGTCGCTGATGAGATCTGCCTGTGTGGCAGCTCACTAGCGATCACCCTAAAGCATGAAACTGATACAAATCTAGATTGTATGCATAAGGCATAAAATTAGTTTATCATCCTGTAAGTATGAAATTCAAACCCTTAGCCACTCTTTGCTCTTTAAGGCACCGGTCTTATTATTTCTTAGGCTGGAGTCACACTGGCGAGGAATACGGGAGAGTGAGAGGCGCAAAAAGCACGCATTAGACACGGACCAATGATTTTCTATGGGGTCCCTCGCACCAGCCGTATATTTCTCATCCGTATTCTACTGTCCGTGCCAATCGCAGCATGCTGCGATTGTCAGCGTACTACGCCCGTAGTGCGCCAATGCAAGTCTATGGGTGCGCAAAAAATACGGATTACACACGGACCACACATGTGACTTGCGAGAAATACGCACCAGGTGTCTTTTAGCAAAGCCGGCAATTCAGTGCGCTATACAGTAAACTCACACTGACAGTTTTAATAAAGAAATGAAAGAATAGATATAGACACATAGAATACATATATATACACGCATTCTATGTGTCTATATCTATTCTTTCATTTCTTTATTAAAACTGTCATAGGGCTCCATTATATGTCCATTTTGCAAGCCTGCGAGAAAATCTCACCATACGGATGCCATACGGATTACATACGGATGCTGACATGCGCAAAATACGCGACCACACCTTGATTACGGATGACATACGGAGCACTGTTTAGGGGTCTGTCATCCGTATTACGCATGTAAAATACTGACCGTATTTTGCGCAGGTTAGTGTGACTCCAGCCTTAGACTCTAGATTCTGGGTGCAGCTGTAACCTCTGCACACCTTAGGCTTTTGAGAGTTGACGTCTTTTTTTTTTGTTTTGTTTTAAATTTACACCTTAGGCTTTTGAGAGTTGACATCTTGTTTTTTTTTTTTTTGTTTTTTTTTTATCCCATTTATCTGTAGGCCCAAGATCCATAATTTATGCATATGTGACCCACTCTATCATCATCATCATGGCAAGACTATAAATATGTAGATGACTCCATACAAGGACTAAGGCAACAGGCATATTAAATAGTCTTTACACAGAAAAAAAAAGTGACAAGGATGAATAAAGATCATCTCGGTAGATGACAACCAGATAACTTGATATGACTGCCACAAGGCATTGGCGTACTTAATGCTTTTCTATAGCAAACTGCACTTAATCATAATTAAAACCACACTATGGCTTTTAAAAAGCCGCTGGTTGTTAATATGATTGACGTTTTCTATGATGTTGAAAACATTTAATAATACATTTAAAAGGAAATCTCCTGCATTAAGGAATCTTACATCAAGACTCCGCAATCCGTGTAAAACGCTTGAAAGCAGAAAGCGCAAATGACGAGGGGGCGGCGAAGGTCACTCCGGCACGGAATCATTATGCTTGTCTCATTTGTTAAGTTCCACTTTCTTCAAAATTCCAATTGTTTTGTTATTGAAAGATAAGAAATGTATCACTGTTCAACTACAGTTGAAGGTGCCATTTTCCTATAGCTATAGATGTCTTTCCTTTTTTTTTTTTCATCCCACCTCGACATATTCCAAGATGAGAGGTGCGAGATAAAAAGTAAAAAAAAAAAATCAACTTTTTGCGATACTCTGTTGGGAGATGTTTATGCTACATGTGTTTGCATGTGTCTATTGTAGTATCCTGGCACATTTTACATAATGTGTTGAATTTATATTGTAAGACCTCATTTAGACATCCTTTTTTTGGTGCATGTCAAAAATTACCCAATTTCCATGACTGTTTTTTGTACAGATTTTCCTTAGTTTTACCTCCCACTAGTGTTTCATCAATTTTTTCTTGTATGAAAAAGAAAAACTGATTAAGGTTTCCTAGCTTCTCCTATCGAACAATTTCCATAAAATAGACGGCACAAAGATGTAAATGGGATATAAACAGTGTTCTGACTTTTTTTGTAATCCATGGGTTGGATCAAAAATGGACATATTTACATTTTTTGGGGGACACTCGGGCACCAAAAAACACACATACAGTAAAAGCTCCACAGACTGGCATAGGTAATTGTTCTATCAATGAAAACTACAGATAAAACACAGAAGTTGTTATGGAGTGTGTTTCGGATGGCAAAAATAAGAAGAGCAACACGGAGTGGATCCTCTGGGTCACGGCTAAAGAGCCCCTGCGGACGAGCTGGACCAGGTGGAGCCACCCCCTATACAGGGAGTGTTAGGGGCAGGCCCACAAGGGATGGAACCGTGACAGCCGGAGCCAAAGGGACGACTGGGTGAGCACCAGGGGAACTAGGGTGGAGAGTCAGCGGAGCAGCGGTACGGGAGAACAGTGGTAGGAGCCAGAAGAACGCAGAGACTTGGAGGGTTCGAAGCAGGTAGTGGCTGGAGGCTGCAAGAGAGAGAGAGGGTAAGAGAGGGCACGGACATGGAGTTCGCAGGGGCGCAACACACCGGGAAGATGGCAGGGAAAACAGGACAGCCAGAGGAGCGAACCCAGAGAGAACAGCAGAAGAAACCTAACTAAACGGGGCTCGGAGATGCAGCGTAGCAAGGCCTGAGAGCGTACAGAGCGCTGGCCTAAAGGACAGCAGTCCG
Source organism: Dendrobates tinctorius (assembly GCF_039654945.1). Classification (NCBI taxonomy): domain Eukaryota; kingdom Metazoa; phylum Chordata; class Amphibia; order Anura; family Dendrobatidae; genus Dendrobates; species Dendrobates tinctorius. The sequence goes on from NW_027361677.1 coordinate 12,630,027, forward strand.
GGAACGATACACAGGCATCTTACCTGGGGAGACGCCTGCCAGAAATAGGCGATGGGCGCTGCCATGTTGGGGGCAGAGCCACCGCGTCACATGGCGCCGTCAGAGCTCCGGCCAGAGGAGCGTGGGAGTGACGTCGGGGAGGCCAGAGGTCAGCAGCGGGGACGCACCGGGGAGCGGGTGTGCGCTGGGAGGTGCGCACAGGACCCTGCAGGTGAGTATCAGCGGCGGCTGTGACAGAAGTGAAATAAGAACATTTGAAGGAGGCCTACATTTTTTATAAGATTTTTTTAAAAAAGGTAAAATGTTATTTGGCTTGTTAAAGAGACAAGTCCATACAAAGAAAATAGGGTCTGTTAGGGTTGGCGGATCGCACTAAATAAAAATAACTATACTAAAGTGCGATCACAACCCAGGGTCCACCGTGTAGAGAGGTTATCTTGCTGCTAGTAACAATGTCGGAGCTGCGCGGCATGCGTTCACCAAGAAGCATGCTGTGTGAACTCCACACAGTGTGAACAGAACACAAGATACCAGACTGATAGCGTCTCAGAGGTATGCACAGGCCGAGGAATACCAGCTCAGCTAACTGCCGAGTGGCAAAGAAAATATAAATAACTAACTCAGCTGACCACCGAGTGGCGTAAAAATATAAGTACAAAGCTCTATTAACTGCGGAGCGGTACAAAATGAGGTGTGTGCAATACCATACCCAGTTAAAACAATAGGGTTTAAGCACATGGGTTGACTGTGCCCCGTAACTGACCCATGCTAACCGCACATGTGGCTGAGACAGGTGCTAGGCCAAGCGAAAAGAAAAAACAGCCTCTCTAAGGAAAATTAGGCACTCACACAGCCGACAGAGCGGCAGAGTCTACACCCACACACACACGACCGCAAATGATACTAGCGCACCGGCATGCGCCTTGGAGAACCTTTTATACGTTAGGCTCAAGTCCAGTCAGACAGGACCTTGCCCGTGGACCAATCCGGAGCTGCCACCTCACCAGACCAGCTGATGTCTGACCACCAATAGAAAGCCGCCACATCACAGATATGCTCAGTACGGTGATTTCTTTACTTAGATGCCAGGATGTAATGCAGCACGTGCAATACACTGGTTACCATAGACTTGACTGGAACACGAGTGGCACGAGCCTGAACAAGAAGCTGGGACTGACGTCCATGCTGAGCAGCAGTCCCAGCGGCCGAAGCTAAATGGGAGACCACAGCATCCGACAAGGCCCGGGATCCATCCCATGCAGCAGGAAAGTACTGGCAGTTAACAGGGTCAACTTCTCCTTAATAGTTAATCCAACTTTTGTAATTGTTTTTATTTCTTTAATACACATAACTAAAAAGAAGGTCTAGGAATGTCCTACAAATTGTATCTACTGGTCTTATGCACGCCTATGTGTTTCCATGGTTACAGACTACAAACAAACAAGTGTAGCCAGACCAGACCACGCATGGAGTGTTCATAGTATTTAATATATAGTCTGTGTATACTGTATTTATATATATATATATATATATACTGTATATATATATATATATGGGCAGATAGATATTATTTTGTTGTCTTTTTATTTCTTTTAAGTGTGTTGCCAACTATCTAATTATTTTCCAAATGGGCCCATAGAGGTCCCAAATAATAAAAATACACCATACATCTTCTGTAATGTGGTCTACATTCCATGAGTCTCCCTGCTTCTTCTTCCAGTAGAAGGCATCAGTTAACCACTGCAGCCAATTAGCAGTTGCTGATTGGCTGCAACAGTGAGGTTCTGTATGTGCCATAAGAAACAGTTACAAAATTTCCACTTTTGGCTTGGATGGAACTTGACCTCTGCAGACAATCAGCAGGCTACATCAGTCACCTGACACTTCTCGCCAGGAGAGGAAACCAAAAGACCAATAGGGGACATATTCAGCAGTAGCAAAGAGTGACAAAACAGTCCAGTAAGTGAGTGGGTTTTATTTATTTTAGGCCCATTTCTAAAATAATGACGCATAGTGGACAACCTCTTTAATATTTTGTGTATATCTATGCATTAATGTAGGTAGCTTTATAGTTAGCTTTGCGTGCGTCTCTACTTCTGTTCTGTTCGAAGGTCACGCTAAAGTTGGTGTTTTGCTACATCTCCTAACCAAACCAAATAACTTTATTGATTGCGTAAAGACTGAAGTCGTAGAGGTTTGGAGGACGATTCATGGGATCTCTTTTGTGCCTTATGAAATAATGCACAATTTACTTCTGCAGAGCAAACAACGTCTCCCATTCAACAACGTCTCGCCGCGCGCAGTCCGGTAGAAAATCAAAATTGCTTAATCATACAATTTGTTGCCTTTCGGATTGCCGATAGATTTTCATTATGCAGCCGAATCTAACAGCCTCTCCAATCTCACTTAATCAAGCCCCCTTGTTGTAAATCTTCTAAAATTCTAGAAGTGAGTGATAAATATTTTCTGCAACATTAAAGAGATAATAAACAGTCAGAAGAGTGAGTTAATATTGTCTGTAGAACTGAACCGTCTGACAGCACTGGCTTTATCATACAGGACCACTAAGAGGCGAAAGCAAATAAAAATTACATTCTGCCATGAAATGCACCATTAATAAATCTTTTTACTTTTGCAAATCTGTGCTGAAAACATGGTACTTAACGGAGGAGGCATAAGCGTTGCATACTGATGAGGCAAAATGATTTTTTTTTCTACAGCACTGAAAGAAGAAGAACTGCAACATCCAGATCAGGGGCATACATAGAAATCTGGATGCCCAATAGAAAAGTTCCAAATTAGAGCGCCCCATTGGCGCTTGGTTGCTAGTTACCAATTCATAAGTTTCCCACTACTTCACTACAAACACCAAATGAGGGTGACAAAGGAAACTCTTCTATCTCGCCTCTTTGAAGTTATGATGTTAGTTTCACCAGGTGAGGTGGATCTTTTAAGTCCTGGCACCAGGTGGGCACATTTACCTTGGGTGTTGATGCAACAACAGGAAGGCACATCGGCAGTAACGAACACACAGGAATATGAGGAGAAACAGGATGGATGATAAGGAACCCAGTAAGGATGCATGCAAACACAAAAACTCAGAGAGTGGATCACACCAAATAGATCAAGTGAAGTTATCATTTCCCTCTACCCCTCCTTGGTCAGGCCTCATCTGGAATACTGTGTCCAGTTCCCAGCACCACATTTTAAAAAAGACATTGAAAAACTGGAGCAAGCTCAGAGAAGAGCTACCGGGATGGTGAGCGGATTGTAAACTATGTCCTACGAGGAACGAATAAAGGATCTGGGAATATTTAGCTTCCAAAAAAAGAAAAATTAAGAGGAGACTTAACAGCTGCCTACAAATATCTCAAAAGTTGTCACAATGTAGACATGTGAAAAAAGAAGGTATCCAGCTCCGGAGATAAAATCCAAAATCTTTATTGAAACAAATTAAAAGGTAATAAGCTGCTTGATAACCAGTGTATACTGGAGGAAGGAATGTCCTAGATAACTGGACGCGTTTCGAACACGTGTAGTGCTCTTAGTCCTCAGTTTACCGTCGTTACTTAAATGTGTTATGTGTTTTTTTTTTTCCTTCACTGCCATGTTATCTGGGTGTTAACCTTTTTCTTAGTGGAGTAATTATTTTCATTTGTTCACCACCTGTTTGGGGAGTATTTTAACTTTTGCAAGACTGCTCATTGTGAAACTGAGGACTAAGAGCACTACACGTGTTCGAAACGCGTCCAGTTATCTAGGACATTCCTTCCTCCAGTATACACTGGTTATCAAGCAGCTTAATACCTTTTAATTTGTTTCAATAAAGATTTTGGATTTTATCTCCGGAGCTGGATACCTTCTTTTTTCACAAGTACCTAACGTCAAGCAGAGACGCTTCCTTGCTCGGATAGAACTACTCATGTGGCGGTGTGGACATCACTATAAGGGTGAGCTGAATCAACTTTTTTCTATACAATGTAGACATCCTTATTCTCATTTGCACATGGAAACACAAAAAACAAGGGAATGAAACTGAAAGCGAGAAGATACAAAATAGATATTAGAAAAAACTTTTTGACATTGATGATGATGAATGAATGGAACTGGCTGCCACGAGAGAGATTGTTCTCCTTCAATGGACTTCTTCAAACAGAGGCTGGACAGACATTTGTCTGAGATGGTTAATGAATCCTGCATTGAGCAGGGGGTTGGACACCATGACCCTTGAGGTCATTTCCAACTCTATCATTCTATGATTATATGAAATAGAGGTCTCAATCCCAAAATACAGATTTATGTCTAAATGGGCCTTAAATGGGTCATTTATCCAATCCAGGCAACCTGAAAAATCCTACATCTAGGACATCTGAGGGTAGCAGATCCGGGGGAAGTAAGCAAAGTCCAGAATACTGAGTACAGATGTGTAACACAAAGTCTCTGTTCTCCACAACATCTAAGGTAATTAAACTTCTACGATCAGAGCTAGCTTCAATTGCAGCAGTTAACGTTGGGGCATCTTTTGTTTAAAACAGATGTCACCTGCCCAACTTAGCGCGGAAGCTTACACTATAGAAATAGTGATTTTTTTGCAAATACCAGGAAGGGGCAAGCCCCACTGGCACCAGGCCCCACTGGTCACAAGCCACATAGAAGTAATGTGGCCTGCAGCCATTAACAGTATAACATTAATGCAAAAGTGAAAATATAATTGAACAAACAACAGGCAGAGGCATGGTAAAGGAAACAAACAATCATACCTCTAACAAGAGTGCTGTTGAGTCTCCCAATAGGAGTCACAAAACATATTGCTTGTGACAATTACAGGCGTCTTTTAGTTTTAAGGTGACTTAAGCCAAGTATTTCTAGTGCAGCTAAGGCTAGTTTCACACTAGCGTTTATAAGCACAGTGACGGCCTGCGCATGGCCGCCGCTAAGCCCCGCCCCCGCCGCACCCCCGCCGGTAGCTCTGTCCACCGGCGCATGACGCTGCATGCGCCCTGCGTCCCCTATCTTTATCACAGGGGGCGCAGGCCATGCGCAGTATGCGTTTGGCGGTGCATGCGCCTTTTTGATGGTGCGCCGACGCAACCAAACTGCAGCAGGTTGCGTTTGGCGCAGGTCGGCGCACCGTCAAAAGGACGCATGCGCCGCCAAACGCATACTGCACATGGCCTGTGCCCCCCTGTGATAAAGATAGGGGACGCAGGGCGCATGCAGCGTCATGCGCCGGTGGGCGGAGCAACCGGCGGGGGTGCGGTAGGGGGCGGGGCTTAGCGGCGGCCGTGCGCAGGCCGTCGCTGCGCTTATAAACGCTAGTGTGAAACTAGCTTAAGTCTCAGGGGTAACCCTAAAGGCAGCGAGTCTCCTTGGCAACAGGTCACAGAGCACCATGGAATCTTTGACTAATAGCATCAGCCTTTTGCACCGAACTTTCTACAGCCTCTCCAGCTCCTTCCACAGTTGCACTCATATTAGATGGCGACTTCCTCTCCACCTACATGCGCAGGTGAACTATGTCCCGGAACACAGCGAAATGCTTCTGGGACATAGTTCACCAGCGCATGCGCAGTAATGCTTTTCGGCTTTGCCCGCAGATGAGCAAAGCATACTGCGCGTGCGCGAGGCAAGATTGCATTGCGCACGCGCCGACTATGGAGGACAACTACTAAAATTCCCGAAAAAAATGCGAACGGCGGCCAAGGATGGGGTGGAGGAAAAGAGACGAAACACCACCCATCAGACCGGACACAAGGCATTTAAATAGTCCGCCAAATTGAGGTGACAGATTCCCTTTAATAGGGATGTGACTGTTGACCATTCCAGAAGGTGTCCATATCAAGCTAAAAAGTAACTAAAATGCCAACCTAGCATGAGTACTCATTGCCAGTGTGCAAACTAAAATTATTTTACAATAATTTTATATACATAGTGACAAGAAAAAAAAAATCTAAAATACAGACTACCAACCAGTGGATCATTTTACTAATGTGATGCAATATGATAACAGCATCCTCTCATCTCTACTCAGCGCGTCTATTAAGCCTGGTGTTGCTGTAGAGAGTTGTAACACATTTCAAAGCAAAATAATTTGTATCCCTTTGGAAGACAAGATTAAAAATAAAAAGATTGAAACTTTACCTTTTCATGTTTATAATAAGGCAACATAATTACTAATCTGTTTAAGGTTCACGCTGTATAAATAAAATCCCGAAATAAAAAAAAGCACAAATTACCACAAAAGACATTGGTGTTTACCATAATTGTGCACACGCTTCCAGTAATTAAAAATGTTTTAACTAAACAAGTTGGAGCCTTTAAAACATGGAAGACGTAAGTAGTGTTTAGGGGGTTCAGAAAGGAACAGGTACGTGTAAAATTCAGCTTGTATCAGGATGAACGGAAGATACGTAGACTGAAGAGTTTGTCAGATTTTGGCCGCAAAAGTGCAAAAATTTTACACAAATTTTGCCCAAATACCTGTTGCATAAACTTTTTTGACTGGCTGAGCGGGAATGAAAAATTGCTTTATTGTGTATTATTATTATTATTATTATGCATTTATATAGCGCCATTTATTCCATGGCGCTTTTCATGTGAAAAGGGGAATTATAGACAGGTGCAATAAACATGTGTAAGACAAGGGACACAAAAGTACAGAAGGAGAGAGGAGACCCTGCCTGCGAGGGCTCACAGTCTACAGGGATGGGTGAGGATACAGTAGGAGAGGGTAGAGCAGGTCGTGCTGTGGTTCAGTAGACCGAGGATCATTGCAGGCTGTAGGCTTGTTGGAACAGGTGGGTCTTCAGGTTCTTCTTGAAGGTTTCCGTTGATGGTGAGAGTCTGATGTGTTGCGGCAGAGAGTTCCAGAGTATGAGGGACGCACGGGAGAAGTCTTGTATGCTGTTGTGGGAAGAAGAGATAAGGGGGCAGTAGAGAAGGAGATCTTGAGAGGATCGAAGGTTGCGTGCGGGTAGGTACCTGGAGACCACGTCACAGATGTATGGAGGAGACAGGTTGTGGATGGCTTTGTATGCCATGGTCTTGGTATTGGTTACTTTATTTTTTTTATTTTTTTCTTGGAGAAAATATTACATTAAAGATAGCTGACCTTTCATTTGTGCAGATTATGTGTGCCCAAAAGTCACGCAAATTTTTGTGCAAATTCTCATTGCATCATTTTTGTTTTATTTTATAGTGCCAAAGAAGTGGCTTAGATTGAATGAAAAATTGCCCTTTTTTGTATTTTTTTACCTTTATTTTTTAAGTTTCTTTAGAAAATAATTACATTAGAGACAGCTGACCTATAGAAGTGTTGATGGGTCGAGAACAAAAATATGTATAAAAATTCTAGATTGGTAAAATATCAAGCAATATAAAAAATGTAATCCCTAAATGGAATTATCCAAAATTGGCAATAGTAATAATAATATAGGTATGTTAAATTGTAAGGACAGTCCAAAGATATTGGTAGAAGGGATCTTTGGGGTAAATCATCTCATGGAACATTTTTTGATGCCCATCTACCGTGGACCTCATACCAAGGGGCATGATTTGCCATTTATAAGACATATCTTATAGAGGTTTGTGCCATATGGTAGCTGTTCTGGTTATACAGTATGTACTAGGAAAGTTCAGGTTGGTGCTGGATAACCAGACAATGGGTTTAAGACATCTCTAGAAAAAACTCTTCAACTCCTATAAGGGGAGTTCTCAGGTCACAGGTTCTGGAGTAGTGACTTATGAGCTACATTTGGTCAAAGACGGAGATGGGTCATAAACAAAAGGCAACCAAGTGGGTTTAAGAAAAAGAAGGTAAACATTGGTCTAATGTAAGTCAAAGTCACAGCAGAAGTCATAGAACAAGAGAAGTCAAACAGTCCTCAATGGATATGGGAAAATCATGACGCACCATAAGAGACAGAAGTGAACCAAAAAGCAAAACAAGCTGTCAGAGCACAGGATCAGAAAACCCAAACTAATCACTGGCACAGCTATGACGTAGTTTAAGACAATACAAAAATGGACTGAGTAATTGTGCACATTACTTATGGGCTGTGAAGAACACCCACCAGACCCACCATGGACACCACTGTGGCAAGAGGTGACGGCATGGAACACACCAAGGTACAGTAAGCACATTACAGCAAACAGGGAATTCAGAGTTATTAGAGAGAACTTCTTAACAAATTAGCTGGAGTGGAAGACAACTACACAAAGCTCTCTGATTCTGGAGGACGCAACATGTCCATTTGTTTCATGGAAAAGTCATTGGTTTCAATGAGATCCTTGTAATGTATCACTTTTCCTGTGGGGTTGTTGGAAGAAAACTCAACACTTTCTTCTACATTCCGGTTCCAACAGTAAGATGACCTAAGATCAGCTTAATTTTCGGAGAGGCATGGATGTACCAACCGAGACAAACCAAAATGGACATTTCCTGTAGAAATTATTAGAAAATATATAGTACCCCATCCAAAAATGTATCCATTCTTCCTTCCTTCCCTTCTTCCTTCCTTCACTCCTTTCTTCCTTTTCACTCATCAGAATCTCTTTTTGCTACATTTCTACTGTATAATACTTCCTTTCCTCATTCCTGCCATCCTTCTTTCCCTTTTCTTCATCAGTTTCTTTTGTTTTGTTTTTTTTCTTGGCTTCATTCTTTCAGATCACTTTCTTTTTTTCCTTGGGTTTGTTCTTTCTTTTCCCCTTGGCTTTTCCTTTTTTCTTTCCTTTTCCCTTAGGTTGGCTCACTTTCTTTTTTTCTATCTTCCTTCCTTTCTTTCTTTCTCCTCTTCTTTCATTCTTTGGTTTTTTTTTTCCTTAGGTTTTTTCTTTCTTTTGTTTCTTTATCTTTCTAATTTCTTTTGTTGTTTTCTTTCCTTCTTTTTTCCTATTTCCTTGGGTTTATATGCTTTATTTATTTATTTAATTTGTTTTCTTTCCTTTATTTCTTTTCTTTCTTTTTCCTGGGGTTTGTTCTTTCTTTCTTTCTTTCTCTCTTTCTTTTTATTCTTTCTTGTTTGTTCTCTTTCTTCCTTTCCTTCGGTTCATTTGTTTTCTTTCTTTGTTACTTTTTTCTTTCTCTTCTTCCTTTCTTTTGGTTCCTTTTTTCTTTCCCTCTTTTTTTCTTCCTCTCTCATTCTCTCATACTCTCCTCCTTTCTTTCTCTCTCTCCTTTTTCGTTCTTCTCTCTTCTCCTTTCATCCTCTGTGTCTATTGTTTTCTCTTTTGTCGCCCTTGATATAATATTTAAACATTACTTTTCCTCCAGATTGTTATTTCTAACCCTGCCAGCACCTGATTTACTTATTAATTATTAAATCATGTTTTCCTGGATTTATTTTACTGTTGAATATTGAATGAAGTTTCATTCGGCTGATTAAGTTCACATGTAATTGGTAAACGTACAATTATTTAATGAATATCATTAATAATAGACAGCTAAATAAAAGTAATCATTTCATTAATTGTAATTACCAGGTTCTTAACAGCCCTCCCTCCTCCCGTCTAACTTACTTTCATTTCTTTTATATGGTGCTATGGGAAGACCTTTGGCTAACCTACAGAAAATGTCTGACATTTCCAGTTATCTGAGGGTTTTCTCTCTCCGGTCACCTCCATAATTCACCACACCGAAGAGAATGTCTATATTATTTGCCTTCTGTTTGTTTTACCACATTTTGCAAACAGAATATACATTTTTAAAGAAGAAAATTGCCAGAGAAGGGCAAATTTCCTAAAATTTCTGGCAGATTCACCTGAATTGAAACATTGGTCATGCTTTATAGATGTTGTCTACAACTCGGACAACCCAGTCTCAATCTGTATGTTTGCCCCCAATAAAATAACACTTATACTAACCTGTGGTGTTGTTACAGTGGTGTTGGCATTGGTTCTCTCAGAGAGAGTGAAGCAGCTGCTGATTGGCCGCAGGGATTGCATGACGTAAAGATGCTATGCAATCCCTGGGAGATGCAGTGAATTGGCACCGGCATCAGAGGTGAGAATAAGTGTTTTTATTTTTCAAGGGGGAAACATGACAATTGAGGAAGGATTGCTAGAGAAGTGGACAACCCCTTTAAGGTCTCCTCAGACACAAAAGCATAATAAATGAAAGGAGTTAAAAAAATCAAAGCTTATACTTACCTGTCATATCCCTTCTCATGCTTAGTCCTGCCTGAGTCCTCTGATTGGTCACTCTTTGACCATTCCTTGAAATATCTGGCACTGGGCCTTAGTCAATCACGTGAGGCATGACACACGTCAGTTGGGTAGGCAGGACCATCGAGGATTACGGACCCTCTCAGAAACATGTAGTAAGCCAAGTTTCCCAAATCCAAATAAAATATTTTTTTTTGGTTCCAGATTATGTGGACTCTTCTTCAGGCCCTCAATGTATCACCTTGATTACTAAACTACAACAGCTGCTGCAAAAATTTGTAAAACTGTAAGTAAATGAGCATTGGAAAAAAAAAACAAAAAAAAAAAAAAGAAATTACATATGAACTATTATCAATGCCAAATGTAATACAGGAAAAAATGCAATGCGCTCACTTTAAAAACTTTTGCAAAGAGACAATTGAGCAATTTGTCAGAACGTACTAGTTGTTGATCATTTTGGTATTCAGCAATAGCCTCAGAAAAAAAAAAAAGACAAATAGCGTAGAAAAAGAAAAAAAAGATATTTTTCCTCAATCTTGGCCAAAAAATCCACTTCAGAATTCCTTTTATGGGTCATCAGCAAACTACATGTATGGGCTCACATTGTGTCCTTCGTCAGGTTTAACCAAATTAGAAGGTCTGAACAGAAATTTGGCTGCAAAATATAAAGGTAAAAGTATCTACAGAGTGATTTTAATATAGTTTTTTAAAAACTACTGGAATATATCATTCCAGTGATATAAAGGATTAGAAGGAAAAGGGTTTTAATTTGTCATCTACAATTGATCTAGAGACATCTCTGAACTTGGTTGACAAATGACAAGAAAGTAGAATAAAAAGCATTGATTTTTATGGTAGAGTGTTGTGAGCATGCTCTGTGACATGTGCAGAAGCCACTGCGCAGAGAGCAAAGTAAGAAGGAATGACAGTTTTCACTATCAGCAACAATTTTGTATTTCATTGCCAGGTGGTGAGGAAGCAGAATAAAAAGGATTAATTTTTATAGTAGAGAGTTGTGAGCATGCCTTGTGACATGTGCAGGAGCCACTGCGCAGAGAGCAAAGGAAGAAAGAATAACAGTTTTCAATATCATTATCAAAATCATTTTTTTATTTAATTCCCAGATGGTGAGGATGTGGAATGAAAAGCATTGATTTTTTTACAGCATGCTCTGTAACATGTGCAGAAGCTACTGTGCAGAGAGAGGGAAGGAGGAAGGAATGACAGTATTCACCAACAGCAACAATTTTTAATTTCATTGCCAGATAGTGAGGAAGTGAAATTAAAAGCATTGATTTTTATTGTAGAGTGTTATGAGCATGCTCTGTGACATGTGCAGAAGCCCCTGTGCAGAGAGAGAAGGAGGAAGGATTACAGTTTTCACTATCAGCAACAATTTTACTATCAGCAACAAGTTTTAAATTCATTGCTAGATGGTGAGGAAACAGAATAAAAAGCATTGATTTTTTATAGTAGAGAGTAGTGAGCATGCCCTGTGACATGTGTAGGAGCCACTGCGCAGAGAGCAAACGAAGAAAGAAGAACAGTTTTCAATATCAAAATCATTTTTTTATTTAATTCCCAGACGCTGAGGATGTGGAATGAAAAGCATTGATTTTTTTTATAGCAGAGTGAAGTGAGCCTGCTCTGTAACATTTGCAGAAGCCACTGTGCAGAGAGAGGGAAGGAGGAAGGAATGACAGTATTCACCAACAGCAACAATTTTTAATTTCATTTCCAGATAGTGAGGAAATGAAATGAAAAGCATTGATTTTTATTGTAGAGTTTTGCGAGCATGTTCTGTGACATGTGCAGGAGCCACTGCGCAGAGAGCAAAGTAAGAAGGAATGACAGTTTTCACTATCAGCAACAATTTTGTATTTCATTGCCAGATGGTGAGGAAGCAGAATAAAAAGGATTAATTTTTATAGTAGAGTGTAGTGAGCATGCTCTGTGACATGTGCAGAAGTCACTGCGCAGAGAGCAAAGGAAGAAAGAATAACAGTTTTCATTATCAAAATATTTTTTTTATTTAATTCCAGATGGTGAGGATGTGGAATGAAAAGCATTGATTTTTTTTATAGCAGAGTGTAGTGAGCATGCTCTGTAACATGTGCAGAAGCCACTGTGCAGAGAGAGGGAAGGAGGAAGGAATGACAGTATTCACCAACAGCAACAATTTTTAATTTCATTGCCAGATCGTGAGGAAGTGAAATTAAAAGCATTGATTTTTATTGTAGAGTGTTGTGAGCATGCTCTGTGACATGTGCAGGAGCCACTGCGCAGAGAGGGAAGGAGGAAGAATTACAGTTTTCACTATCAGCAACGATTTTACTATAAGCAACAAGTTTTAAATTCATTGCTAGAGGGTGAGGAAACAGAATAAAAAGCATTGATTTTTTATAGTAGAGTATAGTGAGCATGCCCTGTGACATGTGCAGAAGCCACTGTGCAGAGAGTGAATTTTTAATTTCACTGCCAGATAGTGAGACAGACTCTGGTGGCTAAAACTCAACAACTACACAAAATGATTGAATAGAAAAGTTTAGCGAGCATGCTCTGTGACATGTGCAAAGACAACTGTGCAGGGTAAGGGAACTTTGCTTGTAGCTAAAATTCTGCCTGTATTATCAAAAACGTATTTTTTTCCTCTATCTACAACTTCACAATAGACATTACTTTCAATTCTAATCCCGCCCTGTTATAATGAACTGACTGTTCAAACTGACTCCAAAGTCTATAGAACATTAACATTACATTAAAGAAAAAAAAACACAACTAAATATTACTGATAAAATACAGGCTTACTGACATATGCATAAAAAGATCGCAACTGCACAGGAAATGTCAACAGATATGTTTGACGAGTAATTGTCCACAACTATACGCTGTGCCACATGCACAGTAAATAACAAGCTACGTACTAGAGTGCAACTGAAGAAATTAAATTTTTTTTTATGCTTTTCAATATTTTATTAAAAGCAATGTTTGTTCATACTGTCCCTTTAAGTAATTCTATTGCTCCCTACAAAAAACTGTGTGTGCATTTATGCAATGTATACATTTGAACCCATAATGTATAATTTAATGAGCTCTATTAAGGAAGCTCATTTTCCATATAATTAAGCTGTTCTAGCAATTAAAGTCAGGGAAGAGCAACACTGGTTATATTTATAAAGCTGTCAGGAAAGTATGAGGCTGTAACTGTCTAATCTGAACCAGTTGTTATTGTCTTCAGACAGGACAGCGATCTATCTATCATCTATCTATCTATCTATCTATCTATCTATCTATCTATCTATCTATCTTTCTATCATCTATCTATTCTCTATCTATCTATTATCAATCTATCTATTAACTATTTATCTATGTATTCTCTATCTATTATCTATCTATCTATCATTCATCTATTATCCATATATCTTTTTTCTATCTATCTATCTATCTATCTATCTATGTATTCTCTATCTATTATCTATCTATCTATCTATTATCCATATATCTTTTATCTATCTATCTATCATCTATCTATCTATGTATTTTCTATCTATCTTTCTATCTATCATCTATCTATATATCAATCTATTATCTATCTATCTATCATCTGTCTATCTATTATCTATCTATTGTCTACCTATCTATCCATTATCTATAATCTATCTATCTATCTATCTATCTATTTATTTATCCATTATCTATCTATCTATATTTTATCTATCTATTTTCTATCTATTATCTATCATCTATCTATCTATCTATCTATCTATCTATCTATCTATCTATCTATCTATCTATCTATCTATCATCTGTCTATCTATTATCTATCTATCATCTACCTATCTATCCATCTTGATATTATCTATCTATCTATCTATCTATCTATCAATCTATTATCTGTCTATCTATCTATTATCTATCTATCTATTATCTATCTATCTATTTATCCATTATCTATCTGTCTATTATCTATCTATCTAGCTAGCTATCCTCCTTTATATTGGAATTGCAATGCCATAAAGGAAAATCCTAGGATGGATAGACACGGTAAAAATCTGCAATTGATGAGACCCTGATTCTAGCTATGTGTCACTTACTGGTCAGTTTGGCCAGCTCTTTGAACGCTGAGCTCTGTATAACCCCTCCCACACCACTGATTGGCAGCTTTCTGTGTATACTGTGCATAAGCAGAAAGCTGCCAATCAGTAGTGGAGGCAGGGTTATATGGTGCTTCTGAACAAGGAGGACTACATGGCAGCTGGTTTACTAGTGCTCCAGTCATAATGTCCTGCTGATAAAAGTGATCTTATCAAAACTTCAGCAAGCAACCCAGTGAGTGACCCATCACTGGAATCAGGGTCTCTGCCTCCCTATTAGACTTCTCTCAGATTTGGTGTCAAAAACCTGGTGACAGATTACTTTTAATTGAAATATAATAGATGTAGAGAGTAATTATACTACCAGTAATAATAATTATAACACTCTTCTGTATCATCGTCACATTTGAGTAATTACTGATATTTCCTTGGCTTTTAAATTAAATTTCTTGTCTTGTCTGTATTTTTCATAACATTGCGCCCTATACCTTACACATTAAACCATCATTTACAATAATAGAAATTAATTAGAGCAATTAACATAATTTGTAAACTTGTAAAAAATAAAAAAAATGCCTAATAAAAGCTCAAAAAATCATAATCATCCCAAACCCAGTTTGTGAAAATTAAGTAGAATTTTTTTTTTTCCATAAGCTTTGACAAAGATCGGTTGCATCCGTCCGAAACGTGTCGTTTTCTAAATTTCTGTCTTGTGTCAAAAAATATTTTTTCAATTTATAATGGAATAAAATTTGAAGAAATTTTACCAGGAGCTGGAAATCTACTTTTTCTACTTTTTCTTATGCAGATCACTGCTGGAGAATAAGACGGAGAGCAATATGACGAGTGCGGATCTCTCACATTCCGTAATATACAGAGCGCTAATTAAGCCACGCGGTTAACGCTGGTATTTGGCAGCCGCCGCATAAAATACTTGGAATTATTTGAAATGGAACCTCAGAAGGTTTCCACCATGTTAAGCATAAGGCGCGTCTCTCTCCCAGGAAATAGGATCATTGAAACTCCTTTTGAGTCGACTCCGCTTCCCGCTGAGAGGCTGATGCTTCATGGCATCGGCTCGTGCACAAAGCGGTTCGGAGGATCAAATGGTTCTGTAGGTTAATATACTGGCTGTTCAGTCCTTTATATCTCGCTTCCAATGTATGCCGGGATGACAGGAGCTGCGCTGTCTCCTATATGTTCTTGGCATTGCAGGGTTAACACTTGTAAAATAGGTGAACCATGTAAAAGAGGGAAAAGAAGGAGGAAACGTGGGAGAGACACCACGTCTTCGTGATGGTTGGAATACAGGCGTCTGATGTGGTCATCACTAGTGTTGAGCATTCCGATACCGCAAGTATCGGGTATCGGCCAATATTCGCTGTATCAGAATTCCGATACTTAGTTCCGATAATTTTTTCATATCGAATACCGGAATCGGAAGTTCCCATAATGCTAGGAGCCCGCTCGATTTGATTCAGCCAATGGGGATCCTCAGAAGTGTGGGCACATCCTGTTAGGCATATAGGCATGTTAACTACTGGCATGGCTGTGATTGGCTGCTGAAATGATGTCATGATGCACTATAAAAACTGCAGCAGCCGCCATTTCTGGTCACTCTGCTGTGAATTCAGTTAGGGACAGACTGCTGTTGAAGACTGTGTGGGACAGTTAGAAATAGCGATCATCAAACATATCTATTGCTCTACCCAGGCTACATAATCCACCACTGTAGCATTTTTGTAGCCCAGCAGCGCTGTTTTAATAGCTGTCTGCAAGGGCTGTGTGAGTGCAGACCCACGCTGTGTAGTGTGTCCTGCAGGCACGTCTGCTTGTAGGCCGCCCAGCGTGTGTCTCTGCCTCATACACATTTTTCTTTTATTGCTGCTTTTTTTTTCTCCTGTATAGTGTGCTTCCATACGTATCCATATACATTGGTTGCAAACACTAAAGGAGTGGACAGCGGAGCCTTTCAGCAGCCTTTCAATGCTATAGCCCATTACTCTGCACTGTTTTTGGCTGTCTGATAGGTCTCTCTGTGTGTGAGTGCAGCTCACGTTGCAGTGTGTTCTACAGCCACCGCTGGTTGTAGTCCGCTCAGCGTGCGTCACTGCCTCATACATAGTCCTTTTTTTGCAGCTAATTTGTCCAGATTTTTGCTCCTATATTAGTGTGCTTCCATCCGCATCCATTGTCATTGGTTGATTGCAAACACTATATAGGATTAGATAGAGGAGCCTTTTTGATGGCTTGTGCCCTTCAGGGCCAGCCAGACTAGTATCACCCTATTTTTTGGAGCCTCATCAATTGCATTGTAGGTTAGCTTCCTGCATTGTAATCGCTCCAAAAAGTTGGTGATACTACAGCTTTCAATCTTTGGTCTCATCCTTTTCTTCCCCCCCCAAAAAAAAAAAAGGAAATAAAGTTCACCAAACACTCCACTTTAGAGTTGTGTAGGCCACATTAGATCATATTAAAGTGTAGTACACACACTCTTAGCCAAATTAGTGTTTCTTATACTGGTTAGCAGGTGTTCAGGAATAAGAACACTAAGCCACCCCTTTTTTACTTTTCTGCCTATCTTTATCAGTCTACCAAGATGAAGAAGGCAGGGAGTAAGGCACGTGGTCGTGGCCGTGGAGTTTCAGCAGGGAGAGGACGGGGGATTCAGCAGGGAGAGGACGTGGGGATTCGGTGTCTGCTGCGGCCACCAGTGACCCGGCATCCCCCACTTTTACCAGGCAACAGTCCTTCATGCGCAGCTTTGTAGGACCTCGCCGTACCCCATTGCTGCGTGACGAACAAATTGAAGCCGTTGTCGGATGGATGGCAGCTAACGCATCCACTTCAATGACTTCCGCATCCTCCCAGGGCCAGAGCACTGAAGAGCAACCATCTGTCTCTTCACCACCTGCCAAATTGCCCAGGCAGTCTGAGAGCCCTGGACAGGAGCCATCTCAATCTTTACTTCTGTTCTCAGAATCTGTTGGCTTGGAAAGAGGTGGCCAGCCAAGCAGCATTCTAGAGCGTGAAGAAGAGGGAGTATGCAGAGATGCGCAACTGCTTTGTCCCTGTGAATATGAAGAGGCGGGTGGGCCAGTGCCTATTGTCAGCACACCTCAGTTCTCATCTGATGATGATGAGACTCAGTTGCCAATTTCTGGTGCCTACGGTGCTGGCGAGACAACCCAGGACCAGCCGGTGCTTGAAGAGGGGAGTGGAGATGATGAGGTCCTTGACCGATCATGGCGTCAGCCACAGGAAGGTGGTGGGAGTAGCTCTGAGGAAGAGATTCCCCGAACGGCCAAAAGAGGAGGGAGAGGGCGGGGGCAGACTTGGTTGCCTATAGCCTCCACTTTGGCACCCGTGAGGAGCAATCCTCTTCCAAAACAGAAAACGGGCACTCCCAGGACTTGCAGTGCGTGGTCTTTTTTTGACACAGTTGCAGATGACATTTGCTTTGTCAAATGCAAGCTGTGTCATCAGAAAGTTAAACGAGGGAAAAATTTGAGCAACCTCAATACCACAAATATGTGGAAACATGTGCGTACCAAGCACGAGGTGGAGTTACACAGACACACTGAAGACGTAGGCCAACCTTCAGCAGCACCTACCACCTCTTCAGCTCGTGTTGGGGCCTCTTCCTCCAGCTCACACACAGCTGGTTCGGCTTCCTCACTGGAACGCCATGGAAGAACCACTGCCACTGTTGTCCAGAGACCCAGTGAAATTCCACCCACTGAACCACGTTCTCAGTCATCAGCACACTCCCATACCACTCACCAGCAATCGGTAGCACAGGCATGGGAGAAAAAGCGGCCATACTCAGCAAACCATCCCCGAGCACTGGCTCTGAATGCCGGCATTGCCAAACTACTGGCCCTTGAGATGCTGTCATTCAGGCTGGTGGAGACTGACACCTTCCGGAACTTGATGTCATTGGCAGTTCCACAATGCAATGTGCCCAGCCAGCCGCTTTTATTTCAGCAGGCAAGCCGTCCCTGCCCTGCAAAAGCATGTGGAGGGAAAAATTAAAAATGCGCTACTAAACGCCGTCAGTAGCAAGGTCCACCTGACCACCGATGCGTGGACCAGTAGCCATGGACAGGGACGATACCTTTCCCTCACTGCCCATTGGGTCAATGTTGTGGAGCCGGGTACAGATCTGGAGAGTGGCTCTGTACGTATTCTGCCAACTCCAAGGATTGCAGGAATGCAGTCTGTACATATTGAGTCCTTCTCCTACTCTAGTTCCTCGGAATCAGCACTGCATGAGCCTGTTAGGCCAGATATGAGCACAGGTGTGGCCAAACGTCAACAGGCCATCCTTAAATTAATTTCTTTGGGGAATCGGAGCCACACAGCACAGGAGCTCTGGAATGCCATCAAGCAGGAGATCGATGTGTGGTTTGTGCCAGCGAATCTCCAGCCAGGTTTGGTAGTGAGTGACAATGGCCGAAATCTAGTTGCAGCTCTGGGCCTAGGCAACCTCACTCACATACCATGTCTGGCACACGTGCTCAATTTGGTCGTGCAGAGCTTTCTGAGGGACTATCTAGATCTTGATGCACTGCTGCACAAGGTTCGCCTAGAGTGTGCTCACTTGCGGCGTTCCAGCATGGCAAGATCGCGCATTGCATCTCTGCAACGCCGATTCCGCCTGCCAGAACATCGCATCATATGTGACCTCCCCACCAGGTGGAATTCAACGTTACATATGTTGGAGCGGTTGTGTGAGCAGCAGGCAGCAGTAATGGAGTACCAGCTGCATCAGGCGTAAACAAGTCGCACTGTGCGCCGGACACACTTCACCACCACTGAGTGGGCCACTATGAGGGACATCTGCCAAGTTTTGCGTGCCTTCGATGACTCCACGCGGATGGCCAGTGCAGATGATGCACTAGTCAGCATGACTGTCCCCCATATCTGTCTGCTTCAAAAAACCTTACAAGCACTAAGTGAGGAGGTTTTTGAAGAGGATGAGGAGTCAGAAATGCCATCTGCTTCTGGCAAGTCTGCGCAACGTGCTTCCACACAAAGGCTCAGGCAGGGGACACTTAGTGAGGAGGATGACGAGGAGTCAATGGAGGAGGAGGAACACATCTCTCCAGAGGAGGGAGGTACACAAGGCTCTAGTAGTCAGTGTGTACAGCGAGGGTGGGGTGATGCTGAGCAGGCTGAGATGCTGCCTCAAGTTGGGGACAGCGTTTCCGGTCCAGTTGGCAGTCTGCAGCACATGGTTGATTTCATGCTGCAGTGCTTGTTAAATGACCGCCGCATCGCCAACATTCTCCACACGGCTGATTATTGAGTGTACACCCTCCTAGATCCTCGCTACCGGGACAACTTACAAAGCCTCATACCACAGTTGAACCGGGAGCGTAAAATGCGGGAGTACCAAGAAACACTTGTGCAGGCCATCATGTTCTCCATTCCCCCTGCAAGTGTTGCTGGTAGTGCTTTTCAAAGCAGCCATGTGGGTAGAGGCAGTGGAGGAAGCTCTGCACAAAGAGGTAGCAGAGGCAGTGCCGCAGGACAAGGCAAGGCCAGTATGGCCCAAATGTGGAAAAGTTTTGTGGGACCGCCACAAACGGCTACACCATCACAGACGGCTCCAGTCAGCAGGAGGCAACGTTTCCGTCAGATGGTGACAGACTACTTGTCTTGCCCTGTTAGTGTACTCCCAGACGGCTCTTCCCCGTTCAAGTATTGGGTCTCTAAGCTGGATACATGGCCAGAGCTTAGCCAGTATGCATTGGAGGTGCTGGCTTGCCCTGCTGCCAGAGTATTATCGGAACGTGTCTTTAGTGCTGCAGGTGGTGTGGTAACAGACCGTCGCACGCGACTATCCGCTGATAATGTTGACCGGCTTACTGTTCTGAAAATGAACAAGGCCTGGATCTCACCTGAATTTGCCAGTCCTCTTCCAGAATAAATAATTGGCTGGCAACAGGATCCAGGTCTCCTGTTGTGTTCATGTTTCTATGACCTGAACTTTATTTCCTGGGCTACAGCAACACCCGTTGTTGCTCAGAAGTGCTGTCCACACAGACAAAACACTCGCTCATGTGTAAGTGGGGTTCGGTAACGTCAGCTGATCCCCTGCTGTGTGTATGGCAAACTCTCCTGCTGCCTACAACTTCTGACTACCTCTGATTTAATATGTTCTCTGATTTGCCCTCTGTCTCCACTCTGTTTTGAGTATTTCCTCCGGCCTACAACACCGCCTGTTTCTGCTCTCAAGTGCCGTCTGCACAATCAACACTTGTTCCTGTGTTACCTGGGTCCTGTAACATATGCTCATCTCCAGAGGTGAGTCCGGCAATGTCTCCTGCTTTGTCTACATTCCCACTACTTGTAGTGGAAAAGTGGGCAGAGCAGGAGACATTGCCTGACTCACCTGTAGGGAGAAGCTGCTGTTACAGAACCCCAGTAACACAGAAACAAGTGTGGGTTGTGCAGACGGCATTTCAGAGCAGCAACTGGCGTGGTTGGAAGCCAGAGGAAATACTCGAAACAGAGTGAAGACAGAGGCCTAATTGGAGTACGTTGACAGTTAGTAGTAGTCTAGAAACAATCGAAAACTGCCACCAAGTAGGCCTCAGCCTACTACCTGATTTTCCCTGGGCTCCGACAATGCCAGTTGGTGCTCAGAAGTGCTGTCCGCACAGACAAAACACTCGCTCATGTGTAAGTGGGGTTCGGTAACGTCAGCTGATCCCCTGCTGTGTGTATGGCAAAGTGTCCTGCTCCCTCCACAGTCAAACAACCTCAGATTTACACCTGGCTCCAAGTAGGCCTCGGCCTACTACCTGATTTTTGCCTGGGCTCTGACACCGCCAGTTGGTGCTCAGAAGTGCTGTACGCACAGACAAAACACTCGCTCATGTGTAAATAGGGTTCGGTAACGTCAGCTGATCCCCTGCTGTGTGTACGGCAAACTCTCCTGCGGCCTACAACTTCTGACTACCTCTGATTTAATATGTTCTCTGATTTGCCCTCTGTCTCCACTCTGTTTTGAGTATTTCCTCCGGCCTACATCACCGCCTGTTTCTGCTCTCAAGTGCCGTCTGCACAATCAACACTTGTTCCTGTGTTACCTGGGTCCTGTAACATATGCTCATCTCCAGAGGTGAGTCCGGCAATGTCTCTTGCTTTGTCTACATTCCCACTACTTGTAGTGGAAAAGTGGACAGAGCAGGAGACATTGCCTGACTCACCTCTAGGGAGAAGCTGCTGTTACAGAACCCCAGTAACACAGAAACAAGTGTGGGTTGTGCAGACGGCATTTCAGAGCAGCAACTGGCGTGGTTGGAAGCCAGAGGAAATACTCGAAACAGAGTGAAGACAGAGGCCTAATTGGAGTACGTTGACAGTTAGTAGTAGTCTAGAAACAATCGAAAACTGCCACCAAGTAGGCCTCAGCCTACTACCTGATTTTCCCTGGGCTCCGACAACGCCAGTTGATGCTCAGAAGTGCTGTCCGCACAGACAAAACACTCGCTCATGTGTAAGTGGGCTTCGGTAACGTCAGCTGATCCCCTGCTGTGTGTATGGCAAAGTGTCCTGCTCCCTCCACAGTCAAACAACCTCAGATTTACACCTGGCTCCAAGTAGGCCTCGGCCTACTACCTGATTTTCCCTGGGCTCCGACACTGCCAGTTGGTGCTCAGAAGTGCTGTCCGCACAGACAAAACACTCGCTCATGTGTAAGTGGGGGTCAGTAACGTCAGCTGATCCCCTGCTGTGTGGAGGGCAAACTGCTGCTGCCTCCAAATTGTAACTACTTCAGATTTAAACATTCTCTGATTTGGCCTCTGTTTCCACTCTGTCTCTAGTATTTCTCCTGACCTCCAACACCGCCAGTTCCTGCTCACAGTTGCCGTCCACACATTCCACACTTGTTTCTGTGTTCCTGGTGTTCTGTTACGTAAGCAGATCCCCCAATGTGTGTCCGGCACTGTCTCCTGCGCTGTCCACCTTCCCACTGCAAGCAGTGGGAATGTGCACAGAGCAGGAGACATTGGCAGTCACACATCAGGGGATCTGCTGACATTACAGAACCCCAGTAACACAGGAACACGTGTGGATTGGGCAGACGACTGCTGTACGCATAAACTGGCGGTGTTGGTGGTCACGTGAAATCCTGGAAACAGAGTGGAGACAGATGCCTAATTGGAGCACGTTGACAGTCTGTTGTAGCCTACAAACAATCTAAAACTGCCACCAAGTAGGCCTCGGCCTACACCATAATTGTCCCTGGGCTCCAACAACGCCAGTTGGTGCTCGGAAGTGCTGTCCACACAGAAAAACACACTTGTTCATGTGAAAGTGGGGTTCGGTAACGTCTGCTGATCCCCTGCTGTGTGGAGGGCAAAGTGTCCTGCTCCCTCCAAAGTCAAAATACCTCCGATTTACACCTGGCTCCTAGTAGACCTCGGCCTGCACCATGATTGTCCCTGGGCTCCAACAACGCCAGTTGGTGCTCGGAAGTGCTGTCCACACAGAAAAACACTTGTTCATGTGAAAGTGGGGTTCGGTAACGTCTGCTGATCCCCTGCTGTGTGTACGGCAAACTCTCCTGCTGCCTCCAAATTCTAACAACGTCTTATCTTAAACTGCCTCCAAGTAGGCCTCAGCCTACAAAATGACTATCCCTGGGCTCCAACATTGTCAGTTGTTGCTCGGAAGTGCTGTCCACAAAGAAAAAAACACTCGTTCATGTGAAAGTGGGGGTCAGTAACGTCAGCTGATCCCCTGCTGTGTGGAGGGCAAAGTGTCCTGCTCCCTCCAAAGTCAAAATACCTCCGATTTACACCTGACTCCTAGTAGGCCTCGGCCTGCACCATGATTGTCCCTGGGCTCCAACAACGCCAGTTGGTGCTCGGAAGTGCTGTCCACACAGAAAAAAACACTCGTTCATGTGAAAGTGGGGTTCGGTAACGTCAGCTGATCCCCTGCTGTGTGGAGGGCCAACTGCTGCTGCCTCCAAATTGTAACTACTTCAGATTTAAACATTCTCTGATTTGGCCTCTGTCTCCACTCTGTCTCTAGTATTTCCCCTGACCTCCAACACCGCCAGTTCCTGCTCACAGTTGCCGTCCATGCATTCCACACTTGTTCCTGTGTGTCATGATCTCAGTGCGGGTTTGACTCGTACACGTGGGGTTAATGTCTGGAACCAGTGCTGATGACTGGCATTTCTGGGGTTAAAGGTTGTGATCCCGATGCTGGCTTAACTGCACACCTGGGGCTGTGATTGTGGCCTCTCTCTGGTTCTGGGGGAGGCTTCTTATAGCCTCAGGACGCTCCCATCCCTGTCAGTTATACTTTCGCTCTTGGCATTGTGTGGTGACCCCTGAGTGTGTCTGTGCTGTGTTCTGGTTACTTGATTCTGTGTGTATGACCCGGTCTGTTCTCTGGATATCGCTTTGGATTCTGCCTGGTACCTTATATGTCTGTTTGGTTTTGATCTCTGCTTGGCCGTGATTATCCGCTCTGTCTCATCCCTGGTACTGTACTGTGATCCTGTGTATGACCTTTGGCTTTGTCTGACCTCCCGTCTGTTTATCCCTCCTGTGCCTCGTTTGCCCGTACTGTTGTGACCTCCATTTTGCCTGACTCTGAGTTGTTGTATGGTGTCGTGTCATATCTGAAAGCAGGACGCTAAGCCACACCCCCTTGCAGTCACATGACCATAGGTCCTGTGCAAGCTTTTTCATTTTCAGTGTCCGCAGGTCCCGTGCCTCTTTACTTTCCAGCGCTGACTGGACCCTGACACTAATAGTTGAAGCACGCCTGGTCACCTCTGCTGCCCTGCTCCCCAAGTAACTCTTAGCACTGCTTCTGTACTCAGGACACACGCACTGGCTCTATGAGCAAGTGTAGTGCGGTGTCTCTGACATTATAACTGACCATTTCAGTTTTTTGTTTTTTTTCTGAAGGAAAAAAAAAAAAAAAAGTGTGTGTTATCCTCATGGATCCCATACAAGCCTTGTCTGATCAGGTCAAGCACCTGACCCAAATGTTCCATAAGCTCAATGTGGAACAACGCACGATGGCCCAGAGCCAGCAACAGTTGGTGGTTACTGTGCAGGGGGCTGTCGATGCAGGGGCTTCTGGTTCTGGAGGTAGGGATGTGTCATTAGCGTCCCCCGAATCTCCGGTCAAATTGCCAGACCTTTTCTCAGGGGATAAAAAGGAGTTCAGGTCTTTCAGAGAAGGAAGCAAGCTTTTTTTTTCTCTAAGGCCCCGCTCCTCCGGGGATGAGTTCCAGAGGGTGGGGGTCATTATTTCCCTACTTCAGGGGGCTCCGCAAGCATGGGCTTTCTCTCTGTCTTCCTCTGCTCCTGAACGTATGTCAGAGAACACATTCTTTGAGGCCCTCGGGCACATTTATGATGAACCTGACCGAGTGCGATTGGCAGAGGACATGTTGATGAGTGTCTGTCAGGGGAAACACTCAGCTGAGTGGTTTTGTTCTGAGTTCCGCCGCTGGGCGGCAGAGGTCTCCTGGAGCGACGCCGCACTCCGAGGACTCTTTTGCAGAGGCTTGTCTGAGCGGCTGCAGGATGCCTTGGCGTTACATCCCCCACCTAACTCTCTCGAGGACGCCATGACCCAGGCCATCCGGATGGACCGCAGGCTGCGGGCCAGAGGGGTGATGCAGGTGGATACTCCATTATTCCCCAGTGGAAAAGAGACTTCCCCTGAGCCCATGGATGTAGGCGCCCTCTCCCTGAAGGATACGGAGAGGAAACGCCGGAAGGACAAGCAGTTATGCTTTTACTGCGGTAAAACGGGACATTGGAAAAGGGAGTGCCCGAATTGCCCGTCTTCAAACCCGTTCGGCGGGAAACGACTAGGTCTGGGTAGTCAACGGGGAGGCTGCTCAGACCCTCAGGTACCATTTCCTCGTTTTCTAAAGTAGTACTGCCTGTGGAACTGTTGTGGATGGTAGTTCTTTTTCCTCTACAGCCTTCGTGGACTGCGGATCATCTATTAATCTTATTGACTCCCAATTTGGTCTTACCAACGCCTCTGCCATATTTCAGAATTTCATCAACGTGGTATTCTCGGATCTCATTGGTCGTTTTGTCGTTATCTACTTAGATGATATTTTGATATATTCCCCCGACAAGTATTCTCATTTGGAACATGTATGAACTGTGCTCCAAAGGCTGAGAGAAAATCATTTGTATGCCAAATTGGAGAAATGTGTATTCTGTGTACAAGAGTTGTCCTTTTTAGGGTTAATTGTATCCGGTGAGGGTTTTCGCATGGACCCCAAGAAGGTGCAGGCCATTGCGGATTGGGTGCAACCCCGAGATCTTAAGGGTCTTCAGCGCTTCTTGGGGTTCGCCAATTATTACCGCAAATTTATCCGGGGGTTTTCGCAAGTGGTCAAACCTCTCACGGATCTAACATGCAAAGGTGCGGATGTGAGAAATTGGTCCTCGCTCACAAAAGAGGCCTTTGCGACGCTGAAAAAATGTTTTATGTCTGCTCCTGTGTTAGTGCAGCCAGATCCGTCCAAACCATTTGTCGTGGAAGTGGACGCCTCTGAGGTGGGGGTGGGGGCGGTGTTGTCCCAAGGGCCTGCCACTCTAACCAAACTCAGGCCATGTGCTTTCTTTTCCAAGAAGTTCTCTGCTGCGGAAATAAATTACGACGTAGGCAATAGAGAGCTTCTTGCGGTCAAATTGGCGTTTGAAGAATGGAGGCACTTTTTGGAGGGGGCCAGTCACCCGGTTACGGTGATCACGGATCACAAAAATTTGTCGTACATTGAGTCTGCTAAAAGACTAACGCCCAGACAAGCCCGTTGGTCACTTTTTTTTTCCCGTTTTCAGTTTACGATTACATTTCGTCCGGGGTCTGAGAATGTCAAGGCTGACGCCTTATCACGCAGTTTTCAGCCGGTGTCGCCCCCTGACCCACCATCCTCCATTCTTCACCCTGGGGTTGTGATAGCAGAGGTCTCATCTGAATTGGAACGGGAGATTCAGGGGGCCCAGTCGCAGGCCTTGGCGGCGAAGCCGGAGGGGAAGTTGTTTGTCCCAGAGCAACTTCGCCTGAAACTCTTGCAGGAGTTCCATGAATCCAAGCTGAGTGCTCACCCTGGTATTTCAGCCACACGTCTGGCGGTGGCTAGGATCTTTTGGTGGCCTACCCTTGGTTCGGACATAAAAAAATTCATTGCTGGTTGTGGGGTCTGCGCTCGTTCTAAAAGCTCTCATAGCCGGCCGGCAGGGGAGCTGATACCCTTGGCAGTGCCCGAAAGGCCATGGACTCACTTATCCATGGATTTTGTTAACAATCTCCCTCCATCTAAGGGTAATACAGTGGTATGGGTAGTGGTGGACAGGTTTTCTAAGCAGGCTCATTTCGTACCCCTGTCCGCACTACCGTCAGCTGAGACGTTGTCCAGGTTGTTTGTGCAGCATGTGATCCGGTTGCATGGGGTACCCCTGAATGTGGTGTCTGATCGTGGTGTGCAGTTTGTGGCTATGTTTTGGCGTGCTTTCTGCAAAAAATTAGGTATGTCTCTGTCCTTTTCGTCTACATACCATCCTGAGAGCAATGGGCAGACGGAGCGCACTAACCAGTCCCTGGAACAGATCCTCAGGTGTCTAACCTCTGCTAGACAGAATGACTGGTGCGATGCACTGCCGTTGGCTGAATTTGCCTTCAATAGTCGGGTGAGTCAATCCACTGGTAGGTCCCCTTTCTTGATTAACTATGGGTTCAGTCCTCATTTTGGTGAGTCTTCTCGTCTGGATTCGGGGTGCCCCGGGGCTGAGGACTCTGTTCAGCGGTTAAAAGATACATGGGCAGAAGTCCAGCGGCGTATATCCAGGTCTCAAGGCAGGTATAAGTTTTTCGCGGACAGGAAACGAACACCTGGTCCCACATTTCAGGTTGGAGAGAAAGTTTGGTTCTCCACGCGAAACATTAAGCTAAAGATTCCATCAGCCAAGTTAGGACCCAAATTCATTGGCCCGTACAAGATTGTGGAAAAAATCAATCCAGTGGCATATAGGCTGTGCCTTCCACCCTTTTTCAAGATCACTAACGTCTTCCACAAATCTCTACTGAAACCTTTTGAAGCAGTCCAGGGAGACTCCGAGTCTGTTGCTTCTCCTGTTTTGGTCGAGGGGCAGGTGGAGTACGAGGTTGGTCATATCGTAGATTCCAGGTTGGTACGGCGGTCGGTACAGTACCTGGTTCATTGGAAGGGGTATGGACCGGAGGACAGGTCCTGGGTACCGGCCCGGTTGATGCATGCTGATCGCCTGGTACGGGCTTTCCATGCTAAGTACCCGGGCAAGCCTGGGGGTCCAGAGGCCCCCGTTAAGAGGGGGGTACTGTCATGATCTCAGTGCGGGTTTGACTCGCACACGTGGGGTTAATGTCTGGAACCAGTGCTGATGACTGGCATTTCTGGGGTTAAAGGTTGTGAGCCCGATGCAGGCTTACCTGCACACCTGGGGCTGTGATTGTGGCCTCTCCCTGGTTCTGAGGGAGGCTTCTTATAGCCTCAGGACGCTCCCATCCCTGTCAGTTATACTTTCGCCCTTGGCATTGTGTGATGTCCCCTGAGTGTGTCTGTGCTGTGTTCTGGTTACTTGATTCTCTGTGTATGACCCGGTCTGTTCTCTGGATATCGCTTTGGATTCTGCCTGGTACCTTATATGTCTGTTTGGTTTTGATCTCTGCTTGGCCCTGATTATCCGCTCTGTCTCATCCCTGGTACTGTACTGTGATCCTGTGTATGACCTTTGGCTTTGTCTGACCTCCTGTCTGTTTATCCCTCCTGTGCCTCGTTTGCCCGTACTGTTGTGACCTCCATTTTGCCTGACTCTGAGTTGTTGTATGGTGTCGTGTCATATCTGAAAGCAGGACGCTAAGCCACGCCCCCTTGCAGTCACATGACCATAGGTCCTGTGCAAACTTGTTCATTTTCAGTGTCCGCAGGTCCCGTGCCTCTTTACTTTCCAGCGCTGACTGGACCCTGACACTAATAGTTGAAGCACGCCTGGTCACCTCTGCTGCCCTGCTCCCCAGGTAACTCTTAGCACTGCTTCTGTACTCAGGACACGCGCACTGGCTCTATGAGCAAGTGTAGTGTGGTGTCTCTGACACTGTGTTCCTGGTGTTCTGTTACGTGAGCAGATCCCCCAATGTGTGTCCGGCACTGTCTCCTGCGCTGTCCACCTTCCCACTGCAAGCGGTGGGAATGTGGACAGAGCAGGAGACATTGGCAGACACACATCAGGGGATCTGCTGACATTACAGAACCCCAGTAACATAGGAACACGTGTGGATTGGGCAGATGGCTGCTGTATGCATAAACTGGCGGTGTTGGTGGTCACGTGAAATCCTGGAAACAGAGTGGAGACAGATGCCTAATTGGAGCACCTTGACAGTCTGTTGTAGCCTACAAACAATCTAAAACTGCCACCAAGTAGGCCTCGGCCTACACCATGATTGTCCCTGGGCTCCAACAACGCCAGTTGGTGCTCGGAAGTGCTGTCCACACAGAAAAACACACTTGTTCATGTGAAAGTGGGGTTCAGTAACGTCTGCTGATCCCCTGCTGTGTGGAGGGCAAAGTGTCCTGCTCCCTCCAAAGTCAAAATACCTCCGATTTACACCTGGCTCCTAGTAGGCCTCGGCCTGCACCATGATTGTCCCTGGGCTCCAACAACGCCAGTTGGTGCTCGGAAGCGCTGTCCACACAGAAAAAAACACTCATTCATGTGAAAGTGGGGTTCGGTAACGTCAACTGATCCCCTGCTGTGTGGAGGGCAAAGTGCTGCTGCCTCCAAATTGTAACTACTTCAGATTTAAACATTCTCTGATTTGGCCTCTGTCTCCACTCTGTCTCTAGTATTTCCCATGACCTCCAACACCCCAGTTCCTGCTCACAGTTGCCGTCCACGCATTCCACACTTGTTCCTGTGTTCCTGGTGTTCTGTTACGTGAGCAGATCCCCCAATGTGTGTCCGGCACTCTCTCCTGCGCTGTCCACCTTCCCACTGCAAGTGGTGGGAATGTGGACAGAGCAGGAGACATTGGCAGACACACATCAGGGGATCTGCTGACATTACAGAACCCCAGTAACACAGAAACACGTGTGGATTGGGCAGACGGCTGCTGTACGCATAAACTGGCGGTGTTGGTGGTCACGTGAAATCCTGGAAACAGAGTGGAGACAGATGCCTAATTGGAGCACCTTGACAGTCTGTTGTAGCCTACAAACAATCTAAAACTGCCACCAAGTAGGCCTCGGCCTACACCATAATTGTCCCTGGGCTCCAACAACGCCAGTTGGTGCTCGGAAGTGCTGTCCACACAGAAAAAAACACTTGTTCATGTGAAAGTGGGGTTCGGTAACGTCTGCTGATCCCCTGCTGTGTGTATGGCAAACTCTCCTGCTGCCTCCAAAGTCAAAATACCTCCGATTTACACCTGGCTCCTAGTAGGCCTCGGCCTGCACCATGATTGTCCCTGGGCTCCAACAACGCCAGTTGGTGCTCGGAAGTGCTGTCCACACAGAAAAAAACACTTGTTCATGTGAAAGTGGGGGTCAGTAACGTCAGCTGATTCCCTGCTGTGTGGAGGGCAAAGTGTCCTGCTCCCTCCAAAGTCAAAATACCTCCGATTTACACCTGGCTCCTAGTAGGCCTCGGCCTGCACCATGATTGTCCCTGGGCTCCAACAACGCCAGTTGGTGCTCGGAAGTGCTGTCCACACAGAAAAAAAACACTCGTTCATGTGAAAGTGGGGTTCGGTAACGTCAGCTGATCCCCTGCTGTGTGGAGGGCAAAGTGCTGCTGCCTCCAAATTGTAACTACTTCAGATTTAAACATTCTCTGATTTGGCCTCTGTCTCCACTCTGTCTCTAGTATTTCCCCTGACCTCCAACACCGCCAGTTCCTGCTCACAGTTGCCGTCCACGCATTCCACACTTGTTCCTGTGTTCCTGGTGTTCTGTTACGTGAGCAGATCCCCCAATGTGTGTCCGGCACACTCTCCTGCGCTGTCCACCTTCCCACTGCAAGTGGTGGGAATGTGGACAGAGCAGGAGACATTGGCAGACACACATCAGGGGATCTGCTGACATTACAGAACCCCAGTAACACAGGAACACGTGTGGATTGGGCAGACGGCTACTGTACGCATAAACTGGCGGTGTTGGTGGTCACGTGAAATCCTGGAAAGGGAGTGGAGACAGATGCCTAATTGGAGCACGTTGACAGTCTGTTGTAGCCTACAAACAATCTAAAACTGCCACCAAGTAGGCCTCGGCCTACACCATAATTGTCCCTGGGCTCCAACAACGCCAGTTGGTGCTCAGAAGTGCTGTCCACACAGAAAAACACACTTGTTCATGTGAAAGTGGGGTTCGGTAATGTCTGCTGATCCCCTGCTGTGTGGAGGGCAGAGTGTCCTGCTCCCTACAAAGTCAAAATACCTCCGATTTACACCTGGCTCCTAGTAGACCTCGGCCTGCACCATGATTGTCCCTGGGCTCCAACAACGCCAGTTGGTGCTCGGAAGTGCTGTCCACACAGAAAAAAACACTCGTTCATGTGAAAGTGGGGGTCGGTAACGTCAGCTGATCCCCTGCTGTGTGGAGGGCAAGGTGAAGCTGCCTCCAAATTGTAACTACTTCAGATTTAAACATTCTATGTTTTTTCCTCTGTCTCCACTCTGTCTCTAGTATTTCCCCTGACCTCCAACACCGCCAGTTCCTGCTCACAGTTGCCGTCCACGCATTCCACACTTGTTCCTGTGTTCCTGGTTTTCTGTTACGTGAGCAGATCCCCCAATGTGTGTCTGGCATTGTCTCCTGCGCTGTCCACCTTCCCACTGCAAGTGGTGGGAATGTGGACAGAGCAGGAGACATTGGCAGACACACATCAGGGGATCTGCTGACATTACAGAACCCCAGTAACACAGGAACACGTGTGGATTGGGCAGACGGCTACTGTACGCATAAACTGGCGGTGTTGGTCGTCACATGAAATCCTGGAAACAGAGTGAAGACAGATGCCTAATTGGAGCACGTTGACAGTCTGTTGTAGCCTACAAACAATCTAAAACTACCACCAAGTAAGCCTCGGCCTTCACCATGATTGTCCCTGGGTTCCAACAACGCCAGTTGGTGCTCGGCAGTGTCTTTGGCATGGGTACTCCCTGTTGCCCAGCCTGATTCCAGCACACCAGCTGTTTCCGGGTAGTGTCAAGGTCACTATGCCACCAATCCGTTGTCCTGTCGTCTTGCGGTCGGGTTAGCCGACTCTACGGTGCCTGCAGTTTAGGTGACTCCTATGTGGGCTGCGGGAACTGGCACTGAAGGCTGGATCCGTAGTGCCAATGGGACATGGACCCCCTGTAGGACTGTGGGTTTCGGTAACTGCGGCCGGCTTGCGGCCTGGCTACTTTGCTTTGGATGGGTACCTTCTGCTACCCACCCGGGTTCCAGCACTGTCAGCTGGTTCTCGCCAGAGCCTTTGGCCTAGGTGCCTCCATCTTGGTATCCGAGGTCCAGCACGTCAGCTGGTCCTTGGTAGTGCTTTTTAGCACAGGTATCTTCTGCTTAGTAACCATGGTCCAGCACCGTCAGTTGGTCCTCGGTAGTGCCATTGGCTCTTGTTCCTTCTGCTACCCATCCGGGTGCCAGCACTGTCAGCTGGTTCTCGCCAGAGCCTTTGGCCTAGGTGCCTCCATCTCGGTATCCGAGGTCCAGCACCGTCAGCTGGTGCTTGGTAGTGCTTTTTAGCACAGGTACCTTCTGCTTAGTAACCGTGGTCCAGCACTGTCAGTTGGTCCTCGGTAGTGCCATTGGCTCTTGTTCCTTCTGCTACCCATCCGGGTGCCAGCACTGTCAGCTGGTTCTCGCCAGAGCCTTTGGCCTAGGTGCCTCCATCTCAGTATCCGAAGTCCAGCACCGTCAGCTGGTCCTTGGTAGTGATTTTTAGCACAGGTACCTTCTGTTTAGTAACCGTGGTCCATCACCGTCAGTTGGTCCTCGGTAGTGCCATTGGCTCTTGTTCCTTCTGCTACCCATCCGGGTTCCAGCACTGTCTGCTGGTTCTCGCCAGAGCCTTTGGCCTAGGTGCCTCCATCTCGGTATCGGAGGTCCAGCAACGTCAGCTGGTCCTTGGTAGTGGTTTCTAGCACAGGTACCTCCTGCATAGTAACCGGGGTCCAGCACCGTCAGCTGTTCTTCAGTAGTGCCATTGGTTATTGTTCCTTCTGCTGCCACTAGGGGTTCCAGCACTGTCAGCTGATTCTCTCCAGTTTCTCAGCCTTCTTGTACCTTCTGCTACATTTCCAAGATCAAGCTTTTTGAAATTGTCTTTGGTAATCCTTATTGATCTCCATGACGACGATCCTGATGACGACGACCCTGAAGACCACACCAAAGAAGACCAGAAATATGACCCTAAATAATAAGACCAAGAGGACAAAGAACATGAAGACAACCACCAAGATACAGAACAAAAGACAGAAGAACAAGAAGCAGAAGAAGCAAAAGCAGAACAGAAAGCAGAAGAACATTAAGCATAAGACTAAAAATCAGCATAGAAGAAATCAAAATTATAAGCAGAAGAAGACTAAGCAGTAAATGGGGGTGAGTCCGTTCCTCTTCGTGGGGCCCCTGGAAAATGCCTGCTGCTGCAGGCCAAACTGAACGCTGACAAATCCTGTTGTAAATCTTTTGTGACAGGCAGAACGTAAGGTGTAATCTTATAACTTTTATAGATAAGTACTACAGGAATGCCTGTCACCATAAGAAAATGAAGAAAAAGAAGAATAGGAAGAAGATGAAGAAATAGCATATGAAAATTAATAATAGCTGAATAAGAAGAATATGAAGAATGGAAAAAAAAATTAATGGGAAGAAGGTGAAGAAGAAGAAGATGAATAAGGTGAAGAAAAAGTTGATGAAAAAAATGCTACTGCTGCGGATCATAAAGGAGAAAGTGTGGGAGAAGTACAAAAGAAGGTGAAGAGCATGGAAGTTGTGAAACATACATACATATCTGACAAAATATAAAAAAGTTAACATAGTCAATATCTTTTTAACTCCGAACGTCTTGAAAAAAAAATTGGAATTAATGCTATGCCATGTGATTTGAATAAACCACTATGCTTTTAATGTCTCCTCCACCTCCCACAATACATTCTACATGACTCTTATTTGTTTGCAATTACGTAGAATTAGCCAACAAGGAAATAAAGGGCTGTTTTAAATTCCGATACCGGAAGTCCCATTGACTTGAATGGGACTTCCGGTATCGGAATCGGCGATACCCGATATTTTTTTCGTATCGGCGATACCATCCGATACGATATTTTTGGGTATCGAACTGTATCGCTCAACACTAGTCATCACCCAAATATTATAGGATATGTTCTCGAACTTCTACAAGCCGTATGCTGTATACACAGACAGAATATATTCACACTGATTAACCAGTTCTTGGCCATGCATGCTGGTCTGGGCTTTAAAACTTGCCCTTCTTTCTTCTTCTTAATATTTACAAATGCCGAGTCAATTGAGCTCTTAGGGTCCCGTTACATTTAGCGATGCACCAGCGATCCCGACAACGATACGAACCGGTCAGGATCGCTGGTGCATCGCTAAGTGGTCGCTAGTGAGCTGCCAAACAGGCGGATCTCACCAGTGACATCGCAGCGGTCGGCGGTCGCTACTTACCTGTCAGACGAGGCGATCCTGACGTCCTCCCGCCCGCGTCCACGCATCGCTCATCGTCACAGCAGGAAGCTGACGACGAGAAACAGCCCAGGACGTCCTCCCGCCCATGTCCACGCGTCGCTCGTTGCCACAGCAGGAAGCTGACGACGAGAAACGGGCAGGACGTTCTCGCGCGATCAGCGATAACCAGCGGGGGAGCCGGTCGGAAGTAAGTATCACACATAGCGATATCGCTAGCAATATCGCTGCAGCGTCACAAAACTACTGACGTTATAGCGATATTGCTAGTGATATCGCTTAGTGTAACGGGCCCTTAAGGGCTCGTGCACATGGCCGTTTGTTTGGTCTGATTGCAAAACATTGGACCACTGTTACTCTATGGGGCCATGTACATAGGCTTGGACTGGCCCACAGGAGAAGAGGAGATTCCTCCGGTGGGCCCTTATGCAAGAGTAAGCCATCACCCTCTTATATGAGCAGTATATGCTTAAATCACTATGTACAAAGGCGGCATCTCATTCATTTAATAATCTACCAAGTTCGTTGGTGTATAGATTTGTGATTGAGGATGATGTCACATTTGCATGTAGGTGAAAAGTGGGGCCCTGGAGTTGGCTACTGGTGGGCCCTTGGCAGCCCAGTCCGACACTGCATGCACAAGTCTGCTTTTTTTTTTCCTCGAATAGAGCCCATCCAGGGAAAAATTTGCACCATGTCTGAGTCGCATTCCGAAATTTGTAACACACTCCGCCACGCAACTCTATGAGTCAATGGAAACCATCGGACTTCAATCACATGAGATCTGAGTGCAGTCTTCTTTCCATGGAGAGGCACAATTTAGAAGATGGAGACATTTTCTTCTCCATCTTCTCATCCGAGAGAATCAGATCACTCTATGATCAGAGTGTGATTATGATCAGATGAGAGACTACAGTATATGGTCTTAAGACCCAAAGTGACCAGTAAATGACATGCAGCTTCTTTGCCGATTCACATCAAATCTGCCGTTTAGCTTCCCAACCAAAGGCTATTTTTTACATATTTTCTATGTTACTTTGTAAATGTCCCACTAATCTATCCATTGTAAAAAATCTGCATGTTATATAAGAGAGTGGAATTCAGTCACTGTATACAGTGCTAACCAGGCTTTGTGTGAATTTATTTAATGGAAATGCTCCTGCGAAACCCATATTTCAAATCTTATCTCCTCACTGGGAATCTGTCACCAGGGTTTTGCTAACTAATCTGAGATCACACTAATGTAGAAGCAGACTGGGTTGTAATTGCTGTCCAATACAATCAGCATTTTATCAGCAGGAGATTATCATTACAGGACAACTTCGCACATGCATGGTAGTCCAGCCACGCCCCCAGCACTGATTAGCAGCTCTCTGTCACTATACAGTGTACACAGAAAGCGGCCAATCAGTAATGTGGTCGGGGTTATACACACACATCAACAACTGAGCTCCTCTAGATCTGCAGCAGAGAAAATTGTGATTCTCTCCTACTGACTGCACAAAGTAAACTCAGTGATACATTGCTAGAATCAGGGTCTCTGTCCCTACATCATGTTGTTGTCAGATTACATTACAAAATCCTGCTGACAGACTCCCTTTGAATGAAACACTTTTTGCCGATGAGCTGTTGGAGTCTTTAACGAGGACCTGTCACCAAATGTTTCATGTTGTACTGGACCAATAATGTAATAGTGGCTGCAGAGCATAATAAAATTCTTTTTTTTTGCTTCTCTGTTGCGGAGATGAAAGTATTCCGTGTATTTGGCACCCGATGAGTTAACTTCTGGTAAGACCAAGTGGGTGTTACCAGATAAAAAGAAGAAGAGGAAAAAGAATTAGAAGTAGAAGAAGAAATCTATCTATTATCTATCTATCTATCTATCTATCTATCTATCTATCTATCTATCTATCTATCTATCATCTATCTATCCATATATCTTTTATCTATCTATCTCTCTATCTATATATCTATCTATCTATCTATCTATCTTCTATCTATCTTCTATCTATCCATATATCTTTAATCTATCTATCTATCTAAGAAATACATGCCGCCAATGAAAAGTATCTAATAACAATGACTTGGACTTAACAAAAGTTAATTCATTAGGTGCCTAAAACAAACAAAAGAAAATGTTTAATTACATTCAACAAAAATTTGTGAAATGTCCTCTATAATACTAAGATTCACTATGGATATTTACTTGATGCTTTCAATAGGAAACATGAACTGTGAAAATCAAGGTTGCCTAGATAAAATTAACTTTATTACTCTCGGGAGCAGCCAGCTTTCAGTTATAGAGGCGTGTCAGAGTGATTTTAGTCACACTCAGTACGCAGTGAGCATTGGCTGTAAGCACGCCTTGGCTCTTTGATTGACAGCTCACTTTGCATAGATGTGATGCTGAGCAAGCTGTCAATCAAAGTGCTGGGGCATGCTTACAGTTGACATTCACACTACAGTGATCAATGATTATAGCTGCTTCCGGAATGCCTCTACGACTGAAAGCCAGCTTCACTCAGGAGGAAATAAGTTAATTTTCTCTGGACAGTGCCATTTTCAGTAAGGTAGCCAGACAGCATTGGAGCAATATTGACCTGGCGATTAACCCTATATATGCAGGTAAATAGTGTTTGGGGCCTTGACAGGTTCCCTTTATGTGTGATATGTCAGCATACGTAGTGGTCTCCACAATCGAGTTCCTTTTAGGCTTTGTTCACTCCTAGCTTTTTGAATATGTTTCTTTTTTACATTAAGAATGTAGACAATGGGCGGTAATACTGAAGAGACATTATGCACATTTCTGGTGCATGTTTTTTGCTGCTAACCCATTTTTGATCTCAAAGTGTAAAAGTAAAGATGCTGAAAGAATCCACATGCTATGTATATTTTAAAATAAAAAAAGAGGTTATAAAATTCAGGGAAAAGTAATGTACCATGCAAATATTTAAAAACTGGGATTCATTTTTCAGTCACTGTAAATCATTGTTTTTTTCCACTCAAAAAAAAAAAATATGGAAAAATTGCAAAAAAATTCAATATGTGAAAAGTGGATAATATACTTCTGATAGGGTGTCCTCTGATATTTTTGGTTTACAGGCTTTGGCCAACCTTGATTTTGGGCTGAATGAATTTATGTCAGGTCCGTGGTAGTTTAAAGTCATCTATAGTTTAAAGCGAACCTGTCACCCAGTTTGTCAGATATGAGATACGGCCACCACCTCTCAGGGCTAATATACAGCATTCTATAATGCTGTATCTAAGCCCCCAACCCAACCAGTAATAGAGGAAAAAAAGCTTTTATTGACCTGCGGGGCTGTCCTGTCCGAGGGATGTCGCCTCCCATTTTCTTCTAATCACCGTCCTCCTTCTTGCTTCGTGTGGATGACACATCCCTACGTCATCCACACTGTCTCTTCATCATCGCGCTCCTGTGTTTTCCTGCCAAATTCATTGTACATGTGAGTTATGATGACAGTCAATGCTATAGACCTTGAATGGGGTGGCAAGGCAAAAGCATTACCATCCACTGCAATTAGAAAACGGGATGTCATTCAATGCACTGATGATAGAAGCTAAACTTGAAGGAGTTTATTGTGCAAGTTTACATGGTCCAAAGACCATCCTGTCTCCGTATCGGTTTGGTGCCTCCAAGACCGGTGTCTTGCAGCAGCTGTAATACATGCCTATCAAACGTTGCTTTGCTGCAACTTTACCAGGTGAGCGAATTCA
This sequence comes from Dendrobates tinctorius, assembly GCF_039654945.1. Lineage (NCBI taxonomy): Eukaryota > Metazoa > Chordata > Amphibia > Anura > Dendrobatidae > Dendrobates > Dendrobates tinctorius. Next base: position 12,667,773 of record NW_027361677.1, read on the forward strand.
CTTTTCATACACTTCATTATCATCTGATAAGACCCTATTGTGCTCTTTTGTTTCCCAGTTTTCTTATCCTCATCCACTACAATTGAATCGTCTCCCTAGTCTTGAGGCTTGGAGAATATCAAGGAACCAGAAGTTCCCTGTACTGGTGATTAGTGGAGATCCAAGGATCAGAAACTATTAAACAATCTCCACGAAGTACAAAAGGATTAGGCATGTTGAACCCTTTCTGTACCTCTCTTACCTTGGGGGGAAGCTGGGTCACTAAAGTCAGTAAGTTTGACTAACATTATTCTTGGAGCACCTTTTAGATTTTCTGTTCATGCCCATTGGCTGTACACAAGCTGATTGGTGGTCTTTGTAGGAAAACCAGAATTCATTACACATAGAATGATGATCAAAATATTCCATGTGCGTTGAATATTATATTTCTCAACAGCACCTCCCCTGTTTACACAGGATGAAGTGTTTCAGAGAATGGAGATTTTAACACCAACGCTAACAATCCAATCACCCAGTGAAAAACATTTTGTTGATTCATAGGGTGATTGCTGGTATGTTCACATAATTTGGCTATTGTCATTCTGTGACGGTCTTCGGTAAGGAAGGGGGGCCTCATACTGTCACTGGAATCCTAACTATCCCTATCATGGGGGTACTCTTGAAGGTAGAGATGCCTGAGTCTATGACCTTACTATGCTCCTGTTAAACCATGATCTTCCCTCTCCCCCACCCCAAGAGACATGGACAGAAATGTAATGTAAACAAGACACAGAGATAAAGCAGGGATAACAGAAAACATGTATCATACAAAAGCACTAACTAACAATAGAGAGAAGTATAGGGACAGGGAAGAATAAGCAAAATGGATATAGGGATCAGTAGATAAACACAAACCTACAACAACAAACAACAGAACACTTTTTACAACAACTCTACTTCAACCACTTAGCTTTAGCACAAAGCACAGGAAGACAAACCTTTCACCAGCAGGGACATGAAGATCTCACCAATTTATTTAGGAAAAGGTATTGACAAGATCAGAAGCAGCTTCAATGAAATTGCCTGCTTCTGACCAACATATAAAGGGTCATTAACCTCTTCAGCACCAGAAGAAACCAAATCCATTTAATATTGGACACAAATCACATCATCTCTAAAGAAGACCTGTGCTTCATTATCCAGCATGATCATCTAACTCCACATCTTCCAGGCACACCTTTGTGACAATAAACGGTGATAGGGCTTTCATTCCTAATTTTTGTCTCATCTAACTGAGCCTTAGTGTGGCCATTTTCCCTACTTGCTATCTCCAATGCCTTCAAAACTGATCTTCTCTGTTAGAACAAAGTCAATTCCACCTATTATAATTTGATTTATGTATTTTACCCGCTTATATGGTGCTGGTAATTCCACAGGGACTAACAGAATTCATCATCACTCCCCCCATTGGGGGTAATAATCTAAATTCCCAAGCAGCATGTCTCTGGAGTTTGGGAGGAGATCGGAGAATCAACAGAAAACCCACACAAGGAGAACATATTGTCCATGTAGGATTTGGGCCCAGGTCAGCAAGCTGCCAAGCTGCAGTGCTAACCACAGAACCACCATATTGCCCATTGAATGTGAATACTGTTACACATCCTCTTTCATACAGTAACATTTAATATTACACATCTCTGACATCACTAGATGCTTGTTCTATATTAAGAAAAATTTCTTGACGTTTTTACTGTTTGCCGGCTTAAAGACCCTATAGCTACAAAGCTCGACGCTCTAATCTGTGACAGGGATGATGTCATCTGTGACATCTAAGGTAACCATAAATTGTCATTAATGCCACCAAACCAACACATTTGTCAGATTAATAAATGCAAATTCTTTATGTTCAGCTCCGCATTTTCTCCCGCTAATCTGAAGGAGATGACAGGTGCTTAATGCAACAATTCTATTGCCATATTATACGATGAATAATAAAACTGGCAGCGAGTTTAGTAAGGTACAATAAATGAATAATTCATGCCTTTCAAATATCTATATACTTCTAATTACCAGTATCTAATGAATTTCAGATGTGCTCAAATGAATGAATTTTTGCAGAACACCTGCTCATTTTTCATAGGTTGAAAACAGGCGCTGGGCTTAAAAACGCTGCAGAGCATATTTTTTCGTTGTTAAAAAAATGAACTTCAATATTTTTTTTTCTCAAAGTGCTTTTAGACATAAATTTATGCCGTATATTGTATAAAGCACACAAACTGGATAAATGCATACAGGATGAATAAAAAAAACAACATAGGACAAAATACGAAACAAATTGTAAAAAAAAAAAACAGATTGTGTAAAATTTATTGATTTACTTTTTTGCACAATTTTGAGGCAAATTTATTTCTACATTTCAAAATGTAAAGAAAAATAGTTATATTACTTGATTCTGTAATTGAGATATCTTTTTTATTGTATTTTGTGTTTTATACTTAGAATCGCTGCTTCCAATAGGTGGAACTAGAGTTCTATTCCTCATCCTCTCTGAGGAGACAACAATTTGTATATTTGATTTCCCAGTGGCTTCTAAGTCTCCTCACTCTGACATGCCAGGCTTGGCATGTCACTCTCCACAAGGAGAAACATTACCTCCACAGTCCAGAGCTTCTCAACTAGCCAAATCAAATCATATAATTTGCACTGATGAGGGGCAACATCTCCAAAACACTGTCTCTTCAAATTGAAATTCTGGCTTGGCTTTTAGCCTAAGTCTATCATATTGACTTTTCGGATTGCTTGTTTCAATAGGTGGCACTAGAGTTCTAGTCCTCTTCCAATCTGAAGAGAAAATTTGTTTATTAAATTTCCCAAAGGAGCATGCATGACTTCTAAGTCTCTTCACTCTGACATGCCAGGCATGGCATGTTACTCTCCACAAGGAGAAACGTTAACTCTTAGACCCCAGTCTAAAGCTTCACACCTAGAAAAATCAGATCTCATACTTTGCACTGATGAGGGGTAGCACCCCAAAACACTGTCTCTTCAAATTGAGATTCTGGTTTTGCTTTTATCCTAAGTCATATTGACTTTTCGGATCGCTTCTTTCAATAGGTGGCACTAGAGTTCTAGTCATGGCTTCTAAGTCTCCTCACTCTGACATGCTTGGCATGTCACTCTCCACAAGGAGAAAAGTTACCTCTTAAAGGGAATCTGTCACCCCTTTTTTGAGATATCATATAATATAGTAACATAGTAACATAGTTAGTAAGGCCAAAAAAAGACATTAGTCCATCCAGTTCAGCCTATAAAATTCTGTCAGAATAAATCCCTAGATCTACTTCCTTCTAAAGAACCTAACAATAACTGTAAGATACAATATTGTTACGCTCCAGGAAGACATCCAGGCCTCTCTTGAACCCTTTGACTCAGTTCGCCATCACCACCTTCTCAGGCAGGGAATTCCAGATTCTCACTGCCCTAACTGTAAAGAATCCTCTTCTATGTTGGTGGATTAATTTTGTTGCCCTCCTTTGTACCTGCTCTAGTTCCATTATATCCTTCCTGAGCACCGGTGCCCAAAACTGTACACAGTACTCCATGTGCGGTCTAACCAGGGATTTGTACAGAGGCAGTATAATGCTCTCATCATGTGTATCCAGACCTCTTTTAATGCACCCCATTATCCTGTTTGCCTTGGCAGCCGCTGCCTGGCACTGGCTGCTCCAGGTAAGTTTATCATTAACTAGGATCCCCAAGTCCTTCTCCATGTCAGATTTACCCAGTGGTTTTCCATTCAGTGTGTAATGGGATATTGATTCCTTCTTCCCATGTGTATAACCTGACATTTATCATTGTTAAACCGCATCTGCCACCTTTTCGGCCCAAGTTCCCAACTTATCCAGATCCATCTGTAGCAGAATACTATCTTCTCTTGTATTGACTGCTTTACATAGTTTAGTATCATCTGCAAATATCGATATTTTACTGTACAAACCTTCTACCAGATCGTTAATAAATATGTTGAAGAGAATAGGCCCCAACACTGACCCCTGTGGTACCCCACTGGTCACAGCGACCCAGTTAGAGAATATACCATTTATAACCACCCTCTGCTTTCTATCACTAAGCCAGTTACTTACCCATTTACACACATTTTCCCCCAGACCCAGCATTCTCATTTTGTGTACCAACCTCTTGTGTGGCACAATATGAAGCGCTTTGGAAAAATCAAGATATACCACATCCAATGACTCACCTTGGTCCAGTCTATAGCTTACCTCTTCATAAAAACTGATTAGATTGGTTTGACAGGAGCGATTCCTTATAAACCCATGCTGATATGGAGTTACACAGTTATTCTCATTGAGATAATCCAGAATAACATCCCTGAGAAACCCTTCAAATATTTTACCAACAATAGAGGTTAGACTTACTGGCCTATAATTTCCAACTGTGGGCAAAGCATATAATTGGTACTGCGCATGCGCCGGTGTTTTTCAGTGCGGTCTATGCCCCGGAACTGTGTCCTGCAGGTGAAGACTTCCGGGGCACAGACCGCACTGAAAAATACCGGCGCATGCGCAGAACCGATTATATGCTTTGCCCACAGTTGGGCAAAGCATACTGCGCAAGTGCCGGAGGCCTTTGCAATGCACAAGCGCTGTCCACTACATGAATGCAGGATGAAGAAAGAAGAAATGCATAGAGCAAGACAGGGAGGAGGGGAGCAGGTGAATAAGCCCCGCCTATCGGACCAGACCGCTGCAATTTACATACATCTGAACCAATATAAAAAAGGTATTTATGCATGAAATGTGCGGGGTCAGGGGGAAGCAAAAGTACTAAGAGAATCCTTATGTGACACACAATTGAATTATATCATTATATGATATCTCAAAAAAGGGTGACAGATTCCCTTTAAACCCCAGTCCAGAGCTTCTCACCTAGAAAAATCAGATCTCATACTGTCATGATCCAGGACGGGGTTTCGCTTTGGCCCGTCCTGATCAGACTGGGGGTTAATTGTTCCGCCTCTCTCTGGCAGAGGGTGGCTATTTAATGCTCACTGGACCTAGGTCCGGTGTCAGTTATACTCCTGCCCTCGGCTGAGTTAGTTGACCTTGTGCGCAGGTGTGCCTTGTGCCTGATATCTTGCTTGCTTGTTTGGTTTTGATCCGGTTCTGTCCCTGTTACGAGTTCTGCCTGCCCCTCTTGTACTGCGCTACCTCTTGTGTATGACTCTCTGCTTGTGACCCGACTTTTCTCTGCTCGTCTCCTTGGTGCCACGTCGCCCTCTTGTGTATGACCTTTGGCTTTGTCTGACTACCCATCTGTTTGTCCCTCCTGTGCCTCGTTTGCCCGTACTGTTGTGACCTCCGTTTTGCCTGACTCTAAGTTGTTGCATGGTGTCCTGTCATATCTGAAAGCAGAACGCTAAGCCCTGCCCCCTTGCAGTCACCTGTCCATTGGTCCTGTGCCAGCTTGCTAACTTCAGTGTCCACAGGTCTTGTGCCTCTTTACTTTCCGGCGCTGACTGGACCCTGACACTAATAGTCTGAAGCATGCATTGTCACCTCTGCTGCCCTGCTCCACAGGTATCTTTTAGCACTGTTTCTGTACTCAGGACACGAGCACTGGCTCTGTGAGCGAGTGTAGTGCGGTGTCTCTGACACATATTTTGCACTGATTAGGGGTAACACCCTGAAACACTGTCTCTGCAAATTGATATTTTGGTTTGGATTTTGTCCTACGTCATTTTGACTTTTCGGATTGCTTCTTTCAATAGGTGGCACTAGAGTTCTAGTCCTCTTCCAATCCGAAGAGACAATTTGATTATTTAATTTCCCAGAGGAGCATGCATGGCTTCTAAGTCTCCTCACTCTGACCTGGTTTGTTACCCCTTAGTCCTCATACTTAATCTATAAATCAACACCTTTTTGGTATTAACTTAATGCCTTTCTTTGTTATCATACTCAGTCCCAAAATGTAATAAAAATCTGAGTTTCCAACTGGTTCTTTGGCAACTTCTATAATTGTAAAAGACGATCAATAATTATGCAAGCATATTCCATACTGTGATCGCATTTTTTGTTCCTTTTTTTTTATTGCCGAGCGAAGTGATGTCGGAGAATAAATGCATTTTGGAATTTACCGTACTTTGTTTTTTCCTCATTGTGATAGTTTTCTAAATAAGAAGTTTCTGCAGAAATGAGATCAGGCAAATGATTAATTCTGTGAGACAGTGTGGATCTGACAGATGACAATTAATCTATAGCAGTTATTTGCTTAGCCCAATCTGTAGCCTGGTAAAACCCACTTGAAGTGTCAAAAGAACATAATTTAGCAACATATTGTAAAGATTGTTTATTGCCCATGGGCTCCACGGTGCATTCGTAATAACAGTAAACTTCTCTCTAGAGAGCTGCCCAACTGTTATCCTCCATAAAACGGCTTATAGTCCAGTTAATGCGAAAATATAAACAACATTTATCCATTTAGTGCATTAGATAAGGAACGGAATTTCCAAAGGAAAATGACAGTAGGATCGACCATAACCTTCTCTTTAATAGTCCTATTATGTTCAGTCAAAGATTTTTCTTTCTAGTGAATTGCAATTAAACTCAAGTGGTTCAATAATAATTTGGCCGTTATTGGAAATGGAAAAGGTAATCTAAAAATAATTGCGCAACATGTAGGTATCGTCTAAGTCCGAGCATCAGGAATGCAGCCCAACATTTTTTTTGGGCTATTCTACTTTCAGAACATCTGTTTTTCATCCATTTTTGTCTTCTGAAAAAAAAAAAATAAAAAAAAAACAAAAACAAACCAAAGAATAAAAATAAAAATGGTTTCAGATATTGTAATGGCCATTAGATAGAAAGGAATAATGACAACACTAGAAAACAACACAGATGGCATCGGTGTGCTGTCCATTATTTTCATTGACCCGTTTACATGGGCACATGGATCAAATGGGATCAAAATCTTTTTTTTTTATGGATCAGTCATTAAAAAATCAAACATAATATCATGATTATACAGTATGCTAAAAATTGCGTGTGTTCTATTTGCGAAAAACACAGACAGAATATGTACATGTGAATGGGATCTAAGGCTGAGTTGAGATGAGCATTTTGTTCACTTCTGTATATGGACAGCACCCAAAGCAGCCCTCAAAGTATGATGCCCTCATGCAGTATGAACTTCCCCCTCAGGCTAATGGCCTCCGTGGCCTCCTAAAGAGTATGATGGCCCCCAAAGCCCAATCCACATAGTATGATGGCCCTCACACAACATGATTGCCCTCACAGTCCCATAAACAGAGTAATACCACCACAATTTCCTCCCATAGTATGATACACCTCACAGCTCTTCATATTGTATGGTGCCCATACAGTCCCTCACAGTATAATGATCCCACTGCTATCCCCCACAGCATCCTAGAAACAGTATGGTGGCCTCACATCCATCTATAACAGTTTGACCATCCCAACAGCCCTTCACGTAGTATGATGGACTTCACAGCTCTCCCACAGAGTATGATGGCCGTCAAATCCCCCTCCACATAGTGTGATTTCCCTCACACAACATGATTCCCCTCACAGTCCCATAAACAGAGTAATACTCCCACAATTCCCTCCCATCGTATGATACACCCCACAGCTATTCATATTATATGGTGCCCATATAGCCCCCCACACAGTATAATGATCCCACAGCTATTCCCCACAGCATCCTAGAAATAGTATGGTGGCCCCACATCCTTCCCTAACAGTTTGACCATCCCAACTGCCCTTGACATAGTATGATGGACTTCACAGCTCTCCCACAGAGTACGATGGTGCCCAAAGCCCCCTCCACATAGTATGATGGCCCTCACACAACATGATTTCCTTCAAAGTCCTCTATACAGAGCAGAATAATGCTCTCACAATCCCCTCCCATAGTATGATGCACCCCACAGCTCTTCATATTTTATGGTGCCCCTACAGTCCCCACACAGTATAATGATCCCACCACCATCCACCACAGCATCCTAGACACAGTATTGTGGTCCCACATCTTTATCTAACAGTTTGACCATCCCAACAGCCCTTCACACAGTATTATGGACTTCACAGTTCTCACATGGAGTGTAATGCCTCCACACAGTATGATCGTCCTCACAGTAGCCAACCACACTCCCAAACAGTATATTGCCCCCACTACCTCACAGATACAGTAAGACGCTCCTGTAGTTGTCCCCACCATACAGTATGATGCACCCACACAGCTCTCTACAAGTGCTGACTGATAAAACAGAAACTACTCACATGGCTCCATCCCACCTCAATCACCTTGCACTGATTTGATCCTTGCAACATGTGGACTGAGACTCCACACAGCAGGCGCCATCTGATGTCATCGCATCTGCTGCACTCAGGTTCAGATGCACAGGCTGAATGCTGGAACAGGAAGAAGAAGGCTCAGTTTTCCACAATTGTATTCTGCTGTATTTGTACTATGAGGATGCAGATACTGCTAAAATTGTGATGGGGCGTGGGGGGATATCAGTACGAGGCCCCATCAGCTCACAGGCCCCATAGCGGCCGTGTCGTCTGTCAAGACTAATGGTTGACCACTGATTATAAGTTAGACTTCTACAGTAATGCTTTAGTATGCAGAACATTTGGAACTTTTATTTTTCATTAAAGTTATGCAAATGGGAAATTCCGAACTGCCCCCATTTATTGTACCATAGGTTGCATCCCTGAGACATTACTGAAGCATATTCTTGCCATTTTGTTTGATATAGAGGATTGATGGTGAAGACTATACGAAGATGGGAAAAAACAATATCATGAGCTTGCTGTTTTTTCTAAATAAATAAAAAGTGATGCATGACCTCAAAAACACAAGGTTCTAATAACATTCAGTAGTACACACAATGTCCTGAAACTGCCATGTCTAGGACTCTTTGTGCAGCAGTCTCTAGAGATTAGAGGGAGCGCAAAACATCTGTAAATAACTATGGCCAGGATCACACATGCGAGAAACACGGCCGAGTATCGCATGTTAATACCCGGCACTGCCGCGGGCACTCGGATCGGAGCGTGCGGTTGTAGGCTCCGCTCCTGAATACCGGCGGCAGTGCCGAATATTAACATGCGATACTCAGCCGTGTTTCTCGCATGTGTGATCCCGGCCTAAAAAAGAGTGTAGTGTGCTTTGAGGTCTAAATTGATTTAGGAGACTAAATTTACTTGTGTTGCTATATACGGTAATCTGGGGATAGACTGCACAAGTGAGGGTTGAAGGATGGCTCATCAGGAAGCAAACATACAGAGAAGTCGTCATAACAGTCTGAGCCAGATGGAGCACAAAGAGAACAACCAGAAATTATCATTTTTGAGTCACTGGATTTATAGAGAAGCATTGACCTCTCCTAACATAGCTGGTGTAGTAAATACTTGTATTACTCTCAGGTAATTTCAGATCCCCTTTACTTAGAACTTTGTGTTCTGTCCTTCCTCTTGGGGGTTTAGACGCAAGCCCCAAAGGATCCATTAAGCATAAGCTAAAACGCTATGTGAATATAACCTATGCTTGGGAGAAACGCAGAACCTATGATCTACTATATCCACCACTGACTGTCACAATATTTACAGCAAGCTGACAAAGAAAATTGGCCATTTCGAGATACAACTTGTGTTATAAAGCTCTGGCTCTGATTTGATGAGGGAGGAATTTACACTTGGATGGTAGGCATAGAAGTTTTTCATTTTCTATCGATCCATCTCCGTTCTAGCAACAGACCTGTGGTTTAAGCTGAAGAAAAAACGTAGAGCTGGACTCAGCTGCTTCAGGCGGTGGGTCATTAACTCATAATGCGAAAGAAGAGGAGCCAAAAAGCTTAGATCCAGCAGATGATCAGTCACCTTGATACCAAATGGCCTATGGGTAATTATAAAACATTTACGGGAAGGAACAGAAGAGCATAAGAATAGAAAAGTTGACACAACTTAGGTGTTCATGAATTCCATAGATTGGTTTCCATAGATGCAGTTATACAGCATGGCTCGAAAACTCTACCTTGTTATTACAGCTGAAATGAATGATGTGTTTGTCTGAGTTTTCTTGTTGTTTAAGCTATAATAAAACGCATTTGGCACAACAGAAAAAAAAACAGAAAATTGTCACGCAGCTGTCCCTGAGATTCTATTATCTCCATATTTCTTATATTAGCCACTACAATGTGGCCATATTTCCCGCAAAGGAGAATGGAGGAATGTTGCCGATTCTTTAGTATGCTCAAATGGTTATCCATGCCCTTTAAAAAAAATAAAAACATGCCTGGTGTGGTTTTTAACACTAGGACTACCGGACTTTTCACCCCCCCCAGAACTACCGAATGGAGTCATTTTGACTCCTGGCTTGGTTTTGTTTATTTTTAGAGTTTCTTGCTCTATAATTTTATAGAATAGCATGGAATGCAAAATAGCAAGAATATCGTCAGGCTTTAGCGCACTTCTTCTAGCCATATTAGTAATTAGCAAAACTGCAGGCCGTATTCTACAGAAATGATGTCATCCACTCGAGAGTTCACTGGTTCACGGACGGATGTCCTGCATATGTCCTGTGCGAGTCAAGTATATCTGCAAAAACGCTAATTATTATAAGTCTAAGCCAACATTTATTCTAAACTTATTCAAAACATATAAGTCAATAAAAACTAAAAGAAATAATAGCATTTAGCGACAAAGACTGGCAAAAAGTAAAAAAGAGTACCTTTTTTTTTCAAAATTTACCTTCAATTTCCAAAGGGAGTCAAAATGACTTTCCTCTGGTAATTAAAGATAAATTTTGATAAAAAGGTACTTTTTTTTTTTCAAAAATTATTTATTGTCACAAAATCTTTTTTTGCATCCTAAACAAGTAAAAGTCACCGAGTCTCAAGCCGGAATTCCGTAAAAAGGAGTCACAGAAGAGACATAAAAATTGCGAGGAGTCAAAATGACTCCATCGGTAATTTTAGTGTTAAGAACAAAAAGAATAAAAAAAAATCTATTGCCTACTAATCTCAGATGATCTGATGAAACGTTGTCCAAGTGCTACTATAACCAGTCAGTGACCACAACTAGGACATAAAACTGAACATCGCTGATATCTTTAGTGGTCATATGCCATCCATCCTGGTACAGAAAGCAAGAAGCCTGCCAGTAAATCAGAGCAGCGCTAAGAAGCAGAGGCAGAGATAGGTACAGTGGGTTCGGAAAGTATTCAGACCCCTTTAAATTTTTCACTCTTTGTTTCATTGCAGCCATTTGATAAAATCAAAAAAGTTCATTTTTTTCTCACTAATGTACACTCTGCACCCCATCTTGACAGAGAAAAACAGAAGTGTAGACATTTTTGCAAATTTATTAAAAAAGAAAAACTGAAATATCACATGACCATAAGTATTCAGACCCTTTGCTCAGTTTTGAGTAGAAGCACCCTCTTGAGCTAGTACAGCCATGAGTCTTTTTGAGAATGATGCAACAAGTTTTTCACACCTGGATTTTGGGATCCTCTGCCATGTTTCCTTACAGATTCTCTCTAGTTCTGTCAGGTTGGATGGTGAACGTTGGTGGACAGCCATTTTCAGATCTCTCTAGAGATGGTCAATTGGGTTTAGGTCAGGACCAGTCAAGAATGGTCACAGAGTTGTTCTGAAGCCACTCTTTTGTTATTTTAGCTTTGTGCTTAGGGTTATTGTCTTGTTGGAAGGTGAACCTTTGGCCAAGTCTGAGATCCAGAGCACTCTGGAAGAGGTTTTCATCCAAGATATCTCTGTACTTGGCTGTATTCATGTTTCCTTCAATGGCAACCAGTCATCCTGTCCCTGCAGCTGAAAATCACCCCCATAGCATGATGCTGCCACCACCATGTTTCACTGTTGGGATTGTATTGAGCAATTGGCCTGACCCTTGTGGGTCGTGACACCGGTTCTTATACATGTTCTTCGAGCAAATCAAAGATACTCGGATAATTCAGAAAAAAACATGTTTTTTCATGTTTATTGTCATCTATATGCCCAATTTTTATTTCCGTTTGTCATCTGTTTTTATACATCAGAAATGATTAACATTTCCAATACTAAATACACAAATGTTAAAAGACGTCAATGTGTATGTAAAAATCAGATGTTATTCTGATGATCCGATTTTTTTAAGCACCCATGGACTTGAATTGTTGAGTTTTTTCCTAAATACACGAGAGGAAAAAGAATAATGTATTCCGCAATATTTTTTCACATGGACCATCTGTCGGTGAAAAAAGAGACGATCATCTGAACAGCTCAACCGAATAACATTGGTGCAAGCGCTGTCTGTCATGCCGCCTCTGCATACTCACCCGGCCTCCGCTCCCACGCCACAGTCCCCCGCCGCCAGACAGCCACGGCGGTCCCTTCTGACAGGCTCATGGCCGACGCGGTCTCTGCATGCAATGCGCATGCGCCATAGGCCGCGGCCACGCCTCCCTCCTGTTACTTGTGCTCCGGCAATGCCCCGACCCGGAAGCACCTACGGACCAATGGCAGACCTGACAGGGCTTTATCAGGCCGTTCCCCACTGAGGGAGGCACCTGATCGTTGTGTTTGCTAGCACACTGGGCCCTGCTTCCTCGTGTGCTCTCTGCAGTCTCGCAGTCCTGTCTTCTGTGGTCCCTGCAGTAGCCCCGCAGTCCCGTGCTCTGTGGGTCCTGCTATCCACACTCCAGTCATTCAGTCCTACTCCAGTCCTGCCTCCGGTGTTCCTGCTCCACCCTGCTATCCACACTCCAGTCCTTCAGTCCTACTCCAGTCCTGCCTCTGGTGTTTCTGCTCCATCCTGTTATCCACACTCCAGTCCTTCAGTCCTACTCCAGTCCTGCCTCCGGTGTTCCTGCTCCATCCTGCTATCCACACTCCAGTCCTACAGTCCTACTCCAGTCCTGCCTCCCGTGTTCCTTCTCCGTCCTGTTGTCTATGCTCCAGTCCTGCAGTCCTACTCCGGTTCAGTCTCCAGTGATCCCGCTCTGTTGTCTACGCTTCAGTCCCGCACTCCTACTCCAGTCCATCCTGAGCCGCCCCTCTCGGTATCGACTATCGTGGTACCCGAACCCCTGGGCCTGCTCCTAACGATCCCTGTATAGGGGTCGGCTCCACCTGGCAGCTCGCCTGGGGCCCCTTGGTGCCACGGTCCAGAGGGTCCACTCCTGGAGACTTGTCTCCTGACCAGCCACGGTAACACTGTCAATGTGAATGTAGGCTTGAAATGACTCTTCTGGATAAAGTTGCATTAAGGTCAAGAACAGAGAACTTTTTTCTCTTAAAGATCTAGCAGCGAGATATTCCTTTAAATATATGATGTTATGAGAATGAACTTATTATTATTACTATTATATCACTATTATTACATTTATCTATACTGTTTTTACTTTGCATTTTATACTGTGCATCACAATAAGGATACAAATCCATGTAAATGTTTGCCAAAAAAAAATAGAAAAAAACATGAAAAACAAATACAGCAAACTTGAATTTTTTAAGGAAAAATTTATATAAAAATCTACAGAAATTCTGTTGATCCTACAGATGCAGATTATATAAAAGAAACATTATAAAGGGTGACTTTAGCAGAGTACTCAGACACCAGCAATCAGGAGGCAAGGGACAGTCATCCTGACACCAAAGATTCAAGTAACGATTTCCTATCTGATGTAATGCAAACTCAGTGCAACCAGCCGAGCGTCTGCCGAGACCACAATCAGCAAATCTGCAAAGGGACAAATTATACCTTACTTCAAAAAGCAAATCTAGACTATTGTGCCTTATATCGTGTGTGGTTGTGTTCTCTCTATGTAGAAAACAGAAGGTCACTATATTCCCGCAATGTTCCACAGTAGAGAAAAGGGAAAGAAGGATACAACCACAGTGTACAATAGACGACAAGTATTTTCAAATAGTCCTACATTTTATTTTAATATATCATAAGATGGAAAAAAAAAATGACAAATAAGGACATTAAAAGTAATAATAATAAAAAAAAAATAGTAATCATTATCATAACCCATTCCCACCATGGTCAATTTCCATTTTTTTCATTTTCGTTTTTTCCTCTCCTTCTTCCAAAAGCCACAACTATTTTATTTCTTAGTCCATATTACCATATGAGCGCTTGATTTTTAACAGACAAGTTGTAATATTGTACTTGTTAGTCCCCTTAGGGGTCTTGAATCTATGATTATCTGATCACCTTGTGGTATACACAGTAGTGCTACATGGCTGCGTGTAGCGAAAATGATAGTCTTCTATTAACGTCAGCTACAGGGTGGCTTTCAAAGGAGTACTGTCTTGACAAGCACAGAGATCTTCAGCAGACCCCTGGCTGTCATGGCAACCCATCGGCACCTCGCTATCATGTTAGTGGCTCGCCGGTAGGTGCATAGAATGATCTGACCCCTGCAGGAGCGCATTAAATGCCCCTATCATAGATTGACATAGGCATTTGCATTTAACAGGTGAACAGCCGTGGGCTGAGGTTGTAGAGTGCAGATGATTGCTTAATAATTCAGCTGTCATCTGTCAGGAAAAGATCCAGTCCTCTCCTACGCCACAAAACCGGAGTTGTGACTCCAGAGTTTGCTGGGTGGACCAAATCATACTTCTCAATGTAAGTCTACGAGACTCAGGCTGAAGATCTCATAGAAGTACATTAAGAGAGGAAGTGACCATTATCAGTGACTTCAGAGTTGTGGTCACAGGATGGCAGAATGGGACTGACTTGTCAATAAATGACAGCCATCAGTAAGTATTTTATTACACACAGGGTACATGTGGCGCCCCCAGGAGTATGGTCGCCACAGTGGCATTACCTTCCTCCAGGGAGGGTGATGTCATGCTTGGAAGCAATGAAGGGTCTCTCTAGCAGTTAATCATTTTCATGCAACACAGTTCCCACTCCAGGTCAGCAGAGGGAGCACTGAACCAGGATTGGGGGAGGAGCGAGCTCTGAGGGCCAGGAGGGGAAATAGTCAGTTAGTGTGAAGAGGGCAACGAGTGTAGATGTGTGGCGAGAAGCTGGAGGTTGAGCTTAGGAAAGAGAGCTCCCTCCTAGTGAGAGCGCATGATCTGGAGCCTGGTCTCCACAGTTGTATGGATACTGAAGGTCCTGCAACAGAAACCAGAGAAATAGGAAGCTGTAAATGCTCTATTCCCAACTAAGACTCGGAGGCACAACAGCGATGGGTGAGCCAAGCGAGGTAGAGGGCTACAGCTGTCTGCCATACGAGGTAGTTCCAAGAGCACAATAAGAAGGAGGAACTTCAGTGTAACACTGTACTGCATGTACCTCAAGCCAGCGCTAGGAAGGAGACTGCACAACCCATCTGAGAGAGAGATTCCGGAGTTGCTTCCAGGCTAACCTGCTCCTGTGCCATCTGTAATCAGGACCCTGGACTGCATTTGCCAAGTAAAGGTAAAGAAACTGCACCCTGTTGTGTCCTTGCCTCCTTCCTGCAACATCCTCAGCACTGCTACATCTCTGTGCCAAACACTGCATCCTCTTCCTCAACACCTGTCTAAACTGCCCTGGGACCAACAGCCCTGCCTGTGGAGGGCTACAACATCACTGCTGCACCACACCATCTGTCCCAGGGGATCTGTCTGCAGCGTCGGCTTATATCTTCATTGCCGAACACCACAGGTGGCGTCACGAATCACTTATAAACTTTATTCCCAACTCAACCCCCTTTTACAGGGGCGCCCAGGGCCACGGACCGGGTCACCGCTGCTGTGACAATCCCCTCTGAGAGACTGGTCCGATACCGAGTACCCCGCAGCTCTGGGAGGGTGACCCATTTTGGCGTCACGAACAGGATTATGGAGCCCGGGATCCCTGGGTCCTGTGTGCCAGAGACTGTTGTGTGATATAGACTGTGTGCGAAATTGGCGCCATTGCCGCCATTATCCCGCTGATTAGCGTGCGGGGAGAAAAGGCGCAGGCCTTCGTGGGCGGAGCCTGCCACAGAACGTGAAAAAATGAAGTGTTGCGCAGGAAGAGAGGACAGCGTGCGAGAAGGGGAGGAGCTGAGGCCTACAGCCGGTAAGCCGCCAACCCCGGGGCCTGGCAACCGTTAACTAGGGGGGAAGGAGAATGTCTCAGGCAATCGCCAATGCAGCGGTGGATCCCCCCGCCAACCCCTCAGCGCCGCAAGCTGCAGTGCCCAACGTGGCTGCGGCTCCGGTAGCACCCACAGTGGTCCCCATAATGCCGCTGTCTATGCCCTACATACTGGGAGTGGCCTGGCTACCGCAGTACTAGAGTGAGTCCCATACCCTGAGTGTATTTAAAGAGAGACTGTGCAGTTTGCTTGAGGTGTATCCTCTATCTGAAAGCCAGAAGGTGAACATCCTGATTGGGCAGCTAACAGGTGCAGCACAGAGAGAAGTAGAAGCCTGGCAGGACATTGATAAAGAGACTGTTAAAAAGATCCTGGCTAAGCTAAGGAGCACCTTTGACACCCGCCCTGCAGCTGAAATCAAGATGAGGTTCTTTGGATGTAAACAGAAAGTACAGGACAGTATAAGAGACTATGCTCTTAACCTGCAGGAGTCGCTGCGAGCCGTCAAGCAAATTGATCCTGACAGTGTGAAAGAGGAAGACAAACTGTTTAAAGAGCAGTTCATTGAAGGACTCCTCTCCAGTACCCACAGAGCGCAGCTACGCATTATAACCCTACAAAACCCTGATCTGGACTTTACTGATTTCAAGGACAGGGCTATTCAGGTACTGCAGGAACCAACTGTCAGCCGTCCAGCGCCCCCTAAGCGCCCAGCGATCACCTACCACCAGGAAGCAACATCTTTCCCTTCCATCCCTGTGGAGGCTGATGCACAGACTCTGGATAAAGATTCAACAGAAGAGCTGCGTCTTCAAGTCCAGGAGTTGACCAAGGGTATGGCTGCACTTACTAAACCCGTGCAGTCCCTGCAAGTGTCCTCCAAAGAGAAGATCCAGCTTGCTTCCAGTCCAGAGGATGTCCCGTGGCTCTGGAAGAGGAGAACCCCGCCACTCCGAGGGAGGAACGATGATCGCTATGACCAGGACGGACGTCCCATCTGTCGTCGCTGCTACAAGGCAGGTCATCTTGCAAGATTTTGTCCTTTAAACGAGCAACCGCTTAGGGAGAGGGCCAACCCCCAGGAGTAGGACCACAAGGCCCAAGGAACTGGCGAGCCAAGTATGTTGACGGGAGATCGGTCCTTCCTGTGGTGATTGACGGCATCCCCATGAACGCTTTGCTGGACACTGGCTCCCAGGTGACCACTATGCCCTATATCCTCTACAAGCGGTATTGGGCTGACTCTGAGCTCACCCGTGGCCCAACTGATGAACTGACAGTAGTTGCCAGTAATGGTCAGTCTTTACCGCAAGTGGGATGTAAAGAAATTACTGTTAAAGTGGGGAGGGTGGAGTTAAAATCTCAAGGTCTGATAGTTGTGGATATTGATCGACGTGAATGTAATTCCATGATGACTCTTGGTACAAATGTAATTGAAAATTGTCTTTCCGAGGTTATTGTCTTGTTGCAACAGGTGGCTGAGACTGCTGGTTCCAGTGAACGAGTCCTGCAGAAGGAGATCAAGGCCCTGATGCAAAGACTGCAGGTAGAACTCTCTGGCGGAGAAATTGGCAGCGTCAGAGTGAGTGAAGCTTTTCCCATTGCAATACCCCCCAGATGTGAAATGTTGATTTGGTGTCGGGCAGCCATAGGCCTCAGAGGAAAAGATTACCAGGCATTGGTAGAGCCAGTATACTCTGATAGCAGGCCCACTGTCCTGACAGCCAGAGGGGTAGTTGATGTACGAAAAGGGAGAGTACCTGTACGCCTTTTGAATTGTGGGGAGGAGGAGGCCACAATACCTCGGTATGCCACAGTTGCTAAGCTGCTCACTGTCAGTAACAACGCAATGCAGGCAGCAGAGCCCTTGGTCTCATCCAATCAGGTGGAGGACTCTACACCTTCATACCAGAAAAATGGGGTTTACAGGGTGACCCAGGAGTATGAGCGGGTATTCAGTAAACACCCTCTAGATTTTGGGAAGGCAAAAGGGGTTCAACATCATATCTCCACTGGAGATCATCCACCCATTAAAGAAAGGTACCGGCCTATACCCCCAACACAATACCAATGTGCTAAAGGTATGTTGAGAGAGATGAAGGAAGCAGGGGTCATCAGAGACAGTTGTAGCCTCTGGGCAGCTCCAATAGTTTTTGTAAAGAAAAAGGATGGTACCATGAGAATGTGTGTTGATTACAGAAAAATTAACAGCATTACACATAAAGATGCCTACCCATTACCCAGAATTGAAGAGTCATTAGCAGCACTTAAAACTGCTAACTACTTTTCCACCTTAGATCTCACTAGTGGGTACTGGCAGGTTCCCGTGACAGAGGGAGACAAGGAGAAAACAGCATTTACCACCCCAATGGGTCTCTGTGAGTTCAATTATATGCCATTTGGGCTCTGCACCGCCTAGGAACATTTCAACGGCTGATGGAGTGCTGCCTGGGACACATGAACTTTGAGACAGTCCTGTTGTACCTTGATGATGTCATTGTTTTCTCCAAGACTTATGAAGACCATCTGGAGCACCTGGCTGAGGTGTTTGAAGCCTTGTCCAACTTTGGCCTGAAGGTGAAGCCTTCCAAATGCCACCTCCTGAAGCCCAAGGTACAGTACCTCGGTCATGTCGTGAGTGCAGAAGGTGTGGCACCAGATCCTGACAAAGTCACAGTCATCCGGGGCTGGCCGAAGCTCAGCAACCTCCATGAAGTACGCCAATTCCTCGGGTTGGTAGGCTACTACCGAAGGTTCGTTAAAGGCTTCACTGAAATAGCCACTCCTATTCAAAATCTTCTGGGGGGGCAGTCCAAGAAAGCCAAACAGAAGAATTCCACATTTGAATGGACTGAGGAGTTGGAGAGATCCTTCACCAGACTGAAGATGGCTCTCACAGGAGATGAAGTTCTGGCCTACCCAGATTATGACAAACCCTTTGTGTTGTATACTGATGACAGCAACGTGGGACTTGGAGCAGTACTGTCACAGGTACAGAATGGCAAAGAAAGGGTGATCTCCTACGCCAGCAGGAAGCTTCGTCCCACTGAAAGGAACCCTGACAACTACAGTTCCTTCAAGCTGGATTTCCTCGCCATAATCTGGGCTGTGACTGAAAGATTCAAGCATTACCTAGCTTCAGCCAAGTTTACCATCTTCACGGACAACAACCCGTTGACTCACTTGGACACTGCAAAACTAGGTGCACTGGAGCAGCGATGGATGGCTCGGCTGTCTAACTATGAGTTTACCATCAAGTACCGAGCAGGGCACAAGAATGCCAATGCTGATGCGCTGTCCAGAATGCCTAATCTGCCAGATGCAGGAGAAGACCCTGAGGCTCTTGAAGAAGTAGAGTTACCTCCCTTCCACTGGCCAATTGTGGCCCAACGTGCCCAAGGAATGAGAAACAGAAGGTCTGGCTTGAAAGAGGTCACCCTAAATCAATTGCCCCATCATAACTGGGCAGAAACTCAGGATAATGACCCCGCAGTCCGCCTGGTGAAAGAGCTACTGTCACAAGCTGACTCACGCCCAGAGTCAAATGCTCCTGAAGAAACCCAGCAGTTGTGGAAGGAAAGAGGTCGGCTGTTTATTTATGAAGGAAAGCTGTGTCGGAGGAGTATCAATGCCCGCACTCATGAGCTGGTTTGGCAGGTGATAGTCCCAAAGATAGAGGCATCAATGGTCCTGGAAGCATACTACAATGGAGCTGGCCACTTCGGATGGAAGAAATTGTAAGCATTGCTCCGGGAGAGATTCTACTGGGCTGGTATGAGGAAAGCCATTGAAAAGTGGTGCCGGGAGTGTGGACAATGTAACCTGCGCAGAAAGGATCGAAACAGCCAGAGAGCTCCTCTACAGCCAATAATAACCAAACAGTCACTTGAGTTGGTTGCCCTGGACCATGTGAAGTTGGTCCCAAGCCGGTCGGGCTACATCTATGCTCTTACCATCATGGACCACTACTCAAGATTCCTGATATTTGTGCCTGTCAAAGATCAAACAGCCAAGACAGCAGCCAGAGCCTTTCAACAGCACTTCTGTAGACCACATGGATATCCTGAGCGAGTGCTTACAGATCAAGGTCCCGCTTTTGAGGCAGAAGTGTTCCAGGAATTCTGTAACTTGTACGGTTGTAAGAAGATCAGAAAAACCCTGTACCATCCACAGACCAATGGCATGTGTGAGAAGATGAACCAGGTGGTGATCAACCTGCTGAAGACCTTGCCTTTGGAGGAGAGGAATCTGTGGCAAGTAAAGTTGCCAGATCTGGTAGACCTCTACAACCACATTCCTGTGAATTCCACCAACTGCACTCCAGTCTACCTGATGAGAGCGAGGCCTGGTAAACTGCCTATTGATTTGGATATGGGAGTCCTGATACCTGAGGTGACGTCACGAGATGCTTACTGGTACACAGAGAGGCAGCCACAGTACAGAAGAGTACAAGAGTGTGTGGAAAAGAGTCTAGCTCAGGCAAGACAAAAACAAGAGAGGAATTACAATTAGCATGCCCCTGCAGTTCCCTTGTCACCAGGAGAACAAGTCCTCAAGAGGAAAAGAAGACTGCATAAGCTGGATGACCAATGGGATACTGACCCCTACACCATTCTTCCCTCAAACTTTGACAATACCAAGGTGTGCCTTATTAGTAAAGATGGAGGAGAAACTTCAGCAGCAATATCAAGAGATCATTTGAAATTATGCCCTGACCAGCTAAAAGAAAGAATGGAAGAACAAAATGACATCCAACCCGTGGAAGAAGAAAAGGTCAGCACCATACTTGGAGAATTCCCTGCAAATTGGACTAAAGTAAATGATGCTATAGTGGTGCCAGTGTTGACATTTCCCCAACAGGTAGTACAAGAAGAAGTGACTCATGAGAACTCGGAAAATCGGGAAGTTCAGGTAGTAGATACCATACCAGCAGTGGAGCCAGAGAACCCTCGCCCTGCCAATGGTGAATCTGTCATACCCGTGGTGAGACTAAGAGCCAGTAGGAGAATACTACCTTGTTTAACTACACCAGTAGTTAGCACTAGACAACCAGTAAGATCCCCAGTCACACCAGTGTTACGCAGGTCTACCTGTACTTCACAAGGTGTACCGCCCATCAGATATCGTATATAGCTAAGTTTATGTGAATGTTGAAATTGTGTATATATGTAACTGTTTTCAGGTTTTGTGCCTACAGGTAATCTGTAAGAGTTTCCTTTGAATTTGCCAGTTTTGCTTTATGGACATTGTACCACAGGACTTGTGTGGTCACCAATTTGTATATAGTTCACCATTTGCCCAGGAATGGACAATGGACATTGATGCTTGGACTTATCATCATAGGACTATTTTTGGAGCTTGTGGTTTTTGAACATTTTTCATTTTTCAAAATATTGTATCCTTCATACTGTTTACATGTTTATATGTTATTCATGTTTTCTTTTTTTCAGCCCAGGAGTGCTGACTTGCACTAGGGGGGAATGTGGCGCCCCCAGGAGTATGGTCGCCACAGTGGCATTACATTCCTCCAGGGAGGGTGATGTCATGCTTGGAAGCAATGAAGGGTCTCTCTAGCAGTTAATCATTTTCATGCAACACAGTTCCCACTCCA
This sequence comes from Dendrobates tinctorius, assembly GCF_039654945.1. NCBI lineage: Eukaryota > Metazoa > Chordata > Amphibia > Anura > Dendrobatidae > Dendrobates > Dendrobates tinctorius. Next base: position 12,689,491 of record NW_027361677.1, read on the forward strand.
GGCCAGCAGAGGGAGCTCTGAACCAGGATTGGGGGAGGAGCGCGCTCTGAGGGCCAGGAGGGGAAATAGTCAGTTAGTGTGAGGAGGGCAATGAGTGTAGACGTGTGGAGAGAAGCTGGAGGTTGAGCTGAGAAAAGAGAGCTCCCTCCCAGTGAGAGCGCATGATCTGGAGCCTGGTCTCCACGGTTGTATGGATACTGAAGGTCCTGCAACAGAAACCAGAGGAATAGGAAGCTGTAAATGCTCTATACCAAACTAAGACTCGGAGGCACAACAGCGACGGGTGAACCAAGAGAGATAGAGGGCTACAGCTGTCTGCCATACGAGGTAGTTCTAAGAGACAATAAGAAGGAGGAACTTCAGTGTAACACTGTACTGCATGTACCTAAAGCCAGTGCTAGGAAGGAGAATGCAAAACCCATCTGATAGAGAGATACCTGAGTTACTTCCAGGCTAACCTGCTCCTGTGCCATCTGTAATCAGGACCCTGGACTGCATTTGCCAAGTAAAGGTAAAGAAACTGCACCCTGTTGTGTCCTTGCCTCCTTACTGCTACATCTCTGTGCCAAACACTGCACCCTCTTCCTCAACACCTATCTACACTGCCCTGGGACCAACAGCCCTGCCTGTAGAGTGCTACAACATCACTGCTGCACCACACCATCTGTCCCAGAGGATCTGTCTGCAGCGTCGGCTTATATCTTCATTGCCGAACACCACAGGGGGCGTCACGAATCACTTATAAGCTTTATTCCCAACTCAACCCCCTCTTACATGGGCGCCCAGGGCCACGGCCCGGATCACCGCTGCTGTGACAATCCCCTCTGAGAGACCGGCCCGGTACCGAGTACCCCACAGCTCTGGGAGGGCGACCCATATATACATTATTAAATCATATGCAATGGTGAAACACAAAAACAAACAAAGTGGCACTGTAAAATAGTATGTTTTGCAACTTAATAATATGCCTAAATTACGGTAACCAAAGTGCCTGAAACTTCAGATATCATCGTTTGTCTTGGGTCCAAGCAGTTCCACTGTGTATATCCTTTCTCAGCACTTCATCAGTGCCGTGTGAGAAGGGGGCTGGCTGACTTCTTTGTTAATATTTTGGCTCTGAAAGAGGCAGTGTATCTGTTAAAATGGACTCATCAAGGGATTGACCTTTTCCTACAGGACAGAGGAAGCACTGACACTGCGTGTTGAGCACCCGTCAGAGGTGAATCCAAGGCAAAGGTCGAAATCTGAAGATTAGGTAATCATGGTAAAATGAAGTTAATTAATGAATTGAATAATTTAATACCTTGAGCCTATTGTAGTATTTTTTTTCTTTTCACTGGACGATCCCTTTAAAAGTGTGTTTCACGGAATCAAATTTTGGGGGAAGATTTGGCCAAGCTGATCAATTCGAATTTCAAAAATGTCATTTCAAAATCATTTTCAAGCAACACGTATTCTTTGATAGGCTAGCAAACAATATTATTTTCATACAATTTTTGTCTATTTTGTTATTACAGTTTTTTTTTACAATGCAGTTATAACACTGAGTCCGTCACAAGTTTTTGCTTGGTATTCTTTTGTTTTTGACTTTTTTTAGGTAATGAAAAGTATACAATTTGTTATCACAGCTGCGCCGCTTTACAACTTTTGTTTTCAATGTTTAGGAATCAAAGGAACAATTGGCACAATGGAGGCGCTATTGCAATGTCTTTACCTTTCCACATAACACAATAACTTTGCGGGGAGCAGCGCTACCTCCTTTCAAGATCACTTGGATTCTGTTGCATTTAACCTGTGAGACTTACAAAGATTCTTTCTCTACGAGGACCTCATGCATAAATGAATGCGAAGTCACAAAGCCACCTACAATTTCGAAGATCAATACAATTCTGCAATTCTTTAAAAGCTCAATATCACTTCTGCTTTATGCCCTGAATAAGTGTCTGCACTCTATTGATCTACTGATTGTCCCCTTGGTAACATGGGAGCTCTGCATTATTATACTGTGACAGAGTCTCGTACACCACTTTCATTATTTCATCTGACAATGAATGTTTAAGTCCTAGATAATAAATTGTACTGAAACTTTTTTTTTTTAGCTAATTTGAAGTAGATTTTTACATTGTGGTAAATGGCAATTATCACTGACTATCCAAAGAAAAACCAGTAGAAAATGTTCTTCTTATCTTAGTTTGCATATAACTATTCTGTACTCCATAAAAGGGAAATTTTGTGGATAATGAAGGTGTTGTACATTTTTTAATATAAATATAAAATTAGTTATCCACTAACATTTCCACTAACATTTCCCTAAAACTAGACCAAGATCAAAAATCTATGGGCTCAAAAATTGACTTGTTGCTGCCTGGGTCCCTCCACCGGTCTCCTTGCTTCCTTTTACGACGTGGCTGGGCATCTAACTCCTGCAGTTAATTAATGGCTACAGTCATGAATATTTATATATATATAATTATTTTTTTAGACTATACTTAGTTTGGGTGGCAGACAACCCCTTATACAAGATCATGTCGGTTAACCGATGGATGATAATTAATAGTATCCCAGTGGTTCGAGAATTTGCAATGCTGCCTTGATTCCCACAGTAGATGGGCTTTGGTCAATTTATTTTTTAATTTTATATTTTTTTGAATATGAATGTTTACTTTAAATTAACTTATCAGGCAGCTAAAGATATTTATCACAGTTCAGAAATTGTGCATCCAATGGAAGACATACTTTACTAAAAGGAGCTCAGGATGGGAAGCATAATACTGGAAGGGGGCAAGATGGGGAAATTACCTCGGAATGGGGGACATTATTATTGAAAGGGGACAAGAATGGAGAATATTGTAACAAAAAGTGGGCCAGGATGGGGGACATTGTAAAAAAAAGGGGGCAGAATGGGGATATTATACCAGGAAAGGGCTCAGGATGTTGGACATTATTATTGAAAGGTGCCCAGGATGGGGAACATTTTACAGGAAGGACATTATTGTACATTATTGCTGCAAAAGGCCCAGGACAGGGGACATTATTACTGAAAGGGGCCCAGGATGGAGAACATTGTTACAAAAAGTGGGCCAGGATAGGGGACATTATAAAAAAGGGGGCAGAATGGGGATATTATACTAAGGGGCCAAGGATGTTCGACATTATTATTAGAAGGGGTGCAGAATGTGAAGCATTTTGCTGAAAGGAGCAGAAAATGTTGAAAATTATTGCTGAAAAGGGCCCATACATTATCAATGGAAGGGGAACAGGATGGAGGATATTAGACCAGAACGGGGCTCAAGATGGGTGACATTACTACAGTATGGGGGACATTATTACATTATGGGGGCAACATGTGTATTTTTATAGGATTTAAAACACTGCAGGGCTAATATATCTGATCAACATGTAGGTGGAGGCCCAAATCCTAATTTTGCACCAGTTCCCATTGCACTCAAGTTAGGCCGGTTTCACATTTGCGTTAAAGGCTGCAGCGTCAGCCTGCGCACGGCCGTCGCTAAGCCCCGTCCCCTGCCACGCCTCCGCTGGTAGCTCCGCCTCCGGGCGCATGTCGCTGCATGCGTCATGCATCCCCTAGCTTTATCACTGAGGACGCAGGCCGTGCGCAGTATGCATTTTGGCGGCGCCTGCATCCTTTTGACGGTGCGCCGACCAGCGCCAAACACAACCTGTTGCAATTTGGTTGCGCTCGGCGCACCGTCAAAAGGACGCAGGCGCCGCCAAACGCATACTGCGCACGGCCTGCGTCCTCAGTGATAAAGATAGGGGGCGCATGACGCATGCAGCATCATGCGCCCGGAGGCGGAACTACCGGCGGAGGCACGGCAGGGGGAGGGGCTTAGCGGCGGCCGTGCGCAGGCCGACGCTGCGGCCTTTAACGCAAATGTGAAACCGGCCTTATGCTACTGCTTCCAGAGCAGGTGGAAATGTGCATTACGATGAGTGATTGAACTGCAGAAGGCCCATATTGTTCTCGCACAGGGCCCCCTTCTGTCTTTGTCCACTCCTGAATACAAGAGGGGAAATTAACTTTATTTCTCCAGGCAGCCTCTAGGCTTTGAGTTATAGAGGCGAAGCTGGTGTGGCTTCAGTCTCCACCCAGTATACAGTGAGTAATGGCTTCAAGAACACCATGGCACATTGACAACCGATTCTGCACTAATACGTTGCAGAGATGGCTGTCAGTCAGTGCCGGGGAGAGCTATCAGACACTGCTCACATGCCTCTATGACTGAAATTTGGGGCTACCAGGAGAAATAAAGTCAATTAGCTGTTTGCAGCTCTCTGAGTAGCCAGAAAAGCACAGTCAGCACAATACATCTCCATACACTGCGTAGTGACCATTCTTGGGTAGTGCAGCTTACCACCATTAAAGTTTAACCATATCAAAGAGCGGATTGTGAATCTGTAATGATTACCACTGAGTCAGTGGGCACTGAGTGCCATGTCAACATGGGAAGAGTCACTTTTGGAGAGATATTGGGGCTGTGAGAGACATGAACACTAAGAGAGTCAAGAAAGGTTGGAACGTCTTGGTTCATGCTCAGGAAAGGTTAAAGTTTAGTCAAGTAGGGGCTATGGGAACATCAGGATGGACAAGCAATGTATATTGGAGACATGACTACCTTGATGTCTGTTATGTGGCCTGTTTGAGTTAGTCCTGGTTTACTGATGGAAATGATTATAGAAGGTGTCATTTGTGGAAGGGCTCAAAAAATAAGAGTGAGTTTATGTAATGAGCGAAAGGTTCTACAAAGCAGTGATAAAGAACCATCATCCAAAGGTTCGTGTGAATCAACATAAACCTTAAATCTATGAGGAGCTAATAATAAGAAAGGGAGGTGTAATTAACGATTTCTGTTACATTCTAGAACAACGGAACAACAGCACTAACTAGTGAGAACTGCAACTAATGAGTTCTTGTTCCACATGTGAGATGTGCAACCATTAAAGAGGAATACTCCAGTTTGAAAGGTATTTTCAATCTATAATAAATGGAATAAATTACCAATTGGTAGGTTCCTAAGGCTGTGACCCCCTACCTATCCTGAGAACTGGTGCTCTGAACAGCCTCATGTGAATAGAGTAGTATTCGAACATTTGCAATGTTATTCAATTAATTATTCATTAAACCACTGGAGATCGCCAACACTGCACTCAGCTAGTCGTCAGAACTTCCATAGGAATGAAAGCAGTGAAGATACAAATGATTTACCACTACTACATTAGCACAGAGCTCTTCAGAGCCCCATTTCTTGAGATCATTGAGCGGTCCCATTGGTTGGCAGTAGAGTTGAGCGAATTTGTTCAGATTCGGTTTTGAATACGATCGGCAGCGAATTTTGTTTTTGCAATAGTTGTCGAACATAGCCGAACCTCATTAGACTCAATGGGAGTAAAAATTACCAAATATGTTCGAAACTGATCATCAAACATATATTCGGCACGAATAGGGTAACAATATGGCCCGAATATGGCAAATTCAGATTCGGCAACCGAATGCGAACAAATTCGTTCAACTCTAGTTGGCACCCCAGCGATTGGGAAGTTATTCTCTATCCCCCAGATAGAAGATTATTTCCAAACTTGAAAATATCCTTTTAAATTGTGTCGTGCCAAAATTAGCAACCATTTCCAAACTTGAGAAAATCTCTTTAATTGTGTTGTACCAACATTTGCCACCATTATGTGAGTAGTGCAAAATTCTGCAAATATTAAGAGTTTTGTACCAAGATCTGCAACTATTAAGTTGGTTGTGCAAAGATCTGCAATTGTTAAATGGGTTGTACCAAGATCTTCAACTATTCAGTGGCTTGTGCCAAAATCGACAACTATTAAGTGGGTAGTGCTAAACTCTGGAACTATTAAATGGGTTGGCCAAGATCTACAACTATTAGGGTGGGTTGTGAAAATATATGCAACTATTAAGTTGGTTGTACCAAAATCTGCAACCATTAAGTGGGTTGATCCAAGATCTGCAACCATTAAGTGGGTTGGGCCATGATCTGCAACTTTTAGATGGGTTGTGCCAAGACCTGCAACCACTAAGTGGGTTCTTCCAAAATCTGCAACTGCTAAGTGAATTGTGCCAAGATCTACAACTATTAAGCAGGCAGTGCCAAGATCAATAATTATTAAGTGAATTGTGCCAAGATCTACAACTATTAAACGGGCAGTGCCAAGATCAATAATTATTAAGTGGATTGTGCCAAGAGCTGCAACTATTTAGTGGGTTGTGCCAAGATCTACAACTATTAGGGTGGGTCGTGTCAAGATATACAAATATTAAGTTAGTTGTGCAAAATCTGCAACCATTAAGTGGGTTGATGCAAGATCTGCAACCATTAAGTGGTTGTTTTAAGAAATGTAACTGTTAAATGAGTTGTGCAAAGGTCTACAACTATTAAGTTGATTGTGCCAAGATCTGCAACTATTATGTTGGTTGTGTCAAAATGTGCAATCATGAAGTTGGTTTGCCCAATATCTGCAACTAATTGCTAGTTTGTGTTAAGATTTGCACCTACAAAGTGGGTAGTTTCAAGATCTGCAACTATTAAATTGGTTGCACCAAGATCTAGAACTATTAAGTTGGTGGTGCCAAGATCTGAAACTATTATGTTGGTTGTGTCAAAATGTGCAACCATTAAGTAGGTTGTGCCAATATCTGCAACTAATAGCTAGTTTGTGTCAAGATTTGCAACTACAAAGTGGGTAGTTTCAAGATCTGCAACTATTAAATTGGTTGTGCCAAGATCTACAACTATTAAGTGGGTGGTGCCAAAATCTGCAACCATTAAGTGGGTTGATCCAATATCTGCAACCATTATGTGGGTTGTGTCATCATCTGCAACTAATAGGTGGGTTGTGTCAAGATCTGAAACCACAAAATGGGTTGTTCCAAGATCTGCAATCGTTAAATTGGTTGGGCCAAGATCTACAACTATTAAGTTGGTTGTGCCTAGATTTGCAACTATAAGATGGGTTATAGCAAGATCAGCAATCATTAAGTGGGTTGTGGCAAAATCTGCAACTATTAAGTGGGTTGTGCCAAGATTTGCAGCTATTAAGTGGGTTGTACCAAAACCTGCAACCATTAAGTGGGTTGTGCCAAGATCTACAACCATTAAGTGGATTGTGCCAAGATCTACAACCATTAAGTGGTTTGGGCCAAGATCTACAACCATTAAGTGGGTTGTGCCAAAATCTACAACCATTAAGTGGGTTGTGCCAAGATCTACAACCGTTAAGTGGGTTGTGCCAAAATATTCAACTATTAAGGGTGTTGTGCAAAGATCTGCAACCATTAAGTGGATTGTGCCAAGATCTACAACCATTAAGTGGATTGTGCCAAGATCTACAACCATTAAGTGGATTGTGCCAAGATCTACAGCCATTAAGTGGGTTGTGCCAAAATATTCAACTATTAAGGGTGTTGTGCAAAGATCTACAACCATTAAGTGGATTGTGCCAAGATCTACAACCATTAAGTGGATTGTGCCAAGATCTACAACCGTTAAGTGGTTTGGGCCAAGATCTACAGCCATTAAGTGGGTTGTGCCAAAATATTCAACTATTAAGGGTGTTGTGCAAAGATCTGCAACCATTAAGTCGATTTTTACTAAGATCTGCAAACATGCAGTGGCTTGTGCCACGTTATGTGAAATAAGTGAAGATATGTTTTTCTGTTTTTATCAGTTTTGGTCTGTGACTGCTATCTTAAAGGAAAATTATTTGGCAAACCTCCTGTATGTCATCCCTTTATGCAATTCTTTCTGTTAATGTTGTATTAATGTGATGTTTCCTGCTTGTCGGGTTGTTGTCACTTGTTTTTCATCACTACTATTAAAGTAAGTCTGATACCATCAAACGGTCTAACACAAACATAGGAAGAATTCTTCAGAGGAATCGGCATTAAATAGATCTCATTACTTATATGTGGAGCAGGGAACGCGTCACTGTCGTTGATCATGAAATGAACTTGCGTTCTCTGTAACAGTGTCATTTATTAGGGTACTAAAAGTGACATCTTTAACTTGGACTGACGTGATATATGGAATGGTCCTATTTTTATATGTGTTTGACTTTGTATTTTTGTTCCTAAGGACTTTAATCATATATGGCAGCTGTCTTCAAGAACGAATGAACAAAAAGGAAAATAAAAAGGCAGAAACATTAGAACAGACAGGTCTGATGGAAAGTATTGATCCAAAACACAATTATTCATCATTGTTCATACCTAATTATAGATAATAAATCTGTTCTTAGCTTTGTTTTTCTGTTTCTTTAAATCATCTTTATAGCCATACATTAAAATGCCAAAATTTCAATTGCCAGTAGCCACCACTAGAGGGAGCATCAGAGCTAACAGCATACACATTTATTATTAAATTTAGTAGGGACTGTAACAAATGTATACAGCAATCTCCCCCTAGTGGCAGCTTCACAAAGCCAAGCTCAAACCTTTATTAAAAATAGCAAAATACATAAAAAGTGGTTGATGCAGGAAGCCGATTAGTAATGTTTTTAAAGGAATGTGTAATCAGAGAACGATATATTACTTAAATTAAGTTTCCATGTTAAATGTTTTTTTAAATGTTCAAGAATGTGTTTTTTTCAATGTTAAATATGACCATATAAAAAAAGAAATGTAACAATTTTCAAACTGGCAATTGAGTCCTACACTAAACTCAGTTCATATTTAGTATATAACACTGAATCCATCATTCACAAAAGATGACATCACAGCTCACCTCCTGCCCCTCTTGTACATTGACTGATAACACCTTTATATGCAGTAGACAACAAAGGATCCACCATTCACATTAGGTGATGTCACAGCTCACCTCCTCCTCCTGTACAATGACTGATAACACCTCTATGTACAGTAGATACACAGGATCCACCATTCACAATAGGTGATGTCACAGCTCACCTCCTACTCCTGTACAATGACTGATAACACCTCTATATACAGTAAATTACACAGGATCCACCATTCACAATAGGTGATATCACAGCTCACCTTCTCCTCCTGTACAATGACTGATAACACCTCTATATACAGTAGATAACACAGGATCCACCATTCACAATAGGTGATGTAACAGCTAACCTCCTCCTCATGTACAATGACTGATAGCACCTCTATATACAGTAAATTACACAGGATTCACCATTCACAACAGGTGATATCACAGCTCATCTCCTCCTCCTGTACAATGACTAATAACACCTCTATATACAGTAAATTACACAGGATCCACCATTCACAATAGGTGATATCACAGCTCACCTCCTCCTCCTGTACAATGACTGATAACACCTCTATATACAGTAAATTACACAGGATCCACCATTCACAATAGGTGATATCACAGCTCACCTCCTCCTCCTGTACAATACTGATAACACCTCTATATACAGTAGATAACACAGGATCCACCATTCACAAATGGAGATGTCACAGCTCACCTCCTCCTCCTTCACCTCTATAGACAGTGGATAACCCAGGATCCACTATGCACAAATGGGGATGTCATAGCTCACCTCATCCTCCTCCTCCTTCGCAATAATTTCTCTCTAGATTAAATCATGTTCAGATATTACTTCTAAATTAGTCTATTGCTGCTAATGTGCAGGTGAAAAATATGAAGTAGGGGTCTAATTATAATCCTAGTGGCCAGTATGAAAATTGCAAGAATAGAGGATCAAAGACAAAGTTTAGTTTTGAACTGCAGTTTTATGAAAACAACTTTTGACAAGCTATGGTGACATTTCAGAAAATTCATGCTGATTCCATTACCGAAACAAAAGAGAAGAAGCATGAATAGATGGAGTGAGCTTGTCTACAGGAGAGCGATTAGTGTAAGTCTCAGGACTCACAACTCCACTAGTCAAGACTTCTGATATTCTACTATTTTCCTACATACTGTATGAGCTTACTCTCTTGGGTTCAATGTGACTTAAAAATCTACAATATTTTTTTTTTCCCTTTTTATTCAAAACCTGTTCTGCAGACAGTGTCATGTATGTCCAGGCTCCCATACAGGGCAGCATGTAAACAGTAAGTAACAAGAATATGTTTAATTTACAGGTGAGATTTATTCACATTGCAGAGCTCTGTGTCAGCGGAAAGGAAACTTAGAAAAAAAATCACCAGATGAAAAGTGTCCATTCATTGCTCTTTTTTTGTTCCCTTTGCTCCTATGAGTATTACTCTTTTTGATTTTTTTAAATCCGCCATACGGTTCCAGAGATATGCCTGTTTTATTTTGCGCTTATTTTTTTGGTGTCTCCTTGGGGGAGTTGCTAAAATGGTGGTAAAGCAGAGGAGCCTCAAGACACACCCCAGAGGATCCTGTGAGCCACTCACCATTTTAAAGACCATAATAATCACTAAATAATAAGGCCCATATCTATGGAACTGTATGACGGATTTACAGAAAACAAACTACAGCATAATCAGGGGAGCAACGTGTCAGGGCTGGCGGAACACAGCAAATAATATAAGATGGTAATAAGGTGCTTTCGCAGCCCGGGGTCCACCATGCAGAGATGTTAACTGCTGCTTGGTAATGGCGGACACTAAATAGCGGTATCGCACTGGACACATGTGGGTTAAACGCCACCCTGTATGTAGTAGCAATGGGCTCTGTTGCTTCACAGAGCCACGGTACCATATAACACAAATGCTGTACCCTGTTAACTGTCACAGGGCACAGCTGAGTCAGCGCTAGTGTACGGTCATGAGACTGCCCCAAGGACGCAGGGTAAGAGCCTCTCTAGACCCACTAGGCACACTGTGTCACACCTGCAAATGCCACTAATAGACGCTGGCTACTGTGGAGTGCAGACCAAGTGCTCAGTGGCGTACAGGCAAAGCCACTACTTGGCACTGAAGCTAATCCCTGACTCTGCCTCCTACCTGCACTATCAGCCTAGGCACTACCTGGCAAGGCTGAACAACACATGCGTACCAAGGGTAGGGGTTTCATAATGAGTCAGTCACCAGAGACATTCATATGTGCACACAACACTCACTCCACATGGTCTATACTAGCGCACGGCCGTGCAGCCAGGCGATCCTTTTATAACTGCAGCCTTCCGGGACCTTCCTGATGACCCAATCTGAGCTGCTTGAGGACCTGAGCATGTGACCTCCAACCACCAATGAGCGGTCGTCTCACGGGCATGCTCAGATGGAGAAAAGCAGGACTTAGTCCCAGGAGCGTCTGCTCACTGCTGACTAATGCTGGATCCTTTAGCTGAACCTGGGGCAACAACAACAAACAGACACATAGCATTAACCTGAGCAAGATGCTGGGACCGACGTCTCTGCTGAGCAGGAACCTCTGCGGCTGCAGAAGAATGGGAGACCGCAGAGGACATGGCTTGGGATTCCCCCTGTGCAGTGGAAAACACTGGACATTTTTCTCCTGATTGCAGGTATACTTTACGTTTAGATTGTGATTAAAGATGATCGAATCAAAAAAATTTTTTACAGAAACATTTCCAAAAATTTGTGGATTTAAATTTAATTTTCTATTTAATTTCCAAATTTTTCAAATATCCAATTATAAAAGTATCAAAAATGACACTAGCGAATTACTAAATGTAAGTATTTCGGTATTGTGGAATCTTGTAAATTTGTTTTCGAAACTATTTAAAATAATGCAATATACTTCTGTGAATTTAACGCATCATATAGAGAAAATGTACACAAGAGCCAAGGGTTAAAAAGTACAAATTTTAATGACATGAAAAAATATATAAAACAAGGTTACTAAGAATGAATTCCGTTAATTTAAACCTATTGAACGCCTGTGGTCAAAAAATAATTTTTTTTCCCCCTAAAACTAATGTTGATTTAACTTTGTGTAACGATGAAGCCGCTCTTGAGGACACACAAATATCGCCTTCCTGCGCTCATACGCGCATCTTAAACTGAAGAGTTCAAATATTTTCCATCATGTCGAGTAATGAATTAATATTGATTTACTCCGGTCTCCGGAGTATACTTGGAAACAATGACATTTTGTAAATAAATATTTATATCGGATACACGCCACTGCTGGAAACTCTGTGATTAGCGGCAGATAAAAATTGTAACGGCATCAAATTAGCAAAGGTTACGGCAGTGAAGGTGACCAGGCTCTCAACCGCTTTCACAGTGTCATTAAATATATCTTGCAGATCAAGGATTCAATGCAAGTTCAAATTAATTAAGAAAAAAAAAACACAGAAAATAATTGCAACAGTTCTAAGCGGTCACAAAGTTTAGTAACAAAGAGTGAAAATTATGAGAAAAAAAAAACAAAGCTCAACTGCTACGACCATTGATTGTCTGCAGCGTTACATGCTGCCCAAATGTAAACAAAGACTGGAGAGCTGCTGCAGTAGCTTCACCTTGCTAGGCGTCTAGTTCCTGCCACTGCACAGGGGGAATCTCAAGTCATGTCTTCTGCAGCCACAGAGGTTCCTGCTCAGCAGAGATGTCAGTCCCAGCGTCTTGCTCAGGCTAATGCTATGCGTCTGGTTGTTGTTGTCGCCCCAGGTTCGGATATAGCATCCAGCATTAGTCAGCGGCGAGCAGACACTCCTGGGACTAAGCCCTGCTTTTCTCCATCTGAGCATGCCCGTGAGACAACTGCTCATTGGTGGTTGGAGGTCACATGCTCAGGTCCTCAAGCAGCTCGTATTGGGCCATCAGGAAGGTCCCGGAAGGCTGCGGTTATAAAAGGATCACATGGCCGCACGGCCTTGCGCTAGTATAGACCATGTGGAGTGAGTGTTGTATGAATGTCTCTGGTGACTGACTCATTATGAAACCCTTACCCCTTGGTACGCATGTGTTGTTCAGCCTTGCCAGGTAGTGCCTAGGCTGATAGTGCAGGTAGGAGGCAGAGTCAGGGACTAGCATGAGCACCAAGTAGTGGCTTTGCCTGTACGCCACTATGCACTTGGTCTGCACTCCACAGTAGCCAGCGTCTATTAGTGGTGTTCACAGGTGCGACGCCGTGCACCTAGTGGGTCTAGAGAGGCTCTTACCCCGCGTCCTTGCGGCAGAGTCTTGTGACCGTACACTAGCGCTGACTCAGCTGTGCCCTGTGACAGTCAACAGGGTACAGCATCTGTGTTATGCGGTACCGTGGCTCTGTGAAGCAACAGAGCCCGTCGCTACTACATACGGGGTGGTGTTTAACCCACGTTTGTCCAGTGCAATACCACCATTTAGTGTCCGCCATTACCGAGCAGCAGCTAACATCTCTGCACGGTGGACCCCAGGCTGCGAACGCACCTTATTATCATCTTTATATTATTTGGTGCGTTCTGCCAGCCCTTACAGCGTGAAATGGTGAAAAAAAGTCAATTTTGCCCTTTAAAAAAAATTACCTTTAATTATTGTGATACTAAAATTAATTTTTTTTTTTATTTAGTGGTTGCCATTTTTGCTTTTCCTTTTTGTGACCAAGCTATTACGCATAAAATGAAAAAGTTATGATTTTTGCCATTTAACCCCACTTAAATAGAATCTGTCTGCAGGTTTTTGCTACGTAATCTGTAGACAGCATGCTGTAGGGGATAAAACACAGATTTCAGCAATGCCTCTCTTTATCAAGCTCTGAGGTTTTGGTTGCTTACAATGATTGTTTTAGCACCAGTAGCTTATCATTGCTGGTCACATGACCCTTGGTCCAACACACCCCATCCTGTGATAGGCAGCTAACTGTCTATGGATATTGTATATGTAGAGCCCGGTGTGGGTGGGGGAAACTTTATCTAAAAACTTTGATTATGTCAGAACGGCTGCACCCAGTAATCTATGTGATACGTCATTGGATTCAGCTTCTTTTTGCCTATATTGGAATGCTTTCAGATGAGGTAGGAAACATCTGCTGACAGGGACTTGATCCTGCAATTATTTGATCACTTGTCCCCTGTACTACAATTCCTGTTCTGGAAAGCCCAAAGATGGCAGCAACAGGACTCTTTGGAAAACCTTTGCCTGCCAACACAACTCATTGATTTCCAAGTAACCTGATCATAGAGTCATGGTCATTGCAATGGACACTTGATCTGGACTGCAACACTTAAGTCTTGCTTAATAAGTAATCCGCTCCTGTAGGGACTAGCTCCTATTTCTACTATGAGGCTGGGTTCAGACGCCATACTAAATCTTAGGCCAATCACATCCACAGACCATTGGTTCATGTGGAAAGTTGGCCATTCGCACTGGCACATTGGCGCATGTGTTTCCTTGTATAGACAGTGGTGCATTTGGATGGCACACTTCTTATTATGAGCTCAGGAGAACAAGAACATAGAGGCAGATGTTGGCTGTGTAAAGCAGCACCACTCAGCTCCTGAGCCCACTACATGGAAGTGCGCACCCTCAACGTACTGTACATGTATGGCCGATGTACAAGTAAGGAAAGGAGCTGGATTACATGCTTGTAAAAGTGCAATGTGTAGGTGCGCATTCACACTGTGGCCCTTGCCAAACATAACCAAGGATAAAATCAAAATGAGTAAATACCCCGAAGTAAGTAAATAAAAATAGTACATAAAAATAAAATAGGGTAATTATGGTACACTTTGATCAAGAAAGCATAAAAGCCATCCTTCCACGGCAAGGTGTACCTACTCAAGATGGACCATAACTCTTGCGGTGCACCTCATATTTACTCATATTATTTTAATCCTGGGTTATGTATGGTTAATATCAGTGGGGCTTTAAGGCATTATTTTATAGAAAATATTTTTTTTACTTCCCGGGACTCTTTTTTTCTTTAATTACATGATTAATTAAAATTCTACATTAAACAAAATGATTAAAAAATATTGGCTGAGCAGGAATTTCCACTGTGCTATGGGAAGTATGAAGAAGCAAAGACGGGCAGGAACTGGGTAGATCTGTGGTGAGGGATATGGAAAACTCATGATTCGGCAGGGACTGGATAGACCTGCAGTGGGGGACATGGAAAACTCATGATTCGGCAGGGACTGGGCACACCTGTGGTGGAGGATATGGAAAACTCATGATTCAGCAGGGACTGGGTAGACCTGTGGTGGGGGATACGGAAAACTCATTGATTCGGCAGGGACTGAGTAGTTCTGCGGTGGGGGACCTGAAAAACTCATGATTTCACTGGGACTGGGCAGACTTGTGATGGGGGATATGGAAAACTCATGATTCAGCAGGGATGGGGTAGACCTATGGTGGGGGATATGGAAAACTCATTGATTCGGCAGGGAATGAGTAGATCTGCGGTGGGGGACCTGGAAAACTCATGATTTTGCAGGGACTGGGCAGACCTGAGATGGGGGATATGGAAAACTCATGATTCAGCAGGGACAGGGTAGACCTGTGGTGGGGGATATGGAAAACTCATTGATTCAGCAGGGACTGGGTAGACCTGGGGTGGGGGTTAGGGAAAGCTCATGATTCAGCAGCGACTGGGTAGACCTGTGGTGGGAAATCTGGAAAACTCATGATTTGTTATTGTAAAAGCACTCAGTACTTTTGTAGCTTATTGAGTTGAAGCTTGGCGCATACAGTGAACCTTAGTCCGGCTTTTCCGCACTAGTAAATCCTGCATTGAGCAGGGAGTTGGACACGATAACCCTTGAGATCTCATCCAAGTCTAACATTCTATGATTCCAAATGACTTTGAATGAGAGGCACACTAAGCAAATAGCAATAGGGGCTGCTAAATCTGTAGATGTAGCTGGTACGGAGATAGCACTAAAGGCTACATGAGATGAAACCGGTACATGAAATGAGAAGAACGTGATGGGGGGTGCACAGCTACAAATTTGGCATTTCCTGTAATGTCTCTGAATCCTGGCAGCATATATCTCTGAGCGCTGACAATACTAGATGTACTGTACAGCTATCAATATTTCATACAGTACATTACTTCTGTTATGTCATTTGTACACCATGGAATCAAAAAATACTATATCTTCTTCTATCCCTTACAAGCAGCTTGCACGCTTGGACGCAGGTCTCGTCCATATATTAAAAGTAAGCTATATTATGTACAGCAATATAACATTACTTCAGAAATACTGTTTGATTTGGTAGATTATACAACATAGCTCAGGGCAAAGAAAAATGTTAGCATTAGAAATTTAGCAAGGAGGAACTGGCGGGGTGGTGAGCAGCACCTGCCGCGTGTTTCATGGGAACCGTTAAATCATCACTTTCTTTCCTAAATACAATGTAAAGGTGAAGCTGACGGAGCAGAATTTCAGGTTTAAGTCCAAATAAGCCAAAAAAGGAAATCTTTGCAACACTGCAATAAGCACAGCATGCAGAAGTGCTGGAGGATTGTTTGATGGAATACAAGAAACAGATAATAAGAAGCCATCAAATAATGCTTGGAAAAATCGAAGGAGAAAGAATAAATGGGATTGCAAGGATAAGCAAAATAACCTTTACTGGGAAGTTATGAGTTAATAGAGCACTCTGATCTATTAGTTAAAGAAAGTCAAAAATGACGATATTTTACTTGGAGGACCACGTGTAATACTTTATTTCTCCTCCGGTGGCACTGCAGGAAAATTATGCCAAGTTCGTCCACATTTTACCACTGATCATGTGATCAATGTATCATAAGTATCTCCTTAAACTAACCTCAACTAGTCCTTAAAAATATAATTAGATTGTTTAGCTTGACAAACCCTTTGAATTGGAAGTATCCCTTGATAATCCAGCTTAATACAGCAGAAATTATACAGAGTTATAGCAGAACCCAACATCATAGCAAAAATGAGTATGTCAAGAGACTCCTTTGTGTATGCAGCAAGATGCAGCAAAGCAGCATTGCTGGACTTGACAGGAGAATCACAGGTAGTGTTGTAGCACAATCACTCAGTATAGCAGAGCGAAGTATAACAGGATATTTACTTGTCGATGGTGCAGAACCCAGAAACGTAGCAGAGGTGAATTTATCAGATGGCCAATGCAGATATGGCATAGAAAAGAAGTCCAAAGTAGTGTTGTTGATGCCAAATATCCTGGCATGCACGGTCCCGCATAGGGAATGTGCCTCTGACTGCAGAGCCCCTAGATATTAAGCTAGGAAGAAACTGTTTAGTGCCCAGTTCCCCCTCCCACTATTCTACTACTCCCCAGGTGATGCCATAATTGGGACACCCAACTGACCAACGGGAAGAAAGAGGAAGGGGCGTCCGGCCGCACCCTCAGGGGTTAAATTCAGTGCCTAGGGGCTGTGACTTCCTCTTTCTCCTCAGCTGACCCATGGAAGCTTTTGTCCCAATTCTCCATGGTGGTAGTGTAGAGGGGGGCAAAGGTTCGTAACCTCTCATCAGCTTGCTTGCCCAGCGGTCAGTGACGGGGATTCCAGCAATGAGCCCGTTGCGAATTGTACTTGCCTCTCTCTGCTTATAAATTTAATAAACTGTGACCGACCTGTTCAACCCATCCAGGTCTGTCGTTGTTTTTGTTATTATGGGATTGGTAGGAGGCGTGAAGGCACTGTTTACGACACACGGGTCTCTGCAGTCTGGCAGGCACGGTACCGCATAGGGAATGTGCCTCTGACTGCAGAGCCCATAGATAATAAGCTAGGAAGAAACTGTGTAGTGCCCAGTTCCCCCTCCCACTACTCCCAGGTGATGCCATAATTGGGATGCCCAACTGACCAACTGGAAGAAATAGGAAGGGGCGTCCAGCCACAACCTCAGGGGTTAAATTTGGTGCCTAGGGGCTGTGACTTCCTCTTCATCCTTGGCTGACCCTTGGAAGCTTTTGTCCCACCCTCCCTCCCTTATAGATTCGTGCATGTACTGCGCGTCCATTGTTTAAAATGTTATATGAAAAAAAATTGATTCAAAATTATTATTCACGTCGTTATACTTGTTATTACCTCACAGCGTAGTGTAGAGAGGGGCAAAGGTTCGTAACCTCTCATCAGCTTGCTTGCCCAGTGGTCAGTGACGGAGCTTCCAGCTATGAGTCCGTTGTGAATTGTACTTGCCTCTCACTGCTTATAAATTTAATAAACAGTGACCAACCTGTTCAACCCGTCCAGGCCTGTCGGTGTTTTTGTCATTACAGGATTGGTGGGAGGCGGGAAGGCACTGTTTACATCACACGGGTCTCTGCAGTCTAATACTGAGGCTCAATGTCATCACCTATGAAAACCTTAAAGGCTTCAAGGGTCACCTCATAAGAAAGCATGACTTTCCAGGAGCAGACATGGCTGGCCACTAGGTTAGGAGGGCAGAAAATCCAGTAGATAAGCTGGAGAAGTGAAGTTAAAGATATGCAACTGTCAAGTTCCTTGCCTCAACTCTGATGTGCAATCATCAAACTCTGTGCCTACAGGCAAGATTACTGATATGAACACATTAGCAGATGCTATAGAAAGTATCCAATTTTTATGAATATCTCAAGGAATTTTCAGACAGTTGCCAACCCCGGTAGTCCTCATCCATGCAAAGTCATCTGTATAAAGTCAAAACAGTCAGTCCTCTCCATAATGAAGAAAAACGAGCATGAAGACAGAAAAAATTCAAAGCACAGAACATGTTTGCACTTAGTATACTGTGTTTGATGCAGAATTGGAAAAAAGGGTACAACGATCTTCACTCAGAACTAAAGCATCAAAATCTATTTACTGTCTACTTGACATTTTGAACTTTTGTGAACAAAGAGGAAGCAGTTTTAAGATAAATACTAGATGATATGCCACAAACGTCTTTCATGGAAAACCTTTTGTAGACCTTCAACTGAAATAATGGTTTAGCTGTTATGATTGTAGGCTGCATTCCTGACCTAATCAAGTCTTGAAATAACAAAAGAAGAAGAGCATGGATTATTATCTAGTATTATATATCTTGATATAGCAATGTTTCATCTGTGATGCTATGTAGAATTTATAGACTTAGCTCTGAAAGCAAAAAGCTCAACTAAAGAGATTTGAAAGGGTTGTGCCATGATGGATGGTGGCCCATCGCTGGGACCATGCGTTTAAAATGTCCTTCACTCAGCTGCAGCATTAAGTAGTTTTAATGGTGGAATGGTCACCTCCTGGAGTGGACCCTCTGGGTCGTGGTACTGGGTCCCACCGGGTAAGCGAGCCAGGTGGTACCGACTCCTATACAGGGATCATTACCACGACAGCTGGTACCAAGAGGGGCAGCTCTTAGGGAAGCAGGGTGATACCCATGGGGCAGGGAGAGCCGCAGGAGGACCCCCAGAGGACAGGTGCAGGGATAGACGAGCGGGAAAGGCAGACTGAATGCTAGAATGGCGTGGACAGATCCTCAGGGAGAAATAGGCAAAAAGGTAAAGAGACTGCTGATAGGATCAGGACTGGTGAGTGACAACACTGCAGAGCTGGTTAGGGTCTACAGGATACCAGGACGGAGCGGACACAGGAAGCAGGACGGAACCAGGGCTGTGGGAACACAAGCAGGGAGAGAAAGATCAAACTAGGCTGAGAGAGCACAGGCCTAACCATGGGTAAAGAACACAAAGATCAGGCACCTCCTCTAAAGGAGAGTGGCCTGATATACCTGGATACTGCCTCCCATTGGTCCGGTGGTGCTTCCGGGTCAGGGCACTGCCGCAGCTCAAGGAGATGAGGAGACGCGCAGCGGCAGCCTATGGAGCATGCGCAAAGAGTGTCGTGGCGCCATCGGCCGCGGACCTCACAGCTCTAATGTTATGCGAGGCTTAGGTCGAAGGAGGCTGACAAACCCGGGCCCCTGCGGAGTCCCTCAAACTAGGGAAAACCCTGTCTGACCCTCAACCAAGGGTTTTTGCTAAAGGTGCAAATGCCTGAGCCTCCAGCCTCTCCTTATCTCCTGCTCAGCCCTAAGCTGAACCCTCCACCCTCCACCCAGTGAGTTGTCAAACCACCAAAACCCACACAGTAATGACAGACAAGGAGAACTCAAACCGCACCGCGCCGCATACACACAGGACAATACTATAATGTGAACAGGGCAAAACAAAGCACAAATATAGGAAGGCGAAAAGGTAACAACGGATCATACGACACCAGATCTGAATTTCTCTCTCCAACACCTCCACTCCAGACCGGAACCACTTGGCACAAAACACAAGCTATAATCGGCGACACCCACAGGCCAGCACGACTATTTAAAGACCGTGGGCGTGACCAAACATCCCACCTGATTTCCAGCTAGATTAACCCCAGATAACCTGAGTAAAATCAAGCCGGCGCCACTGAGGCTATAGTGGACGGAGATGGAACTACCGCTGCCTGCCAGATGCTGTGGTGTGAACAGCGTCCGACATGACAGTACCCCGTCTTCTACGAGGGACCCCAGGGCCCTCAAGACTCATAGGACCCGGCTTGTCCGGATGACGGCGGTGAAAGGAACTGACCAGCCGATCCGCATGTATGTCCGAGGCTGGTACCCAAGACCTCTCCTCCGGACCATACCCCCGCCAGTGCACCAAATACTGAAGAGTACGGCGCAGTACTCGAGAGTCCACCACCTTGGAGACTTCAAACACTAAATCGCCATCCACCATGACTGGAGGTGGCATCGGCGTCGTGTCCACAGAGCCTACCACCTTTTTCAATAAAGACCTGTGAAACACGTTGTGGATCTTGTATACCGCAGGAAGCTCCAACCGATAAGCAACCGGGTTTATGATGGCAGCAATCTTAAAAGGGCCAATAAACCTTGGACCCAATTTCAATGATGGAATTTTGAGTTTTATGTTTTTAGTAGCTAACCACACCCAATCACCCACACACAGGTCTGGACCTGGCACGCGTCTAGAGTCAGCCACATGTTTGTATCTTGCACTCATGCTCAGCAATCGCTGTTTCACACTCCTCCAGACCGATGATAGTTGAAATCCTAACCGGTCCTCCTCTGGGACGCCTCCAGAGCCCCCCTGATGCAAGGTACAAAATTGAGGATGGTGCCCATAAACACAAAAGAACGGAGACTCTCCCGATGATTCTTGGCGGTGATTATTTAATGCGAACTCGGCCAAGGGAAGGAACGTCGACCACTCCTCTTGGTTGTCAGACACAAAACATCGCAAATACTGCTCCAGATTTTGGTTCATGCGCTCAGTTTGACCATTTGACTGCGGATGAAACGCCGATGAATGAGACAACTTGATCCCCAATCGTGAGCAAAAAGCTTTCCAAAACTTCGCCACAAACTGGGTACCCCTATCAGACACTATGTCCGACGGAACTCCGTGCAGTCTGACCACCTCCTGCACAAAGACCTGAGCCAACGTCTTAGCGTTGGGCAAGGAAGGCAACGACACAAAATGCGCCATCTTCGAAAATCGATCAACCACCACCAGGATGACCGTGTTCCCCGCCGAGGCAGGCAAGTCTGTGATAAAGTCCATGGAGATTTCTGTCCATGGCCTACTAGGTATCCCCAGAGGCTGTAGAGTGCCAGCAGGACGGGTTCTGGGCGACTTGGCCCTGGCGCACGTGATGCAAGCTGTCACGTACGAAACCACGTCCTGCCGGATTTTTGGCCACCAGAAGCGGCGCGATACCAGTTCCAAGGTGCCCCTAACCCCTGGATGACCGGCCAGGACCGAGTCGTGGTGTTCCCCCAACACTTTAAGACGAAGATGAAGGGGTACGAACGACTTATTAGCGGGAAGTCCTGGTGGTACCTCCTCCTGGGCCTCGGCAATCTCTGCCTCTACCTCAGTCGTGAGAGCCGAAACCACTACACCTTCCTGGAGGATGGGTACCGGCTCTTCCCGAGGTTCTCCCCCCGGAAAACACCTGGACAAGGCATCCGCCTTGGTGTTTTTCGCCCCAGGACGGTAAGTCACCAGAAAGTTAAAACGTGTAAAAAACAATGCCCAGCGAGCCTGCCTGGGAGACAGACGCTTGGCCGACTCCAGATAGAGCAGGTTTTTATGGTCGGTGATGACTGTGACCTGGTGGGCCGCCCCCTCCAAGAAGTGTCACCATTCCTCAAAAGCCAATTTGATGGCCAACAACTCCCTGTTGCCGATGTCGTAATTCCGTTCGGCCGGCGACAGCTTCTTGGAGAAGTAGGCGCATAGACGCAAATTGCTCAAGGACGAGCCCTGTGACAGTACTGCCCCCACTCCCACCTCAGACGCATCGACCTCCACCGTAAAAGGTTTAGATACGTCCGGTTGCACCAGAATGGGGGCTGAAGCAAAACGGTTCTTCAGAAGCTCAAATGCACGCACCGCATCCTCAGACCAGATAGCGAGATTGGTACCTTTTTTCGTCATGTCCGTGAGCGGTTTGGCTATAGTAGAGAAATTCTTAATAAACTTCCTATAATAGTTGACAAACCCAAGGAACCGCTGGAGCGCTTTTAGATTATCAGGCCGTTCCCATCGCAGCACCGCTTGCACCTTCGCGGCATCCATTTTAAACCCTGCGGCGGACACAATATATCCCAAAAAAGGCAACACTTGAACAAAAAACACGCATTTTTCAAGCTTAGCATAGAGCTTATTCTCACGGAGCAGCTGTAACACCTGCCTGACATGCTCTAAATGAGTGTCCTGGTCGCTCGAATAAATAAGGATATCATCCAGGTACACAATCACAAATTTCCCCAGCAAATGAGCAAATACATCATTTATGAAATGTTGGAACACAGCAGGCGCGGTTGTCAACCCAAATGGCATAACTAGGCTTTCAAAATGACCCTCAGGGGTATTAAATGCCGTCTTCCACTCATCCCCCTGACGGACCCTTATGAGGTTATATGCCCCCCTGAGGTCAAGTTTGGAAAACCACTTCGCACCAGCCACCTGGTTGAACAAATCAGGGATCAGAGGCATCGGGTAGGGATCACGGACCGTAATCTGGTTTAACTCCCGGAAATCCAGACACGGGCGTAACCCCCCATCTTTTTTCTTAATGAAGAAAAACCCCGCTGCTACAGGTGAGGATGAAGGCCGGATGTGCCCTTTACTTAAACTCTCCGCAATGTAGTCCTTAAGAGCTTGTCTCTCCGGACCAGAAATACTAAACATCCTCGCCTTTGGCAATTTAGCCCCGGGTTTTAACCTAATTTGACAGTCATAGGCTCGATGTGGAGGTAGTTCTGAGCAACCCCTCTCAGAGAATACATCCGCAAAATCCAGCAATGCCTCCGGAAGGCTGGGCTTCACGGCGGACACACATGTGGCCAGGCAATTTTCCTGGCAGAAACTGCTCCACTGGACTATGTCCTGGGTTCTCCAGTCAATCACCGGGTTGTGCTTAGACAACCATGGGAAACCCAGGACTATTTGTGCTGGGAGATTATTGAGTACCTTACATGTAACCCACTCAGAATGTAGGACCCCAATGTGGAGTTTAACCTCAGCTACAAACTCAGTAATCTCCCCCTGTGGGAGGGGAGCGGCATTAATGGTAACCACGCGAATAGGATGAGGGAGTTTTTCGATCTTGAAACCTGCCATGCGTGCAAACTCCTCATCCATGAGATTGGTGGCTGAACCGCTATCCACAAACACTGATATTGGTAGCTCTCTGCCCGCAATAATAACCCTGGCAGGGAGCATACATTGAGATACCATCATGGAGGATATGCATACGCTCAGTTGGGCCTCCTCCATACCCTCTGAGCTTACCAGTTTTCCGCCGGTGCAACTTTCTTTGGTAGCACAGGACAAGCATTTACATAATGATCTCTTTTACCACAGTAAAAACATGCTCCATGCTTCCTGAACCCAGGAACGCGACGCTGCACATGTGATACCCCAGCGATTTGCATAGGTTCCGTGGGCTCATCTGCAGCAACCACACTGGCACCCCTGCTTTCCCCCAGAGGCAGCGTCTCCTGCGCCCCTTGACGCAAACGGCGATCAATACGAATAACCAAACTCATGGCAGATTCTAACGATGCAGGGGTCTCATACATCAGGAGGGCCTGTTTAACTCTTTCTGAGACCCCATGAATAAACTGACTCCGCAGCGCTGGGTCGTTCCACTGTGTGTCTACTGCCCAACGGCGAAATTCTGAACAAAAGTCTTCCGCCATACGTTCCCCCTGACGGAGGGCGCGGATTTTAGATTCTGCTAAAGCCAATCTGTCGGGGTCATCATAAATGAGCCCGAGTGCTGAAAAAACATTCTCAACCGAATGAAACGTAGCAGAGTCGGCTGGTAAGGAAAACGCCCATGCTTGGGGGTCCCCACTCAGTAATGATAACACCAGACCCACCTGTTGAGCCTCATTACCTGAGGAGACCGGGCGCATGCGAAAGTATAACTTGCAGGCCTCCCGAAAGATGACAAATTTGCTGCGTTCCCCAGAAAATCGTTCAGGCAGCGGAATCTTAGGCTCTGCATCTGCACCAGCAGAAGCCGCTTGCACATTAGCTACAACCAGGCCCTGCTGCTGAACTGCCCCCTTCAACTCGGTGACCTGTACGGACAGCACCGCCAACTGGCGGTTTATGGAAGTCATGGAATCCATGGAAAAATGTTTGGCCGATTATAATGTTATGCGAGGCTTAGGTCGAAGGAGGCTGACAAACCCGGGCCCCTGCGGAGTCCCTCAAACTAGGGAAAACCCTGTCTGACCCTCAACCCAGGGTTTTTGCTAAAGGTGCAAATGCCTGAGCCTCCAGCCTCTCCTTATCTCCTGCTCAGCCCTAAGCTGAACCCTCCACCCTCCACCCAGTGAGTTGTCAAACCACCAAAACCCACACAGTAATGACAGACAGGGAGAACTCAAACCACACCGCGCCGCAACCACACAGGACAATACTATAATGTGAACAGGGCAAAACAAAGCACAAATATAGGAAGGCGAAAAGGTAACAACGGATCATACGACACCAGATATGAATTTCTCTCTCCAACACCTTCACTCCAGACCGGAACCACTTGGCACAAAACACAAGCTATAATCGGCGACGCCCACAGGCCAGCACGACTATTTAAAGACCGTGGGCGTGACCAAACATCCCACCTGATTTCCAGCTAGATTAACCCCAGATAACCTGAGTAAAATCAAGCCGGCGCCACTGAGGCTATAGTGGACGGAGATGGAACTACCGCTGCCTGCCGGACGCTGTGGTGTGAACAGCGTCCGACATGACATCTGGAGGAACACACCGCGAGCCTCAGTCAGAGAGCTGCCGCGATGCTGGAGCAGGAAGGTGAGTATCCAGGATCGGGGTGGTGGCGGCAGTAATACTTACTAACCACTTTATCTGAAAAAATACAAACCTGTGATACAATAGTTTATGTTTTACAATACACTTGATGTTTTATATTATGCTTTTGCCGTAAGACACAACTTCATGGGCAAATCTCGTTTTCTAAGCCAAATCTCATTTCCACCTAGTACATATATATATTTTTATATTTTTCATGCTACAAAATTAACATCCCATCTGAAGAAGAGAAGGTGGTGACAGTTTCTCTGCACTGAACAGAGGCTGGAGGATCATTCTCATAAGATCAAAGTTACATAATGGCAAGAAAATCATATTGAGAAGTTCAAAGCATTTCTCCTTTCTTCTGCTTTTTTCAGTGCACAGTGAAAGCATTCTTCTAGTGTACAGTATGCAGAGATAAAAAAAGGGAAAAAAGGCAATAATAGTTTAAATTTTAACCATTTCCAAGTCCTAGACTGGTGATATATTGTTTAACAAATAAAAAAGAGCGAGCGTGAAAGGAAAGTGTTCGTTCAGCATCTAGACTTGCTGATCTGCAGAATGCTCTGTCTTACACTGAGCGGTGTCCTTCAACTGTATGGATAGAATTACGATAGTAAGTGTTGGAAATGAGTTTTGCAAAGTGGTGAAGCGGAGGTCACCTTAAAAGCATGCTTGGGCATTTCTCGTCTGGGTGCTTTCGCTATTAAGAACCATTCAATGATTCACAATAGTACTATTCTTTGTTGATCTAATGACTAATGAAAAAAGAACTTCTGAAATTAAGCCAGATGGTAGGAATGTTCTGGAGAAGGAAAAATATGTATCTCTATCTATAAAGCATAAATATTTAAAGAGCAGCAGAGCAGAAATCATGACCGAGTTGATGTCCATTTGCACTCTACCACTTTACAGACCATGGGTGTCCTAATCCTGGTGTGCTGTAGGGTGTTGGGTGCATCATAGTCACTTGTAGGATGCAGGCATACACTGTCTAGAGGCTTCCATCCTCAGGAGCCGACACACACAATGCATGGGACACCAGGTTCTGTAAGGAGTGACAAGAGTGGACCCTCTGGGTCACGGTACCGGGATACCTGGGGCGAGCTGACCAGGTGGTGCCGACTCCTATACAGGGACCGTTAGGAGCAGGCCCGAAGGAGTCGAATACCGCGACAGCTGATACCAAGAGGGGCGGCTCAGGTGCGGATGAGACAAACAAGGCAGAGGGTCAGGAGCGACTGGAGTCAGGAGTGACCAGAGTCAGGAGTGACCAGAGTCAGGAGTGACCGGAGTCAGGAGCGACAGGAGTCAGGAGCAACCGAAGTCAGGAGTGACAGGAGTCAGGAGCGACAGGAGTCAGGAGTGACCGGAGTCAGGAGCAACCGGAGTCAGGAGCGACAAGAGTCAGGAGCGACAGGAGTCAGAAGCAACAGGAGTCAGGAGTGACCGGAGTCAGGAGCAACCGGAGTCAGGAGTGACAGGAGTCAGGAGCGACTGGAGACAGGAGAGACCAGACGGAGCCAGAATGCCGTACGGAAGGCACACGATAATCAGGCGCCTCCATGAGGGAGGAGTGACCTGATATACCCTGTGCTGGAGCTTGATTGGTAATCGCTCCACATGGCTGGTGCAGCAGGGGTTAAGTGAGGGAAAGAGCGCGCGCCCGTGGCCTAAGGCGCATGCCCGGGACAGGAGCAGAGAAGGAGGAGGAAGCCCCATGCCGAGCTGCAGGATGGGAGACTGGGGGCTCCGTGCGCTGGCTGGAGTGGTGAGCGGGGAGTTGGGGGGAGACTCAGGGAGCAGGAGCAGGCAGAGCGGGACCCGGCGAGACAGGTGACGCCGGCCCTGACCTGACAGGCGGCGCTGGTACCGACCTGCCAGGCAGCGCCGGCGTGATAGTACCCCCCCTTTATGTCTCATCCTTCTGAGATTGGCCAAGGATCGGTCCATGATGCGTGGAGCATCCACATTCTCTTGCGGCTCCCAAGACCTCTCCTCAGGACCGAACCCTTTCCAATCGATGACGAAAAAGGTCTTTCCCCTAACCTTTTTCATGGCCAAAATATCTCTCACCTCAAAGACGTCATTGGCCCCTACCAGTTGAGGAACAACAGGAGGCACAGGGCAGAACTGATTGAGGACGACCAGTTTCAGGAGCGAGACATGGAAGGCGTTATGGAAACGGAGTGAAGCAGGCAGCCTCAATCTATAGTCCGTATTGTTGATGCGTCCAAGAATCTCGAAGGGACCGATGTACCGGGGACCCAATTTATACGAAGGGATTTTCAAGCGGATGTGCTTGGTTGACAGCCAGTCTTGGTCTCCTGGCTGGTATGGTGGGAGATCCCTCCGCCTCTTGTCGGCATGTTTTTTCATCCAGGCCACGGCTTGTATAAGAGCCTCTTTGGTCCTCCTCCAGACCTGGGAAAATTCTTGGGAGAGGGCATCGGCGGCGGGTACGCCAGAGGATGAAGACACTGGAAGAGGCACACCAGGGTTCTGACTGGAGACCACAAAAAATGGAGACTTGGTGGTGGATTCATGGGAATGATTGTAATGGGAGAATTCTGCCCATGGAAGAAGATCGACCCAATTGTCATGATGGGTGTTGGAGAATTTCCGCAGGTAGGAGGTCAAGACTTGGTTGACCCGTTCGACTTGCCCGTTGGTCTGTGGATGATAAGCGGAAGAGAAATCCAGAGATATGCCCAAGAGTTTACAGAGTGCTCTCCAGAAGCGGGAGGTAAACTGTACCCCGCGGTCAGACACAATTCGCTGAGGAAACCCATGTAATCTGAAAATCTGATGAATGAAGATTCTGGCCAATTCGGAGGCCGTGGGCAAGCTGGGTAATGGGACAAAATGGGCCATTTTGGAAAACTGATCGACTACTACCAGAACAGTCGTGCATCCAGAAGAGCGGGGTAAGTCGGTAACAAAATCCATGGCGATTTGTTGCCAGGGGGCTTCGGGAACAGGCAATGGCTGAAGGAGACTGGAGGACAAGCTTCTAGGTACCTTGTTTCTGGTGCAAATTGAGCAGGAGGCCATGAAGTCTTACACATCCTGGCGTAGAGAAGACCACCAGTAATAACGGGAAACCAGCACAAGGGTCTTCTTGATGCCAACATGTCCAGTGATCTTGGAGGAGTGGCCCCAGCATAGTACTTCTGCCCTTTTGTCCTGCGGGACGAGGGTCTTGCCAGGCGGCACAGAACGAAGATTCACAGGAGCTACCGTGATAAACCGGGCAGGATCGATAACATGCGACGGAGCCTCCTCCACTTCGGGTGACGGCAGGGACCAGGAAAGAGCATCTGCTTTGGTATTCTTGTCACCGGGTCGGAAGTGGAGCTCGAAGTTGAAGCGAGAGAAAAACAATGACCACCTGGCTTTTCTGGAGTTGAGTCTTTGAGCCGACTGGAGGTAGGCCAAGTTTTTGTGGTCAGTGATGATGGTGAAGGGATGGACTGCCCCTTCCAGGAGATAATGCCACTCCTCCAGCGCCATTTTTATGGCCAGCAACTCTCGATCCCCAATCATGTAGTTACATTCTGCGGGTGAGAATGACTTGGAGAAGAACCTGCACAGAGCCAAGCGCCCAGTGGACGTCTTTTGGGAAAGAATCGCCCCAGCCCCAGTAGAAGATGCGTCTACCTCCAAAACGAAGGGCTTGCTGACCTCCGGCCGATGCAAAACCGAAGCCGTGGCAAAGGCCCGCTTCAGGGCGAGGAATACGTCTTCAGCTTCTGTGGGCCAGATGTTCGGTCTTGCTCCCTTCCGGGTAAGGGAAACAATAGGCTTGGTTAAAGCAGAGAAGTGCGGAACGAATTGCCTATAGTAATTTGCGAAGCCCAAGAACCGTTGAATGGCTTTCACTCCGACAGGTTGGGGCCATTTGAGCACCACGGACAATTTCTCTGGGTCCGTTCGCAACCTCGAGTCTGTGATGATATACCCCAAGAAGGGTAGCGAGGTCTACTCAAACAGGCATTTTTCTAACTTGGTATAAAGTTGATTCTCCTGCAGGTGTTGCAAGACCAGGCGAACACTCCTCCTGTGAGAGGACAGGTCTGGTGAAAAGATGAGGATGTCATCTAAATAGCCCACAAGGCACAAGTACAGAAGATCCCAGAAGACATCGTTAACAAATTCCTGGAAGAACGCTGTGGCGTTACAAAGTCCAAAGGGCATGACCAAATATTCATAATGGCCATCCTGCGTGTTTAAGGCGGTCTTCCACTCATCTCCCGCACATATTCGGACCAAATTGTAGGCCCCCCGTAGATCCAGTTTGGTAAAGATCCGGTCACCATGCAGGCGGTCAAACAGTTCGGGAATAAGTAGTAGAGGATACCTATTCTTGACCGTGATGTTATTTAAGCCTCAATAATCAATGCAAGGTCGAAGGGATCCATCCTTCTTACGAACAAAGAAAAGCCCGGCCCCTGCTGGAGAAGACGACTTCTGGATAAAGCCCCTGACCAAGTTCTCCTGGATGTACTCTGTCATGGCTGAGGTTTCTGCAGGCGACAATGGGTATATTCTTCCCCTGGGAAGAGTAGCTCCAGGAACTAGCTTGATTGAGCAATCGTAGGCCCGATGCGGAGGAAGGGTCTCAGCTTCCTTCTTGTTGAAGACATCAGCAAATGAATGGTAGGCCACAGGAAGCCCCGGAAGGTCCGTGGGCACTTGGTGCAGACTGGTATGGGTAACAGGCAGCAGACAATGTTCTTGGCAAGAGGGACCCCAGCGAAGGACTTCCCCGGAGTGCCAAGCAAGGACTGGCTCATGCGACCTGAGCCAGGGCATGCCAAGGAGCAGGGCATGAGACAAACTAGGCAAAACATAAAAAGCAATTCTCTCCCGGTGGAGAGATCCGATCTGCATTTCCAGCTCGAGAGTGACTGTGGTGATGGAGACAGGTAATGGCTTGCCATCCACCGAGGTGCTCACAAGCGGCTCTTCAAGGGTAACGACAGGAATCTGAAACTTGTCTACCTCTTCCATCCGAATGAAGTTGCCTGCCGCACCCAAGTCCACATACGCCTCCACAGATCTACGCTCCCGACCTAGGAGAATTAAAGCTGAGATAGTAAGGGGTAGAGAGGGAACAGAGTCACCTAGGGAGGCCTCTCTTACCTGGCCTAGGTGGAGGAGTTTCCCGGCCTCTCAGGACAGAAACACAGGAAGTGGTTGGTTCCACCACAATAGAGGCATAATCCTTGCTCTAACCTTTCCCTGCACCGCAGCTCTGATAGCTTAACGCGATCCACCTGCATGGGCTCCGGGGCAGAACTACTGGCAGGCTTGAACGAATGAGGACTGAGGGCTGGGTTGAACCTAGACAGGCCTCTCTCCCTGACTGTCTCACGGGACTGTTCCTGGAACCGCAAGTCAATACGAGTAGCCAGAGATATAAGGTCTTCTAAAGAGGTGGGGGTATCCCGACCAGCAAGCTCGTCCTTGATTTACCCTGAAAGCCCCCTCCAAAAAGCCCCTACCAAAGCCTCATTATTCCACCCCAGCTCTGAGGCCAGGGTCTGGAAGCGAATAGTGCACTGTCCCACGGTAAGAGTTCCCTGTAGGAGATTGAAAAGGGACTCCGTGGTGGAGGCCAGGGCTCGTCAAAGACCCGGCAGAAAGTATCCAGGAAGTCGTGTAGGCTGTATACCACCGGGTCATCCCGCTCCCACAGGGGGTTCACCCATGCCAAGGCCCCCCCCTCGAGATAGGACATGATAAATGCCACCTTAGCCCTATCAGACGGGTATTGCTGGGGCAACAGTTCGAAATGTAGGCGGCACTGGTTAAGAAACCCCCGGCACAATTTGGGATCCCTGCTATACCTAGGAGGCTTCCCCCAACGTGGCAGTGGCTGAGGTGCAGGTTCGCGGGGCGGGGCAGAGGCCGCTGCGGACGACTGCAGGGACTACAAACGGTCATCAACAGACGCCATGTAATTTAGAATATGGGACTGTGTATCATGCTGCTGCGCGAGCTCCTGCTGGAGTCCCGCCCAGCAGGGGGACGCTCCCTGGATTGGAGGTTTGAATGGCGGATAAACGAGTGTCCATGGACTTCATAAAAGCTATAATCCGGGTTTGGTTCTCCCGCAAAAAGAGTAGTTCTTTTTGGGTGGCTGCCGAGGCACCAGCGGGGTCCATGGCCTGATTATGACGTAAGGAGTAGCAAGAGTGGACCCTCTGGGTCACGGTACCGGGATCCTTGGGGCGAGCTGACCAGGTGGTGCCGACCCCTATACAGGGACGGTTAGGAGCAGGCCCGAAGGAGTCGAATACCGCAACAGTTGATACCAAG
The DNA here is from genome assembly GCF_039654945.1 of Dendrobates tinctorius. Classification (NCBI taxonomy): domain Eukaryota; kingdom Metazoa; phylum Chordata; class Amphibia; order Anura; family Dendrobatidae; genus Dendrobates; species Dendrobates tinctorius. Next base: position 12,720,983 of record NW_027361677.1, read on the forward strand.
AGGGGCGGCTCAGGTGCGGATGAGACAAACAAGGCAGAGGGTCAGGAGCGACTGGAGTCAGGAGTGACCGAAGTCAGGAGTGACCGGAGTCAGGAGCGACAGGAGTCAGGAGCGACAGGAGTCAGGAGTGACTGGAGTCAGGAGTGACTGGAGTCAGGAGCAACCGGAGTCAGGAGCAATCGGAGTCAGGAGCGACAGGAGTCAGGAGCAACCGGAGTCAGGAGTGACAGGAGTCAGGAGCGACTGGAGACAGGAGAGGCCAGACAGGACCAGAGTACCGTACGGAAAGCACACGATAATCAGGCACCTCCATGAGGGAGGAGCCGCCTGATATACCCTGTGCTTGAGCTTGATTGGTAATCGCTCCACAGGGCTTGTGCAGCAGGGGTTAAGTGAGGGGAAGAGCGCATGCCCGTGGCCTAAGGCGCATGCCCAGGACAGGAGCAGAGGAGGAGGACGAAGCCCCATGCCGAGCTGCAGGATGGGAGACTGGGGGCACTGCGCGCCGGCTTGCGTGGTGAGCAGGGAGCCGGGGGGAGACCCAGGGAGCAGGAGCAGACAGAGCGGGACCCGGCGAGACAGGTGACGCCGCCCGGACCTGATAGGTGGCGCTGGTACCGACCTGCCAGGCGGCGCAGGCGTGACAGGTTCTTTGAAATAGTCAAACTTTTAATAAACAGTCCAAGTTCATCAGGTGAGTTCAAGTGGGATAGGGCACAGCAATGCAGATTTCCTTCCTCCTTACCAAAACTCCTTTTCTGTTCTGCCATACGTTCATTCTGGACTACTCCCAATCCCGCTGACTCTATCAGTCCCAGGGATTTCTTTGTTGACTTCGGCAGTGCATCCGGATCCGGCCACCTGCCCCTCATGTAACTCCATGTCCACCGACCTCGTGATATCAGAAGACCAGACCCCTCCATAGTACCTGGCCCAAGCTAGGCTCCAGATGTGGTTGAAATGTCCATCAGGGGTCTCCATTTGGCCACCCACTGCCCTGAACTTTTGGCTCATGCAGCCCCTAGTAATCCATCCCACCTGAACTTGAACTCTTCTCCACACTTCACTGGCTGAGACTGAACTCCCTCTAACCAGGAAGTGCCCTGCTTCATATCAGCACTAATGCCCACCCACTGGGCTAATCCTAACCTTAATCATTTCCTATCTTACATGGTAAACTATTATCCTCATGCGGCATTCTATGCTATCCTAAGCGTTCTCGTATGCTACATTCACTTTGTGAATTAACACTAAAGTATATATCCTCTACAACACCATAATATTTTATATTACATTAGACACACATTACTTTCACATGTATTTAATTTAATAAAAATGTACAAACATTTTGCTGTTTGCAATAAATCATTCAAAGCAAAGCAATCTAAATATCTCAACACAACTAATGTAACAAGTGGTTTGTCCTAATTCAACACATAATTCCATTTTTAATGACTATTGCAATGTAAGATTATTTAACCGTTCCATGAATCATCCTTCAGCTGTTATGACCTGTTGCACATGTAATGCATTGTCAGTCACTCTCTTCTGACAATGTTCAGGAGGAATCTTAACTAGAGATGGGCGAACCAGAACAGTAAAGTTCGGCGTCCATACAGAACACCTACTTTTTGGGCACAGATATCAAACGTGGACTTCACCAAGAAGGACTTATTACTTTTTTAGGTTCCGCTCCCCAAACACCGGGTGTTTGTCATGCTGTCATGTGACAGTGTGGGAAACAAGGCTTCATATCAGCGGTGACATCATCATCGCCGGTCAGACAGCCGCGGTTCCAATACTGTCAAATGATAGCATGAGCCTGCACATGTGGTCAGAGGTATAAAGTTTACCTCAGGACTCTGGTGTCTGGTGATGGGACTATTGCTCCCATCAGCCAATGCCTGCTGCTGCTAATAACAGCCAGAGCAAGTGATAGCTCTGGCTCTGGCCAGCTCTGGCCTCAAGGACACGTTCTCTCCTGGTTCTCCTCCTATCTCTCCGACCACTCCTTTACTGTATCTTTTGCCGGTTCCTCCTCCTCTCACCTTCCCCTTACTGTTGGGGTCCCCCAAGGATCGGTTCTAGGCCCCCTCCTCTTCTCCTTGTACACTGCCCCTATTGGTCAAACAATCAGTAGATTTGGTTTCCAGTACCATCTCTATGCTGATGACACCCAATTATACGCTTCTTCTCCTGACATCATGCCAGCCTTTCTAGAATACACCGGCGATTGTCTAAACGCTGTGTCTAATATCATGTCCTCACTATATCTGAAACTGAACCTGTCAAAGACTGAACTCCTTGTGTTTCCTCCCTCTACTAATGTACCTATACCCGACATTGCTATTTCTGTGTGTGGTTCCACTATTACTCCCCAGCAACAGGCCTGCTGTCTTGGGGTCATACTTGATTCCGAGCTTTCCTTTGCCCCCCACATTCGATCACTGGCTCGATCTTGTCATCTACACCTCAAAAACATTTCTAGAATTTGACCTTTTCTTACTTTTGACTCTGCAAAAACTCTTACTGTTTCTCTTATTCATTCTCGTCTCGACTATTGTAACTCTCTTCTAATCGGTCTCCCTCTTACCAAACTCTCCCCTCTCCAATCTGTCTTGAATGCTGCAGCCAGGAACATATTCTTCACCAATCGTTACACAGATGCCTCTACCTTGTGCCAGTCATTACACTGGCTACCCTTCCACTCCAGAATTCAGTATAAACTTATTACCCTCACCCACAACGCCCTCCATGGCTCAGCACCACCCTACATCTCCTCCCTTGTTTCAGTATACCACACTACCCGCGCCCTCCGTTCTGCTGATTTCCGGAGGTTAGCATCCTCAATAGTCAGAACCTCCCACTCCCGTCTCCAATACTTTACACGTGTCGCGCCAATTCTTTGGAATGCACTTCCCAGGTCAATACGATTAGTCCCCAATCCCCACAATTTTAAGCGTGCCCTGAAAACGCATTTATTCAGACTGGCCTATCGCCTCAACACATTAACCTAATCTATCCCTGTGTGGCACGGCGAAAAGTTTTACTATAACCAGATTTCCCGCATCATGTTCCCACATGCTTTATGCATCTATTAGCCCTCTGTGTCTGTACTGTTACACACTTAACATTATGGCTGGTCCATACAATCAGGGCAACTGTTACCACAGTTACCACCTTTCGTGTCTACCTCTTTCCTCATAGACTGTAAGCTTGCGAGCCGGGCCATCTTTCCTCTTGGTATTTGTTATAATCTATGTGATTATTGTTATGCTGTAATGTCTATTGTCTGTACAAATCCCCTCTGAAATATAAAGTGCTGCGGAATATGTCGGCGCTATAAAAATAAAATTTATTATTATTTATTATTATTATAGTTGATAGGAGTAAACATCAGCCAGCGCTGTAAATAAATAATTTAAAAAAAAACCAGCATGGGTTCCCCTGTATTTTTGATAACCAGCAAGGCAAAACTCACAGCTGTTAGGTGCAACCCTCAGCTGTCAGCTTCAGCAAGGATGGTTATCAAGAATAGCTGGGGTTGGAATTCTCAGGCTGGTAAGGGGCCATGGATATTGGCCCCCAGCCTAAAAATTGCCTGCAGCCCCCAGAAAAGGCAAATCTATTAGATGCACCAATTCTGGCTCTTTGCTCAGCTCTTCCCACTTGCCCTGTAGTGGTGGCAAGTGAGATTCATATTTGTGGGTTTGATGTCACCTTTGTATTATCAGGTGACATCAAGCCCACAGATTAGTAATGGAGAAGCGTCTGTAAGACACATATCTATTACTAATACTATAGTTGTATAGTAAATAATGACCCAGTCAGAATTATGTACTAAGTACCTTCTTTTTACTGAAAATTTTCCTATAGCAATATTACATTTTCAATTTTCCAAAATACCATTTGTGCATATATAGCACTTACCTATTTTCTATGGGAGAAATGCAGTTCCAATTTTCTAGAGTTACCATTCTTAACAATCCAGTGTGCAGCTTTGAATTTTCTTAGAATTCTTATGTTAGCTGGCACTTGTTCACACTAGTTAGGATGTGTTGGTCAGTTTTTCTGTTTTCAGCCAGAAAAAGTCCTTTATTTAAAATAAAACAAAACACACTTTAACTTTTTTATTTAAAAATAGCAAACACTGTTATACTCACCTAATCCTCATTCCATTGAATCCATTGTCTCCTGCAATAAAACAAAAATTAGAAAAAAACAATATCCCTCACCTGTCCGTCGTTCTGTCCCACAACATAACCCATGTCTGGGGGATAAACAGTTTTCAACCTGGATGATACCAAGATGCAACCATCCAGGCTGAGAACTACTGATGAATAAACTGCTGCAGCATCAGTGACTAGCAGTGACGTCATCGAGGTTACTGCAGGTCACTGAGACTGCTTTCCCAGACCTCGTTGAGACTTTTTCTCACTGTGCAGAGGAGAGTTTACAGCAGTTCAAATTCACCGCAGTGAAATTCTCCTTGTGAAATGCAGTGAAGTCGCCTCTGCACGTGACAGCATTGCAAACACTGGATGCTCGGACCCCCATTCAAATGAATGGTGTCTGGGTTCAGGTCTGGGTACTGTTCTGCTACCTGAACTTGAACTTTTTGTAACTATTCGGCTGAGCCTGTCAGACCAAACATCCATGTGTCCACCCATCTCTAATCTTAGCCCATTACTCATGAGCATTGGTCTCCAGTTCACTTACATTTTATGGTTTGCATGTTGCAGCCACCTTCTTAAATTCACACCAAAGATATTCTTTGTGGTTCAAGTCAGATGCCTGTGATGGCCTTGGTGGACTTTAAGATATGATTAGTCTCGTTGCTCTGTTGGAGGATCCAATGTCGCACAAGCTGCTGATTCCTCACAAAAGAATATTTTTTTCTAAGCATTTCTTGAAACTTGATTGAAACTATGCTACGCCGCTTGCCCTGCTCAGTTCTGGTACCCTTCCCCTGCAGGGACACCACTGTATGTCCCACGCCCGGTCTGTTTCCCATTACTTGTCGGGGTCCTCTCCCAATGCCTCCGTCCCGGGTCCGGCATGTTCTGCCTCTGCTGCCGTTTCCTGGTCTCAGCGTACGTTCCGCAGGCCTCCGGACACGTCTCTCAGGGCGCGTGCGTGCACGCTCCTGGTCTCTTAAAGAAACAGAACACCATTTTCTAAAGAGGGTTTTATCTAATGGGTGAGTGTCTCTCACCAATTCAGGCACCTCTGACCTAAGGGAGGTGCCTGAGCAATAAGTGCTTCCTGTTGCTAGTTCCCAGGCTCCTGTACCTGCATGTCAGTGCTCTGTTTCACCTCGCTAATACTGATTTATCTCCTCAGAGTGTTCTACGACTCTTCCCATGCTTTTTGAAACTACGCCAGCATCTCCCGCATCTCCTCATGCCTGCAGCTGTCCACTACCTGCCTCTGCACCTCATCTACTGCCGGTTTCTCCTTTACATGCAGTACCAGCCTGCCCACCAGACCGTTCGAGTCAGCTTCCACGAACCCAGGGTCTAACTAGAGGTAGCACCTTGCATCTCCTGCACTTTCCATTCTGGCTATGTTTGAGGGGTCTTACTATAGAGGTCTGGGACTTGCTTAGCCACGCTCCTTTCGGAGCCCCCCTGGGCAGTGGTCCTGTGCTTCCACAAAAATTTCAATAAATGAATGCGCACTTCACCATCTGTGCCTCTGTTTCCATTTGTTACCAACTATTTTCCCCTCCACAAGATGCAGGTTTCCAGTGCCAGAGAAGGTAAAGCAGACACAGAGAATCAATGAGCCATTGCCATGATTTACTGCAGGAATAAACAAATCATCACCATGCTTCACTATAGGCATCACCAAGCCACCTCCATGCTTCACTGTGGGAATCACAAAGCCAGCCCCATGTTTCACTGTAGGAATCACCAATTCATCATCATGCTTCACTGTAGCCATTCCCAAGCCTGTAGGCATCACTGAAACACTACAGGCATCATTGAGCCACCAGCATGCTTCATTGTAGACTGCATTGAGCCACCCCCATGCTTCACTGTAGTCATCACTGATCCATAATCATTCTTCACTGTAGAGCTACCATCATGACTCATATTTACTTGAGTTGGATGGATACCATGGCTCAGGTGCATTGAGAATATATTATTTTGGCACCCAAAAGAAATAGAGATTTGGATAGTAAATGATTTTGGAAAGCAATAAAGGCACACTGATTACTATTAGAATTTGTGAGAATCAATTCACATGTCCAATTCCATTGGTCACAACAGTGGTCTGTGGACACTAGAATGGGAGAGGGAGAACCACCATTTACCTGATGGTGACCATGGCTCTTCTTATGATTAGCTATGGAAATTAAGACAGCTCACCTTACACAGCACTGTTATTTTCCTCAGCACCTAGGAATCCACTCCCACCCAAAGTGGTAAGGGGTTAATCCAGGTAAGAAAGTCCTCCAGCTGTGGGGTCCAGTTAATGATTTTATTCCAGTAAAGTTAAAAAGTGACATCCTTATTACAGCCAATGTATAATTGCCAAATTTTCTAAGTGTTTCATGTGATGACCCAGTCCTTATTCATAAATAAATTAGCCCATGAATAAAGACTGGGTCACAGTCTTAAATCTGTAAGAAATTCGATAATAATACTTTAGATGTACTGATGATGGCACTTTTTTAACTTTGCTGGAATTAAGTCTCATTTTAACTTGAACTCACAGCTGGAGGACTTTCTTTCTCTTCACATCGCATATCTATCTTCCCAAAATAATGACATCTCACTAGCTCAGCTAATCGAAAAAAGACCATGAACACCGTCATGTAAAATGTGATACTCCCTCTCCCATTCCACTGGTCACAGACCAGTGTCATGGTCGATGGGATGTGCAAATAAATTTGCACCAATTCTAATTTCAACAGATACGTATTTAATAATTGCTAATAGAAGGGTGTCATGATTCTGCTGTCTGATAAGTCCGGGCAAGGGGCTTCTACCTTGTTCCTAATGATAGGGATGCCCTGGCTATATTCTGATGGTGAAGATGCTGGGGCCATATTTCTTGCTGTCTTCCTGAATCAGACCTTATCTGTCCCCACCCCCTACCAGAGATGTGTAGAGGAATAATGTATGTATATACACAAACCAGACAAACAAGGAAGGACGTACAGGGATAAATGAATATAGCAATCATACAAATATGCATTCACGGACAACAGAGGACAACACTGGGGAGAAAAGGGAGGTAAACTAAATAAGAGAGAATGGGGGATTGCACTCAGCTGAAACACCAAACAATCACAGAACAACTCTCTTTAAAATACCTTTACCAAACACCAAATCCTCCACTCCATCACCAGGCAGTACAAATATAACACTGGTAATCTAGATTGCCAGAGGTGAGAATATATAGGAAAGGGGATTGGCTGATACTGCACAGCTGAGATCATTCTCACAGGACTCTACAGAGACTCCAAGCTGAACAGTTTAACCCCTGCACTGCTGAAAGAAACCTGCACCTTTTAATATGAGGGAGAAGTGCCTCTATTCAGTGCAGAAGTACGAGAACTCAGACGCTGCAGTCTTCCGGCTCCTCTCTGTCTCTATCGCAGCAAACTTGTGAGACCCTATGCAAAATGCAAATATCAAAAAGAGCATATAGATAGAGGTTATTCTAAAAGCATTTATCAAAGAGGACAAACCATGGTTATATCTTGACATACCCATTTCTATTTTTAGATTGGAAATGTTAGCAAAAATATCTAACTGAATGCAAGGAACATTTGATAAACTTGTATTCATTTACCATCCCCATCTTGATAGAGATCAATCCTAGGACAGGATATCAGTCTAAAACCTTTAATCAAATGAAATAATGCAAATGTGAATGGCAAACATGAGAACTCAGATTACTATGACTGTTTAGGATGTTTATTGATCATATGAAAATATATATATATTTTTTTACAATGAGTTTCTCTTTATAGTTGTAATGGTGTCAGAACATGTGGGCTTCCAATATAATTGTGCAGATAACGGACCGGATTAAACAGCCTTCTAGTTGAAATCCTTAAACACGGATGGAAAAGATTACTGATCCAATTTAGAAGATTAAAAAGGAAATCAAACAATTTCATGCAACATGATTATGGATAGATGGATATGAGGTTTCATGTTATTACGGGCTCTTTGCATCAGTCAATCTAAACTGTCATAAGTCTGAACTAGATACTCGTTATGAATAGATTCCCAGTATATTAAATAATGATAAAAGGTATTTTCAAGTTGTCGGTGTTCTTGGATATAAAAGTTTTGAAAGCTTTTATCATCAATTTGAACTACATATACGGTCCTATAGTGTTTAAGCCCTTTTAAAACCTCATACCTACAGTATTTATTAATTTTACTCAATTTTATAGTGCTATTAAATCTGCAGTGCTTTACAGACAATAACATCACTGTTCCCATTGTAGATAACAATCTAGATTCTGTATCAGTATGTCTTTGGAGTGTAGGAGGAAACCGGAGAACCAGGAGGAAACCCACGCAAACACGGGAAGAGGATAAAAACTCCTTGCAGATGTTGTCCTTGGTGGGATTTGTGAGAATGTGAAGAAAAGTATGGCACTTCTAGATGCGGAGGTGTACAACTAGGATCCCAATCCTTTCGCAAACTCGAAAAAGATATTTGGCACTCACTTAATGAATTTAAACAGGAATATTTTATTGAATGTGGAATATCCAGAAAAGAATAAAGATGTTTCAGTCAATACAAGAACTTCATCAGATGTTTAGATGGTGGAAGACTGAGTGCTACAGCTAGGAAAGTCTGGTGCATACACCAGCACATCCAGGCTGGGATAGTGGTGGAGGAATTGCTGCACCACCAGTTTGAGGACGTCAGCAATGCAAGGCATGTGTGTGAGGTTGCCCCAGCTTAGGCTAGTTTCACACTTGCTTTTTTTTGCAGCGCGTTTTTCCCGCAAAAAAACGCATTGAAAAAACGCATACATAAGCA